>NC_064277.1:1540909-1849090 GCF_003254725.2 Canis lupus dingo
AAAAACTGAGAGAAGTATAGTTACATAAGATAACGTAAATATTGTGATCTTCATAGAATAAAAGTAATTATAATGTAACTTAAATATCTGGAAATGTAGAGGGAAAAGAAAGCCAGGAGACTATTTAAGTGTTCTCAGGTCCTTGTATATTTTATCAGAGAATCAATGAATATTATGTTTAATTAATACAACTTTACTTTAAAATCCAAAGTTAAAAAATACTTAAAAGGTAAATAAATGATAATGAAGATTCTTTTGGTGACCATAGAATTTGAAATGTGGGCATATGGATATTTTATAGTTCTAGCTTTTAGATTATTTCCGTATTTATTTTGGTTACACACACCTGAGAAACTTGTGATACATACAGATAATTTAGTTGTGATTGATTTTTTTAAAAAATTTAACAGCTAGTCTTTGAATTCCAGGATATCTTTTGATCAACCTTGTCTGTAAATCAAAGTAATCAATGTGTCAGGTTGAATAAGTAGAAACAGATCACAACTGCTGGCATATTCTCAATAGCAAATGTTCAGCTGAGAAGGAATCAATGATCAGATTCCTCAGGTAATTAACAGAAAAAAGCAATGTGTGCATACATTCACATATATGGAGGGCATCAGACTCCAAAGCAAAATAGCACAGACTGGGTAGCTTAAACAACAGATATTTATTTTCTCACAGTACTGGAGGTGAGAAGTCTACAATCAAGGTGCCAGCATGGCTGGTGTCTGGTGAGGTTTCTCTCCTTGACTTGGAGATGGCCACCTTGCTGCTCTGTGCTCACATGGTCTTTTCTCTGTACCAGAGGGAAGATAGAAAGTTCTCTGGTCTCTCTCATTTTCTTATAAGGACCTCAGTTCTATAGGATTAAGGCTCACCCTTGGGAACACGTTTAGCCTTACTTACCTCCTAAATAAATATAGTCACATTTTGGGTTAGGGTATATGAATTTCAACATGTAAATTTTGAGGGAACAGAGTTTAATCCATAATACTTAGTAATAGTTTAATATGTTACATAATATATTTTTCAGAAATCTCAAATACTTCCAATTTACCTCTGCCAAATTTACTCAGAGTTTAGTGTTTATTTTATGTTGTACATTGACTCAAAAGGGAAGAATTCACAATAGTAATAAATTATAAAAGCATACTGAATTATGTCAGCTTTTTAGTTAGATCAGTAAAATATAAAGGTCTTATAGCCAAGTTATGATAATATTTTGGCTAATGGAGATTCTTTATCTTTTAAAAGTAATGATTTATTGTGTTCTGAAATATTTGGTTTAGAATCTTGCCTTTGACAACCAATTAACCTGATTAATTTTCATTAAATCCTGACGATAACTGTCTATCTCATGTTATATAACCGAAAATTTTATAATAGAAAGCTGTGCCTTATTGATATTAGAAAAATAAAGATATTAGATGCACAAAAATTGGATGAGGACAGGTAATGTTATTATTTGAAGATCATATATTTATATATATGGGTAAAACAGAACTACTAGTACTACTAGTGAGAATATGAAAGAGTGAAATATGAATAACAAATGGCATGATGATTCCTTTAAAAAATTAAAATATCATTACTATATTATCCTGCAATTTCACTATGGGCATATGCTCAAAGGAATCGAAAGTGATAACTCACACAGCTGTTTGCACATTCATATTTATATTTATTGGCATTATTCACAATAGCCAAAAGGTAGAAGCAACCCAAGTTTCCATCGATGAATGAACGGATAAACAAAATGTAGTAACTCCACAGGATAAACTATTATTTGGCCTTAAAAAGGAATAAATTCTGGTCCTTGCTACAACATGGATCAATGTTAAGGATATTATGCTCAGTGAACTAAGCCAGACACAAAAAGGTATGATTCTATTTATAGGAGGTTCCTAGAATAGTCAAATTCCTAGAGTCAGAAAGTAGAATTGTGATTTCCCAGGGCCTGGGAAAAAAAAGTAATGGACAGTTATTGATTGGTAAATGGGTACAGATTTTCAGTTTTGGAAGATGAATCCTAGAGATGGATCGTGGTGATTGTTGCACAACTCTATGAATGCCACTAAACTGTGCACCCAAGAATGGTTAAAACGGTAAATTTTGTCTGATACATATTTTATTGCAATTGAAAAAAAATAAAAGAAACTGTTACCAACACTGCCTCTCACTCCCCAAAATTCATAATAATGGTTGGGTCAACAATTCATGTGTAAAAGTCAATAGCCTTCATGTATACAAAAACACAGAAAACAAAAACAACAATCACCCAAAACCAAAAAACAACAGTTAGAAATTACAATCAAAGACCCTATTTTTGACTTTTTGTTTTGTTGTGGCTTAACATGAGTAACATAAAATTTACCATTTTAATAATTTTTAAGTGTGTAACTCCGTGGCATAAAGCTTATTCACAATGTGTGCAAACATCACCATTATCTTTCTATAGAACTTTTTCATCATCCCAAACAGAAACTCTGTGCCTACTCAATAATGATCACCCCATTCCACCCTTGTCCTATTCCTTGGTAACCCCCATTCTACTTTATGTCTCTACAGATTTGCCCATATAATCTGGGTGCCTCATATAAGTGGTACCATAAGATAACTTGTCCTTTTTGTCTGGTTTATTTCACTTAGCATTTTCAAAGATCACCCATTTAGTAGCATGCATCAGTTTTTTCTTCCTTTTTAATCTGAATAATATTCCAAAGATTATATATATATTACATATATATATATATATATATATATATATATATATATATAGTTTGTTTATTTGTTTGTTTGTTTATCCATTCATCTACTGATGGATATTTGGGTTTTCTCACATTTTGGATACTGTGAATAAACTGCTATGAACATCATTGCACAATTGTCACAGTGCCTGTTCTCGATTCTTTTGGATATATAGCTAGAAACGGAATTGCTGGATCACATGATAATTCTATTTTTAATTTTTTGAGGAGCCATCAAATTGTTTTCTGCAGCAGCTGTACCATTTCATATCCACATCAACAATGTCCAAAGGTTGCAATTTCTTCATAACGTTGCCAACTTGTAATTTTATATTTTTGTTTTGATAATCGCTATCCTAGTGGGTGTGAAATAGTATCTCACTTATATTTGTATTCCCCTAATGATTAGTGATATGGAGCATTATTTCATGTGCTTATCAGCCATTTGCGCATTTTTAGAGAAATGTCTAAGTTCTTGCCTATTTTCTAATTGAGTTATTTGTTTTTATTGAGTTGCAGGAGTTCTTCACATATTCTGGATAGTAATCCCTTATCAGATATATTACAAATATTTTCTCCCATTCCCTTTTGTTGTCTTTCACTCTCTTGATAATATCCTTTGATGCATGCATTTTGATTTGATTTAAAAGTGCAACTTATCTATTTTTTTCTTTGTTGCTTGTTGTTTTGGTGACACATTCAAAATATCATTGTCAAATCCCTTATGTTTTATTCTGTGATGTTTATAGTTTTAGCCTTTAAACTTGGTCTTTGCTCCGTTATGACTTAATTTTTGTATATGGCACAAGGTAAGGGTCATTTCATTCTTTTGCATGTGAACAACCAGTTTTTCTACACTATCTGTTGAAAAAATTAGTCCTTTCCCTCAATGAATGCCCTTATTATGCTTGCTGAAAATCAACTGACCACATGTTATTTCTGGGCTCTCTATTCTAATCCATTGTACATATGTACGTTCTGTCCCAGTACAATGCTGTTTTGATTCACTTTTTAGTAAGTTTTAAAATCAGGAAGAGTGAGTTTCCCAACCTTGTTCTTGTTTTTCAAAATTGTTTTGGCTATTCAGGAGCCACTGAAATTTTCCATATGAATTTGGAATGGAATGAATTCTATTTCTGCAAAAGTGTCATTGGAATTTTTATAAGGATTGCATTGAATCTGTAAAGTTCTTGAGTGTATTATTCATTTAAACAATATTAAATCTAAAATAGATGAACACAAGATATCTTTCCATTTGTATATCTTCTTTATTTTTTTAAGCAAAATTTTGTAGTTTTCACTGTACAAGTCTTTTATTCTTGGTTACATTTATTCCTTTTTTTAATTTTTTTTGGTTACATTTATTCCTAAGTATAAAAATTGATGCTACTATAAATAGAATTTTTTAATATTTTCTTTTGGGATTTTTAATTTTTAGTGTATAGAAATGAAACTGATTTATGTGTGTGTTGGTTTTGTATCTGGCAACTTCAACTGAATTTGTTTATTAGCTCTCACAGTTTTGTGTGTGTTTGTGTTTGAGGGTTGCTTACATTTAAGATCACGTCATCTACAAACTGAGATCATTTTACTTCTTCCTTTCTAATTTGGATGCCTTGTATTTCTTTATCTTAACTCATTTTTCTGGCTAGAATTTCATGTTAAATCAGAATAGCCAAATCAGGCATCCCTTCCTTGTTCCTGATCTTAGTGGAGAAGGTTTCAGTCTTTCATCATTGAATATGATGTTAGCTGTGGGGTTTTCCATGGATTTTATTATGTTGAGAAAATTTCCTTCTATTCCTAGTTTATTTAGTGGTTTTCATCATGCAATGGAGTTAAGTTTTGTCACTTCTTTTTCATCAGTTGACATGATCATGTGCTTTTCTCTTTTTCTCTCCTCCTCCTCTGTTCTGTTTTATAATGCATTACATTCATTTTTCTTCATATGTTAAACCACTCTTGCATTCCAAGAATAAATCATACTTTGTAATGGTGTATAATCTTCTTAATGTACTGCTGAATTTAGTTTGCTGGTGTTTTATTGAGAATTTTGCATCAATATTACTCAGGGATATTGGTCTGTAATTTTCTTGTAGTATTTTGACTGGCTTTGGTAGCAAGGGTAGTTCTGGCCTCATAGAATAAATAAAGGAAGTGCTCTTCAATCTTATGGAAGAGTCTGAGAAAGAACTGGTATTAAGCCTTCTTTAAATGTTTGGTAGAATTCAGCAGTGATGCCATAGATCCAGGTCTTTTATTTCTTGGCAGATTTTTGATTACTGGTTCAATCTCCTTACTAATCATGAGGAAGACCCTGTTTTTAAAGCACAAAAAAATGTATAAATTGCCTCAAAGTAATTTTTAAGAACTATATGAGATCTATATAAAAATAATTGTAAAACCTATTGGTGTCTATCTCTGAGATTTGAGAAATATTGTCATACTATATTCTTCTTTAATATTATTTATTTATTTATTCATGAGAGACACAGAGAGAGAGGCAGAGACACAGGCAGAGGGAGAAGCAGGCTCCCTGCAGGGAGCCCGACGTGGGACTCGATCCCAGGACCCTGGGATCAGCCCTGAGCTGAAAGGCACTCAACCATTGAGACCCCCAAGCATCCCATCATACTATATTCTTAAATAAGAAGACTCAGTGTCATTTTTAAAAACTGACAATATTTCTAAATTAATCTATAAATGCAATGCAATCCCAATAAAATAGAAAAATAGTTTGAGTGAAAGTTTAGAGAAACCACGATACGGGATTTTTAAATTCATATGGAAAATTAAATATGCTATTCCCTGAGAAATTTTGATAAAAAAGGAGTGATGCTATGAGATTACCCTAAGAACTTGAAAAAATCTTACCTACAAGCTATGAAAAATCAAATCTCTAAGCTATGAAAACATAACTATAATTAAAACAATGAGGTACTGATATACTAATAGGCTGATAAATTAATGCCCAGGATGATATAACACCAAGAAATAGGCTCATGTAATCTCTGGAACAATGTAATACTCAGCAAATATATTGTTTTTAAAATGGTATAGCTAAACTAGAAAATAATATGCACTTGGATTCAAACTAGGTATCAGGACAAATTCCAGATGGATCAAATATTTGAAATGGAAAACAAGAAACTTTTAAAAATAGAAGAAATCATAAGAGAATTATATTCTTAAAACTTTTAGAAGCTCTTTCAAACATAAATAAGATCCTGAAGTCAGAACAATAAAATTGATAAATTTAAGTACAGAAAAATAAACAATGTTTTCATGGAAAAAATCCATCAGAATAAAAGCTAAAAGGTAAACAACAAAATGATAAAATATATTTGTAACTCTTAACATAAACAAGAGATTAATTCCCCTGATTTATATGTATATAAAACAAATCAATAAGAAAAAAACAATAGTGCAATAAGAAAAATAAGCAAAGTTTCTAAGCAAACAATGGAAAATGAACTACAAAACTAAAAATTATTTTTAAGGTATTGAAGATGCTCAATCTCATTTATTATTAGAAAAATGCAAATTAAAATTACACTGACATGCCATTTTTCACCTATCAGATTGGCAAATGTCTAAAATCTTGATGAATTTCCCTGTCAGTATGGATGTAGGTATAGGAAACATGTCTGCTGACACGTTGCAAGTGGGAGTGTAGACTAGTGTATCTCAATGGTGAGCACTTGGCGACATCTATCAAAATTAGAAATGCACCTACCCTTTGACCTAACAATGGTTAGAAATGATTCTGAGAATTTACCTTATAGAAATACTTAGACCTGTGCTACTTGATGTTTGTACAAGGTTATTACTCATTGCATCATTGTTCTTGTAGCAAACACTTGGAGACAACCTAAGTATACAGTGTAAGATTGATTAAATAAATGAGGGTATAATCATACAGTGGAATGCTATGCAGCTGAAATAAACAGTGAGAAAGCCTTGTATGTACAGATAGGGAACAATGCCCCAAGACTATTATAAAGTTTTTTTTTTTAAAGAGTGTGACTTAGCATGCTGTGATAATGTTCTTATGTTTCTTTTGCATCGTTGATTTAGTAGTCATGTCATGTTATTATAGATGTATGTGATTCATTAGATGCATGAAAAATTCTAACTCCCACATGAAAACTAGAACATGAAAATTAATACATGAAAAATTCCCCTTTTGTTTTTTTTTTACAAAATAATTAAAATTCCTTTTATTCATTGCATGAGAACATTATACAAAAATTAAAAGTTTATTTTCTGAGTCCTCACTATTTTGAGAACTAATTGAAAGTTTACCAAATCTGTAGTTTTATCCAACTGAACCATAGAGATTTTACATAATCTCATCATCCAAATGAGTCAGGAATATTTTTTTCTATAATTTACATTATCATAATGTTTTTAAATGACACATTGGGACCCTCTAGTAGATGGAATTTGTTAGGCAATAGGTAGCTTTCTAAGAACATGAAATACAATAAAACAGAATGGGAAATGTCACAGTGAATCACATGTGATAAAAAAATATATGATCTGTGTTGTGATGAAAATTGTATTTCTTACATAGCAAGTGCTAAGAGTCCTGGTGCTAGGGATGCAATGACAAATGAGAACTTGTTTCAGCCCTTATAAAGTTTACAGTCTGTTGGGAAGAGTCGGGCAAGAAAGAAGCAAGCAAATAAGCCAGTGCAGGTTATAAACACATCAAGAAAGAATGAACAATATGCTGGAAGGAAGCCAGGGGTGGTGATTTCTTACAATACCCGTGGAGGGTCTCTCTCTGAGTAGGTTGATGTTCAGGTTGCAGCTGAAGCAGGAAAAGAAGCCAGTTACCTGGTGGTGCAGAGGAGAGAGCTCCAGGCACAGGGCGCAGCAAGCACGGATCCCAAGCAAAGAAAGAACCAGGTGTGTTCTGGAGATGGGAGCAGCAGGGAATGCAGCTTGATATAGGACGAGGCAGAGGACAGGAGCCAGAATACGCCAGGTGTCAAGGGCCAGGAGAAAGCAGGTTTGGATTGTGTTTCAGGTACAGCGTGGGGCCACTGAAGGACGTTGATCAGGGTGGTTGCATGCTAATGCTCAGGCTTCTCAGTATAGGGTGAATTAAAAATAAGGCAGTGGTGCCTTTGTGTAGGGTGAGAAGTGAGTGAATTTGCCCTTGATTTGAAGGTAGAAATGATATGTCATTGATGTAGAATTAAGCAGAAAGGAAATGTCAACAAAAACGACCAGCCTCATAGCGTTGCTAGCGAGGCGTATGGCAACACCATTAGTGGCATTTTTATGGCCATCTACTCATCTAATGGACCTAACACCATGTCAGTGGCATGACATCTGATTAGCTTTGGCCTCATGGATCCCGCTTTCCTTCATAAGGAAGATGGAAACTTAGCTTTGAATGACATTCTAAATGTATGTTCACTTTGGTTCTAAGTTTTCTGCCTATATACATATTTTATGACTTTGAGCTATTCAGTTTTTGCTGAAAAAAAAAAAAAAAACCTCAGAGCCTCATTTCTACATAGCATTTTTCTCTTGACCCGAGTTACAAGTGATGTTTCTTATTGGCAGAACTCATAAAGCTATTTTCCAAAATTTCATAAAATCGCGAGGACTTGGACAATTTGATCATCTTGCAAGGTGAACTTTTGTGAAAAATAAGTTGTAACACTTCCTTATTTCTCATCACATTGCTTTTATGTCCTGCCGTTGGAGGGTAGAAACAACTGAACCATCAGTTAGTGCTGTGTAAATGATTTATTATGGGTCTTGAATCTGTTCAATCTTTCACATTTATTTTCAATTAAAAAAGTGTTTTTGGTTTTTAGTTAATAATCTATAACCTTAAGGGAAAAAATCAAAAATAATTAAAAATAAAAATGATGAAAAATTACTAACCATAAATATTGAAATGGAAATATGCCAATCTCAAATTTATAATAATTCCATCATATATATCATAGACCAAAAAATCCCAACCTCTGCTTAAAAGAACCTATAGCAAGATATTAGGAATATGAGCTGTGTTTGGTTTAGTTATTATTGGGAAATGATTATGCATTGATGTATGCCTGCCCCAGCAGACGCTCTGGGGGTTCCTTGGCTTTTAATTGAGGGGATGCCTTTGGGCCATGCAGGTGAGCTGCCTGTGTGACCTTATGGGACCTGGGCATCTGCAGGCCTCTGCTAAAAGCAAGATCAATGCAGGATTATATTTATTAATCACAGGTTTATAAATAACAAGTTAAAATTTAAATACAGGTATTAGGAGAAAGAAAAATTTTAAAATCCTTTTTTTTTTAAGTTTTTTTTTTTAATTTTTATTTATTTATGATAGTCACAGAGAGAGAGAGAGAGAGAGAGAGAGGCAGACACAGGCAGAGGGAGAAGCAGGCTCCATGCACCGGGAGCCTGATGTGGGATTCGATCCCGGGTCTCCAGGATCGCACCCTGGGCCAAAGGCAGGCGCCAAACCGCTGCGCCACCCAGGGATCCCTTAAAATCTTTTAAGAGAAAAAGTGTACTAGTAGCCCAAACCATTGCATTATCAAATGGATGATGCATTTGAGGACACGTGCTCTTTTCTATGGCTTTGAAACTATTTAAAAATGCATTTTTCAAAATTAAATTGGAAAAGAATATTTAGAACCACTGAAACATATCTGTGCAGCCCAAATGTTCCAGGGGTATGGTTCAAAAACCACACAGACAGACGAGACTGATAACTTACAAGGACGCAGAGAAGTTAGACTCTGCTCTGCAGGTTTTGTTCCGGTGATCCTCTCCCTGGCATCCCATCCACTTCTCTGGAGTGCTCAAGGCCATGGTTTTAGAACAAAAGCCAAATGCTTTTTGGTAATTTCTGTATAGTATCACAAGGGCAACCAAAAATAATGGGAAGAAAAAAGCCCAGACTTTCCTACAATCCAGCTTTAAGATCCTTGGGCAAATAAACTCACCCACATTCGGTTTCCTCATCTGCTAACATTAGCTCATAGGGCAGCTCACAGGTGGGGAAATATGTGCAATTGATCCAGCGCATTCCCTGATGTATATAAGGATTCACTAAACAGTAGATATATTAATTAATCAAACAGGGGCATACCAGGGATGCACTTCACGCAAATTTCAATTAGAAGAGCTGTGAGCAAAGGAAGTAGACCACAGGACCCGGCCTTCGGGAGCTTACATCAACAATGGATGGAAGAAGGCAAAGGGAGGCTGACAGTCCTCGAACCAGGCTGCGCCAGGCGCAGAGTGATGCACTCTGTCTAAAAGACAACGTGATTGCAGCTCACATTTAAATAGGTAAAATAGACACCATTTTCATTCACATTTTGTGAATGTTTCCAGTCAAGAAACAGAAGTTAAATGCTGAAGCTCACAGGGCCACTAAATGGTCAAGCCTGGTTTAGGACTCAGGGCATTGGATCCCATGTCCCGAACCGTCCGGGAGATGGATGCATAACCTGAAGTCAACTTGTTGCCATTTGACCTACTGTATGTGTGTGTACATGACCGAAGCTCCAGGAAGAAAAAAATTCCCCAAGGAAACCATGCCAATGGGTGGGGACCAGGAACAAAGGAGCAGAGGAGATTCAGCAAGTACAACTCAGCCGACTGCCTTGATTAATTGCCACCCACACAACTAGGTGTTGCTGCTGTTTACTTAGAATGCTGCCAGCCATGAGGGTTCTGGATTCCTGAGGATTGCTCCATTCCTAGGCCTAACTGAAAGTCATTATCACTTATACCTGATGCATGACCCCCGCCCCAGCCTGTGGGTTCTCGCTGTGTTGGAGCCAGGCAGCCAGCTGAGCCCCTGCACACAGTCAAGGCTCTTCCCCGAGGGTGCACCCTCAGGCCCTCCCAGGAGCTGAACCACATGTAGTACCTGCTTGTGGCTTCTTTCTGTGTCTCTCAAGGCTTAGGAGAGCTCCATGGGATTAGTGTTGCAGGTAAGGGCAGTGCCTAAAAGGACTCAGACGAATGAAAGAAGAAAAAAGAGAAGAGTAGAATTAGCCTCTGACATGTGGAGAAGCTTCTCCTTCCAACCTCCCTGCTGCTGTGGTTTTCACTGGGCTTCCAGAGGTCAGGGAGGAATTGAGTAGAAGTGTGAGGTCAAACAGTCTGGAGGCCTGGGCAGGCACCGGGCAGGGAGAGTTGGGTTCAGAGTCACATCATTCGGCGCAGCAGCCTTGGCGTGCCTGCTGGGAGGTCACCGGGACCTTGCCAAACCGAGCCAGAAGCCTTCATCCTCTCCTCTTGAGCCTCAGCGGGCAAAATAGTAGAGCAGCCAAGCTGCCTCTCCTGCCACCTCCAGGCCCTGCCTCGACCGCACACAGGGAGCCGCGTTCGTGGGGTGTAGGGTGGACGACAGGGACCCCGATAGCAGCATTCCCGGCTCTACCATGTAAACGTTAATTCCTCCAACTTCCATCTCTGTCCTTCATGAAGTCATTCCTCCTATGGCTTCTCCGTTTCTCTGTAAATAGTTTTAAAAAGAAAAATGGTTGTAAAAACCACGTAGTGTAAAATTTTACGATCTTACCCATTTTTAAGTCACGTATACTGTTTAGCAGCATTAGGGATGTTCACACACGTTTGCAAACGATGTATGTCCCCGCTGTGAAGACACAACGTGCCTGAAAGGAACAGCTCGTGGGCACCTGAGCTTTCTGAAGCCACGAGCTTATGTCCCCTCAGTAACAGCAGCGATGTGTGGCCACAGCCAGGGAACAGGGGAGAGTTGGGGCAGAGAGGGGCTCGGGTGTGAGAAAAGGAGAAAGGGGAGCAGAACTGTCACGGCCCAAACTCCTGTGAGCTGCCCCTGCCCTAGTGTGACATCACTCGCTCTCAACCAAAGACACGGGGAGATGCTAAAAGAGAAATAAAATGATTACCAGAAACCCCATTTATTTAATGAACCCCATTAATTTAATTACAGTCGGCTAATGTTCAAAACACATGGGCAAAAACCGTTAAATAAAGAATTTTGTTAAAGATAAATAAAAAAATCTGATGGTGTTCAGATTCTTACCCTTTCTTTTTAACCTAAATATTTACCAGAACGAAATTATTTTAAAATCCACTGGTAGTCAGTCCCTAAGAATAGAATTCTCCAATTTACATAGTCCAAGATCGAGAACAATCAGCGCAAAGTCTAGGACAAAGTAAAGATTTGTCTTTCACATACCAAACACAGTTCTTCCATCGTACATTCCAGGCACCGCGGCCAGAAACAAATGATATAACCAACCCCTTTGCGGGGGGGAAGGGAGAAAGAAGTGTTTCTGGCTTTTTTTTTCTTTTTTCTTTTTTTCCAGTTGTGGTAAAATGCACATAGAATTGATCGTCTTGTGTTTAAGTGTACAGTTCGGTGACACCCGGTGTATTTACATTGTTCGGCAACCATCGTTACCATCTATCCACAGATTCCTTTTCATCTTGCAAGACTGAAATTCTGTATTGTTTAATTCCATTAAACAGTGACTCTCCCTAACCTCTGGCAACCACCATTCCACTTTCTGTCCCTATGAATTTGAACACTCTAGGAACCTCATGTAAGTGAAATCATACAATACTGGTTCTTTGGTGACTGGCTTATTGCATTTAGTATAACGCCTTCAAGATTAATACAGACTGTTGCCTGGGTCAGAATTTTCTCCTTTTTTTTTTTTTTTTTTTTTTTTTAAGACACAGAGAGAGAGGGAGAAGCAGGCTCCCCGCAGGGATCGCGACGTGGACTCCACCCCAGTACTCAGGGATCACACCCTGAGCCAGAGGTAGATGCTCAACCACTGAGCCACTCAGGCGTCCCTATTTCCTCCTTTTTAAAGCCAAGCAATATTCTATATTCCATTGCATGGATACACCACATTTTATTCATTCATGTATCCACTGATGGATCCTTGGGTAGCTTCCACCTTTTGGCCACTACGAATAATGCTGCTACGAACATAGGTGTATAAATATCTTGGTTTTTAGATTCCATTGTCATTGAAAAAATCATGAACCATCTCACTGCTGTCTTATCAGGGACCTCGGAGTCAAGGTTAGGTTTTGAGTCTCTTAATCCCTCTTTTGATAACTTTAGGCCTCATAGTAGGCAACCCTCAGTCAAAATGGTTTTGATGATTCCTTCCACCTTTTTGGAAGTTAGGATGGGTGATTAAGCCTTCTTGAAGGTTGCAGCTTCTGATTCTGCCCCCTTTAGGGTTTGAGTCAAAGTTCCAACTCACGTCAGGGATGAAAACCTTGGTTGAAAATGAGTTAACATGGTGTGCAGAAAGAGAAACCAGGCTGAATCTGATGTAAGACAGTGATACCTTCTTGAGTTAGCTGAATGAGTATGGGTCTGAAAACCTCAATAATCAAAGAACTAGGCAAACAAATGTAGGAAGGAAGGCTTATATTGGGAAATCAGCAGCAGCATGGGAACGTTAAATGTACAGGAACTTACAACCTACCAGGGAAAAATTAACAGGATATTTATGTAATTTTTTAAAAGCACACTTTGTTTTTTGAAAAAAACATGGAATACATATTGAAGTGTCAAAGTTTGGGGATCTCTGGGTGGCTCAGCGGTTTAGCGCCCGCCTTTGGCCCAGGATGTGATCCTGGAGTCCCAGAATCAAGTCCCACATCAGGCTCCCTGCATGGAGCCTGCTTCTCCCTCTGCCTGTGTCTCTGCCTCTCTCTCTCTCTCATGAATAAATAAAATTAAAAAAAAAAAAGTGTCAAAGTTTAAGCAAACCATAATGATTTCTGAGTTGGCATCGTTTTTCCTTATGGTGATAAATAAAAGCTTCGTTGATCCCAATGTACCCACTAACCAGGTACTCATTGAGTCCTGGGTAGAGCGTGGCTGGATTTGGATGTCAGGGGTCAGGGTTTGAATCCTGCTCTGCTACCTGGGTACGATACTTATTGTCCCGGATTCTGTTTCCATTAGTGTATAATGGGAAAAATGATTTTTAAACAAAAAATACTTCACAAGAATATTATCAGAATTAAATGGCACATGTGTTAAGGTGTCTGGCACAGGGCCGGCACTGAATGCTTGCTCACGCTCACTTCCCTGCCCTGCCAACTCCCTGATAGATTTCCCAGGTCAGGCAATGGTGTTTTTTCAAATACTCATGCCTCTGTTGCCATCATTGGAAAAGAGTAAATTTATCTGAGCCAAACTAGTTCAGTTGCTAAGTTAAGAATAAAGATCTCTTTTCAAGAAGGAGATCTGGCCCAAAGGGAGAGCTAACAACTACGCTAGGACAGATACCCCTAAATTCTTTTCCAATCTCTGCTCATCACACTTGCTAAGATGTTGGAGGATCCAAGTCAACAGGATGTCAGATTACTCCTGTGTGGGAATGTTATGCCTCAGAAGATGTGTCTTCGGTTTTACATCGAAAGCCTCATTTTCCACAAGCAAGTCAGCATGTCAAGGCCAACTGCACAAAGGGAATGACAGATGATGATTCGTTTTTTTTTTTCCCCCTCTCTGGGTTCTTGGCATTTTTCTTTACCAAAACATTTATGTCTGTGGGGTGTTTTTTCTGGTCCCAGCTGCATTTAAGTGTACCTCTTACATATTGCTTTGTTCTTTTAGTGACATAACTGCCCTCCAATTATTGCTGCAATCAGCACTTTGCTTTCTTCTCCTTGTAGCTCTTTGTAGAGTGTATACAATGAGGGATATGATGCAGGCTGTTTAGAAATACTCTGGTCAATTTTCTTCTCTCCCTTTCTTCGTATGATTATCTGGAGACATGCTGTGTTTACTAGTGGTAAGCCATGAAACATGGGCCTCCGCTAGAAGAGTACTGGAGGAGAATGGCATGTGGTGGGAATTAGCACAGAAAACCAGGGACAGGAATCCCGGAACCTAGATCCTAAATTCATCTCTACGCCCAATCACTTGGTAAATGACAAACAGCGTCCGTGAATCTGCCGTCCTTTGAGCATCGTAGTGCTGTTTTTCTGCGATACTTATTCAGTATTAATTGAGTACGACTGAGCAATCAAGACAGGGGATGACATGTATGGACCAGGGAAAGGCTGCCCTTCCTTCTCTAAAAATTCTTCTGGAACATAGATATTAAATAACTAATTCCAGGTGTGTTCAGGTTCCCAACAGGATAAAGCCAAGGTCCTCCCGGAACATAGTTTAGGCCTCAATGCCTCAAAGAAGACTTGAGTTGGCTGGTCTCACAGAGGATCAGGAGAAAACGGGTCAGCCTATTGCTCTGAATGGATTTTTATCAAAATAGCCAATGCCATGAGAGACAAGTCATTGGAAACCTCAGCCCTTGACTGAGAACTCTGGTTAGCACAGATCCTAAACAGTGGTAGTCATGGGTCCTGGGTTGGGACAGGGCAGTGTTTTCCAATGACTCTTCTTTCCAATACTACTCTCAGGAGCACCCAGGGGACTTCCACTCCACAGTCCCCAGGCTGCTAAGACGGAAAGTTTCCAGCGAGCAGGGGGGTGAAACGCAATTCAAGCCTCCCTGGTCTATTAAACACCCATGCTTCCTCCTCCATAGGTGGGTTTATAGAAGAAAGTAGTTATCAGGTGGACCATTAGCATATTTTTCAGAACAATCGCCTGCACCAACACTTTTATCAGCTTGGCTTTCTTGTCCCAGAATGCAGCCCTTGGCAGGAAGTCAGCTCTCTATTGACTTTACTAGTAGGATAAACAAACCTCCTTTGACACACAGAATGGCAGAAACTGTGACTTCCTTCCCACCTCCCATGGAGGCAAAGCAGTTCAAGTTGGAGGAAGCAGAGGGTTGGGCTTAACATGGATTCAGAGCAAAAGTCACGGTTAAATATCTGGCAAAATGCTCCCCGGGTAGGCAAGCGGGAGTGAAAGGCAACAGAATCACCCAGGAAGCTTCAAATATGAAAAGGAAGCGAGGAGAGTCCAGGAAGAAAGGGATAGACCCACTTCCCAAGAGATATTTGTTTTGCAAACAATGAAGTCTAAATGAGCCTTTTTAGCTTTAGATTTGCACTCTGAATCTGCTCCATCTTATTTAGTGAAATGATTGTAAGTGAACTTGAAAGACAAAGAAGCATTTTAGTAACCCTGGAACTAGAATATCAAACGCAAGCCTTGGGAATGTAATCATAAAAGCCAGTTTTAGTTTTGTTCCTCTGTTACCCATTTAAACTTGCTCAATACAGTTTAAAGGTAGCCTTCTCCTTCTCCGGGATGAGAAATCAAGCCATCTCCACGATTTTCTGCTCACTATTTTTTATTTTTTATTTTTATTTTTTATTTTATTTTTTATTTTTTTTTCTGCTCACTATTTTTTAATAGAAAATCCTACCCTTACTGTAATATCTGAGCAAACGTAATTAGGCAATTACAATGGTCAGCACAAATGATTAATAGAACTCTAAACAATACTGTATTAAATCTTCAACTCCCTGTAGCAAGCCTGGGTGGACTGAGGCTGCCTTTTAGTGGCGGCATCAGAGAGGGGGAAGATGGGCTTGGTTCCCTATTTCTCTACTTTGTTTACTAGGTACAGATGGTACGAAAGTTTTTACTTGAGCCATGTTACCCTAAAATGGCTTCAGGATCCCTGAACTGGTATATGTTTATAGTTGGCTTTCCTACAGGAGATAGGAAAGCCAACTTTTTATGGGTTCATTGAGGGTAAGGGACACTGGAAAATTTGCTTATATTTCCCAAAATGAAGATGATTTATTTTCTTCCAAATAATTCCAGAAAAAAATACTCAATAATTAGAATATTGTTGTTTGGTGGCATAACTCATGTCATGAATGTCAAAAAAAGAGCAAAGAATGTGTTATTCCATATGTAGAATGATTATAATGGAGACAAAGCAGGACAGAGTTTGTTTTCTCCCTCCTATAATAAGGAGCCAGTCTAGCTTTTATACATGTGGCTGACCAATGTCTTTGCCCCTCCCCTTTCTGATCCTGGACATCCAATCCTCTGAGGTCCTGTTCCATGGAGAGAGAGAATGTGCTCCTGGTCCTGCCTCCAGGTCACTGAGGTATAGGGAGGATCTTTAGTCCTGCTAAAGGAAGGAGAGGTGCTCTTGGCATTGCATCTTGGAACTCAGATCTCATTTTGCAGTAGAAATATTAGGTCTCCCAATTTGAGAAATGGGAAAATATTATTACCCTACAGGATTTGGGATATTTATGGGATTAATGAATGAAACTACCCTTCATATAGCCAAATTGCAATAAACATGAGTTCCTTCCCTATTTCTTTAAAATAATTTACTGTGAATGGGTGGGCAAAAGAAAGATTGAAAGTATAATACTTGAAAGTGTCCATTACGTGGCAAGTACTGGTTAAGATAAATAGTACTATCAATGCTCAAAATCAGTTGTTTCGGACATTAATCGGATTTTTAGGGATTAATCTGAAACTCTATAATCGTTTTGGCAGGTATTTTTGAGAAAAATGTGTTACAGATTCTGAACAAGTGTTTCTGCATGAAAATTTGGACTAAAAACTGGCAAGTGTTATATATAGATATATACATATAAATACATATAGAAATGTTATCATCAAACATACATTGTGAAATAGTCTTCATTGGAGATTAAATGAATTTTAACCTGTTTTGTTAGAAAATTATAATTTTAATTTTTTTGTTACCAAAATTCCCAAGCTTTTCTGCTCAAAGCTCAAGGAAATAAATTATATTAATTGGAAAATAGACTGCACCATTTAGCTACCTTTTGGGTCTTCAGATAAACAGATACCCAAAGAATATTTGGGAGGATTAGATGTCTGCAAAGCAGCCTAAACTAGTATGTGACACTCTGCTTCCAGGATTAATCTGGGCTGGGAAATAGAAAGATTGTGGCTTTCCCAGCTGAAAATACGCGTCTATTGGTCTCCCTTCTGGTAAATTGTCACAAGGCTGTCAGGTAGGCTCATCCCTATGTTGCTATGTTACAGAATTTAGATGATACACAGGCACATCACCACGCTGCCAAACCCCAAGATACAAGGCCCAGCAGTATGTCATTGCCAAATGGGGCCATCTTGGTTCATGCAGGAGGGACATACCAGCAGGAAAAAGCTTCTGAGGAAGCAGGTGTCTGAAGACAAGACACACTTGGCTTTCCCAGTGGTGCTAGCCTGTGCACTCTGGGAATATTCTTTGCATTAATCCTGATTATAGAGACCAAATGACTGAAGACCTAGGATTTATTGAGTAATTTTCTGATGCCTACCTAGCCAGTGTAGTATTTATTGCACTTCTTTCCCACTCTCTTCATTAATGAAGTCACCCATCTGTCAACATCAGATCTATTCTCTACCAAAGTGTTCCATGTGCCATGCAGATCCCCCCCTCCCCTGTATCTTGAACCCTTATTTTCCTGATTTCCTCTGTCCAAACTCTTCATAACTTGCTATCTGGTCCAAGTTGGACATTTTATCTCAGTGATTCTCTTGAGATTCCCCTAGAAGACTTTTGTCAACTATATAATTCCCACCAGAATCTTGTAACCAGTGGGATATTGGCTCTTAAAAGAGCTAAAATAATTAGCTTTAATTATTTGAAAATGGAGTCCATTTCCTCTACACTTGAGCTTGCAGACTGTGCCACCTGGTAGTCATGTTGCATCTTTCTTCTACTTTGAAAAACCCTTATGGAATTGGAAGTATTTTGATGATTTTTCTGATATATTTTCTTGTGGCTAAATTAGAATGGTATCTGCACAGAATTGAAGGGATGTTGAAAGATGGAAAGAACATAAGCTAGAAAGTAGACTACAACCATGCTCTGTTTTTCAGTTTTCCCATCTGTTCAGTGGGAAACATGATGCCTGAAGTAGGCCTCTCCTACAAAGATAAATCCTGCTAAATCCTTGATAGAGGTGAGGTTTCATGAACAGTTCTGGGTGGGTTGTGAATATCTTTCAGACATTACCCAAGTCATTCAATTTTCTTTCCAGATTTTCAACCTTTTCTCTTGGCAGAGTTTATACTTGTTTAGTAACAGTCTTAATCATGTTGTTACAAATGATAGTTACTTTCATGGGCAAATCATTACAATATTTTTTATATTTCTGCCTTCCATTGCTAAATAAACACACACACACACACACAGTGGTATGAAATATATCACAGGTCATTTCTTGATGACATTAATACTTTCACATTCGATCTCTTGTTCTTCTTTGAGCTTCTTTGCCCTTCTCCCCACTCATCCCATCTTCCATAGGGAAGAAGATCAAAGAAAGCATCGACGTGCCTTCTCTCTGGCACCATCACCTCAAGACTTTCTTTCCAAACAGAGTCCACCTAAGCCACTCCCCGTGGCCTCTGGCATGCCCTCTGACCAGCAGCATTGAGGAAGGTCAGGATCCTTTGCGTGTCTATATTGCTTACTGTCAGGCACCAAAATAGTAACTCCCCTTCTTCCCTTCTCCAAACACGCAGACTTTCCCCCCTTGCTTGCTTGCCTTGTACAAAAGAAAGAAAACATCCTCATGTCCTGGACTTCTGCCAGTTTTCAAAAATAATTGGACTTCCCTTACTTTCAAAGAGATTAGTTCTCTGAGACTTCTAAGCTCAGATGTTCAACTCTGTGGGTGCTGCTTAAGCTTTGACTGACCTTTCCTCGGGACCCTCTGATGACATAGAGGCGACCCTATGGGCTGAGAAACAAGGGTCTTGTTATCTGTTTCCTGTTATCTCAGCCACTGAGACTGATGGGGACTGTGGCTCCAGGGCTGGGGGGAGAGGCTGCTGCTGAGGACAGAAGTGGGTCCATGGTCACCAGCATCTTTAGAATAAAAGGCTCGGTGCGTTTTTGTGGAAAGCTTCTTTGTTCTGTTCTGTCAAGTGCATTTTTAGTTCTGATAGAAAATATCAGCTTCCTGTCTCAGCTTCCTCTCCTCCAGTTTTCTCACCCTGAAGCCTCAAGCCTGTTGACAAATACCAGCAAACAGCTTGTGCCATGGTGGCTACTATGGGAGCAGTTCTTTCCCATCCATAGTTGGTGATTCTGAAAGCAGTGGGGTATAGTGGGAAGAACAAAGTCTTTGCAGCTAGACTCACCAGGCCAGTCCAAATTCAGCACATGTCATGGTTTGACTCTGAGCAGAAAACTGCCTCTCTGAGCTTCAGTTTCTCTACCTTTATTTATTTTTTAATTTTTAAAGATTTTATTTATTTATTTATGATAGAGAAAGAAAGAGAGAGAGAGAGAGAGGCAGAGACACAGGCAGAGGGAGAAGCAGGCTCCATGCAGGGAGCCCGACGTGGGACTCGATCCCGGGACCCCAGGATCACATCCTGGGCCGAAGGCAGGCGCTTAAACTGCTGATCCACCCATGCTGCCTGAGTTTCTCTACCTTTAAAATTGAAGGACACCTTACAAGGTTTTTTCCCCCCCAAATTAAAGATCATCTATACAAAATTCCTCGTGTTGTACTTGCTGCAAAATAAGTCAATTCTTAATTAGTTATTGTTAAAAGGATGTTTTCCACGCTCTTTGAAACTTTGCTTGAGCTAGATCACAAAAGGAAGTTAGGCCAGCTACAAAACAATAGACAAAAATCAATTTATTTGTTCCAAAACTTATACTTCAATTTTTAAAATTAAAACCCTGAGAGATTTAAAAATGAATATTGTGAAAGAAAAAGAATGTTAACTTCTGTTGGTACTTGGAAACATCCCATATTTCCATCTACATTATGCCTGCTCTTGAGTCTCTCCTCAAAAATACCCAGTTATTTTGGTAGGTTCGGAGACTTCTCTCATGGGAAGAAGAGTCTTGTAACGCTCTTCTAACTCGTTTCCTTCTTATTAGGATCCGTATTAGTCTGTTCAGGCTGCCATAACAAAATGCCTCAGATTGGGTGACTTAAATAATAGAAGTTTATTTTCCTTCAGTTCTAGAGGCTGGAAGTCTGAGATCAAGTTATTGTCAGGGTTGTTTTCTTCTGATGCCTCTCCTCTTGGCTCACAGATGAATGCCTCCATATTATATCCTTACATGGTCACCTTTTGGTCAATGTATATATCTATGTCCACCCCTCTTAACAGTAGACCAATCCTATTGGATTAGGGTCCAGCCACGTGACTTCATTCTACCTTAAATACCTCTATAAAGACCCTATCTTTAAATATGTCACATTCAAAGTACTGGGGGTGGGGATAGAACTTCAACAGATGAATTTTGTATGTGAATACAGGAGGGAGACACAATTCAACCCATAGTAAGGTCTCTGCAAGAAGGACATTTGAAGGTGACACTTCACCAAGATCTGCTCCCAGGGATGATGCTGGTGTTTGAGCCAGGGATGTCATCTCCAAGTGTTGCTACGGCTTCTAGCCCTCAAGGTGCAAAATCTCTTTTGGGACTCTTTGGTCCTTTTTGCCAAAGACAACATATGCTCCCCATTCCTCTACATACCTGATGACTAAGCTGGACCTCAGTGTATCTTCATGAAGACAATGTCTGCACCTTCAGGCTCAGTTTCTCTTTTCACAAGACTCAGAGATGAGTCCCATGGCTTGGGTGGTGCTGGACCTATGTGGTACGCCCACTCGACAGAGTACTCAGAGCCTCCAAGAAGGAGGCTTGGTTACTGGTATGCAACTAAAATGCCCAGTTCTGTCTCCCTTAAGGATTAGTTAATTCCCAGATGATTCCAAAGTCCCACATCCTTCTACTTCACTTAACATGCCCACGAGGATATAAACCTGAACAGTGTGCTATGCTTAGGCACAAACTGCCATTCATGTTTCTATACTATGCTGTGAAATGCGTTTTTTCATAGGTTTTTAAGCTGATAGATTTTTAAGCCAGTGATAGACATCCCATATGTTTTTATGGTGTCTTCTTGTAATATCTTTGCTGTTTGTGTTCCATTGCCTTCTGTCATAAACTAGGATGGAATTTCATGGGAGTTTTGAAAGAAGAGAGAGATAAAGAGAGTAAGAAACCAAGGGACTACTTACTTTGTAGGGATTAGGACAGGATAGTTTCTGATTCATCCACCCATGTATACTTACTGCTTATCAAGGTGACCAACACATAGTGAGAACTCAAAAATGTTTGTGGATTGTTGAAAGGCATATGTGGCTATATTAAGGACTAGTGGAAGGCAGAGATCCAACTAACTACCGTTTTGTAGCTCAAGCTGAATTTTCTGGATATTTTTTTTAGACCAGGACATACAGGGACGTCTTAGCCCTCTATAGTTAAGGCTAACATAGATCTAGCCATACACATAGACTCAGACACAAACATGCACATCACATATCAGTAGTGGTCCTTTGTCCTCTATGGATCACATGCAAACAGAACAATGCAAATGGAGTTGTGTTCACTAAGAACATCTTTGTCACATTTCCAGCAACTTCACATCATGAAGTGTGCAGGTGCAACACATCATGGCTCCCTGGACGCTAGTTGGAAAGTAGTGGCTATCTTCCTTCAGCATATAGTAGGTCCAGTACACATTATCTTGGATTCTATAAAGCCATTTTTTGATATTGTTACCACTTCATTTGTTCCAGGTTTGAAAATAAGTGAGACATTTATGGAATTGTACTGAAGAATGTTTCAGAGATTCTCCAAATATGGGATGTTGGGTTCAGTTTCAGAACATTTTCCCATTAATGAGCATTATTTTGTATCTGAATGTAGGCACCAATGTACAAAGCTATCCTTTTGCATACATATATCTCAAATCTTTCCCAACTCTGTAAGTCTCTCCAAATTCTCCATTCTTGGGCTGAAACCCATATGTTCAGTTTTTTGGAACTCATCACTGACTGGATCACTACAAAGAGTCCTTCATGATAACTGTTGATAGCATTAATAAAATGAAGAATCCTCCAACCTCGCACAAGTTTTTATGATGCATTTTCTTAGCATTTAATACATTATATTTTCATCACCAATTTAAATAATTATTCACAGCTACCAATGATGCATGATCCTGAGAAGCCTTTCACTGACTCTTCCCTTCCCTCTCAAGGAATTAAGATTCTATTGTAGTACAACATCCCTCTGTCCATGGTAGCCTAATACACAAAGTGACTTGATAGCTGGCTTAATAGCAGCAACCAGAAAAGAAAAAAATATCTCCTACTACAGTGAGACATCCACTGTGATCACATGATGCATGATTTTAGATGTGATTCTTAAATTTCCTACTCCAGTCAGCACATCTCCCTCAACCCTGGTTCAGAAGCCTGGAATATTTTGAAATTTTATTGTGATATATTACTATTACTGAATTTGGATTTGGCATCTGATCATAAGGAGCAGAGGAAAGAAGTAAAAATAAGTGATAGAATTTACAAAAGGGAAAATAAGATGAAAGAGAAAAACATAGATCATGAAGGTAATAAAGGAAGAACTGTGCAGACCCATAAGAAGACTGTAGATGAGACTCGTGATGTAATTTTAAGGTTTTGAAGACCTTGAAACAGACTCCTTCAGTCTGACAACTGGCTAAGTGTGGGAGTGATGAATATGAGGATAAAATATCCCAGAAACAGCAACAACAACAACAAAAGAAGAGCCACATCAAAGGGCATAAATATTGCTCTTCTAATTCCATTCATGCCAAGAAGATGCCTGTGCAAGGGATTCTCAACCTTGGCACTTTTGATATTTTGGGCCAGATAATTCTTCATTGTGGGGGATTATTCCATGCATTGTAGGTTATTTAGCAGTACCCATTAGATGCTATAATTTCCTCCTCTCGGTTGTGACAACCAAAAGTATCTCCAGACATTGCCCAATGTTGCCAACATTGTCCCCACCGGTTAATAGTCACTGGACTGAGAGGGAATAGTCACCGGATTATCCTCCTTGGATTCACCACTGCATAAGGAGGTCAGCTAGCAGAGGTGAGCAAATATGTGGAGAGGTTAGCTTAAATTTAACTTGGCTCTAAACAACCCTCCTTCCCCATCTTCTCGCCTTCCCACAACTACACACAACACATTCTTTTCCTCTTTCACTGGACCTGTTCCAGTAGCTGTGTGAGTCCTCCAAATCGAATTCATTTGCCTTTGACAATCACCTCTTTGATTCTACTGTAAGGGGTGGGGGAAGCCATTCTGTCCTGTTGTGAAAGGCTCTTTCGGTTTTCTGTGATCTCCCTAGGTGTATAGATTGCAAAACCCAGCCATAGACAAGGAGCTTAGACAATAGGAAGACTCATTAGTAAATCCTTTGAAGTGTGCAAACAAGGCAATGACAGACGCCTCTTCTTTTTCTTTCTCCCTCCCTCTTTCTTCCCATCCTCCATTCCAGATGCCAACGGTGGGAACTAGCAAAGCAATGAAAGTAAAGTGAAGAATGGGATCAGGAAAGCAAGGAGTCTTCACAAGCGACGTGGAGAAGGCTGCCAATGCTTCCTTTCCTCGCTGGCAAGGAACTCAAGAGACAACAGTCTGTACCGTAATATTGGGTCTGGTGAGGGAGGCACTTCTGAGAACAGGCCTCTTGGGATCATGGGTGGCTGTTAGAGCTTGGTGTAGGGGTTGGGGAGTCATGTAAGCTTGGTGATGAGCCCTGGATGCAATAAGCTTTTACTTGAAATGCGCTGGAGGGGCACAACTCACCTCTATTGCAAGCTTCTTTTTAACACTTGGTTTGAGTCATTTTTAAGACTTCAACTCCTACGTTTCCTCTCTGCCCTTGGGAAGCCATCCCTACTCTTGGCCAGCTGTACCAGCCTACCAGGAGAAGATGACTCTTATTCAGCCCTAGGATTCCTGACTTCATGTCATTGCTCTGGGGAGGAGAAAAGTCTAAAGGTACATTGTGATATTATAGGGAAGCAAAACTTTATCTTTCTTCCTTTCTAGGTTATTTGACTGATCTGATGATTAAAATGACATAAGACAGAGTAAGAAAAATAAATTTAATTCATGTGTACATACAGGAGCTCATAGAAATTCAGAAATGACCAAACAGGCAGCTCTTATGCCTTTTAGACAAAGAAACATAAATTCATGAAGAATTCAAGAGACAAAGGGGTTAGGGCTTGGGGTAGCAAGTTAGTAAAGAAAACAAGGTTTGTTTATACAATTTTTTTGGCCTTTAATTTCTTATCTCTGGTGATAAGAATGCCTTCTACCTCCAGGTACAGGGAAGGCAACTTTCACAAGGGGGGATTTTCCTCCTGCTTTCAGGGGTATGGAGGAGTGGCAGAGGGTCATTCTTGCACTGGCTGTTTCCTAAAAAACTTTAATTAAAAATAACCAGTATGCCAAAATGGCAGATTTGGGGACAGCCTTCCCTGAGCTCCACAAATTTCCACCTCTGAAATTTCCCTGGAAGTTTTACATGTTAGAGGCTGAATTAAGTACTATGAAGAGCAGAATTAGTAGGTTAGTAGCTGAGTAGTAGATTGTTCCATATCTCGTTGAACGCGTCTTTTAGTTCCGAGAACAGTTGAGACTCATTTTAGAATGCAGGGATGCCGATGGGCTTCCAAAGTTAGGCTAGTGTATAAGCAATCAGGTATTCAGTAAGAAGCCTTTTTATGGCGATTGGAGCAAATTCCAAACCATTTTCTGAATTCTGAGTGTACCCGATCAAAAAGATTTTTAAAAATATTTTATTTAAAATTCCGTTTCATTAACATATATTGTATGGTTAGCTCCAGAGGTAGAGTTCAGTGAGTCATCAGCTGCATATAACACCCAGTGCTCACTACTTCAAGTGCCCGCCTTAATGCTCATCACCCAGTTACCCCATCCCCTCACTCACTTTCCCTTCAGCAACCCTCAGTATGTTTCCTAAAGTTAAGAGTCTCCAATGATTTGTTTCCCCCCTGATTTCATCTTCTTTTCTCTTCCTTTCCCCATGTTCTTCTGTTTTGTTTCTTAAATTCCACATGAGTGAAATTGTATGATATTTATCTTTCTCTGATTTATTTTGCTTCACATAATACCCTCTAGTTCCATCCATGTCATTGCAAATGGCAAGATTTCATTCTTTTTGATGGCTGAGTAATAGTCCATTGTGTGTGTGTGTATGATACACACACATCTTCTTTTTTAATTTTTTTTTTTTTTTTTTACTTATTTGAGGGAGAGAGAGAGCACACAGAGCAAGAAGGAGAAGCAGATTCCGTGCTGAGCAGACTGTGTGCAGCTTGATCCCAGGACCCTGGAATCATGACCTGAGCCAAAGACAGATGCTTAACCAGCTGAGCCCCCCAGGCGCCCCTCACCACATCTTCTTTAGCCATTCATTTGTTGGTGAACACCTGAGCTCTTTCCATAGTACAGCTAGTGTGGACATTGCTGCTATAAACACTGGGGTACAAGTGCCCCTTCGTATCACTATGTTTGTATCCTTTGGATAAATACCTAGTAGTGCAATTGCTGGGTCATAGGGTGGTTCTATTCTTAACTTTTTGAGGGACTTCCATGCTATTCTCCAGAGTGGCTGTACCAGTTTGCATTCTCACCAAGAATGTAAGAGGGTTCTCTTTTCTCTGCATCCTCGACAACGTCTGTGGTTTCCTGAGTAGTTACCTTTAGCCATTCTGACAGGCATGATGAGAACTCACTACAATGTAATTGACAAAGAATATTTTTCTATTTCTATGACTTGCAATATTTTAAGTTAATGACTGGAATAACCACTGATAACATTATAGCAGGACACATTAGATTTCTAGGACTTTCATACAATTTGTAGAATACATATAACAACATGAAGGAGGCTTAGTATTACTTCTTATTTGACAACACTTCCTATATAATATAGCATATCAAGCCTACTTAGTGTAACACCTTTTTTTATATAAGGAGAAAAAACAATTTTTGTTTGTGTGATTTCCAAGAAACTTTTAGAAAATCCTGCCAGTTTTAGGTCAAAAGACTTCATTTAAAATTTAATTTGGGGAAGTTTGTCAAAAATATCAAAAAAGTTTTAAAACACTTGATCAAGTAGGATCACAGGTCATTGTGAAATTGTACGCCGTTATCAATTTAACCAAAGTTAAAGACTTCACAGGCAAATACAGAAAATTATATAGTTAAGAAAACAACAATTTAGCTGTTTTAGTAAAGAAGCCTTGGCTTTAAATAATCAAAGACATGATGAAAGCAGTGTGAAGCACAGTTGGTAGGACACAAATCTTTGTTTTCTAAGTAGATTACTTAAAAGGTAAAGTAAAACCTTTATTTAAATTTCTTATTAAGAACAGACCAATAATCTAAGAAAACTTTGTCCTTTAACAAAGAGAGAAAATCAAATTTTGATTATTTTTGATATTAAAAAATTCATTTAACTTAATTAAATTTATTTTAATCTTAGCCAGCTTGACTACAAATTAAAATTATTTTCCAAAGATTCTTTTTCCACAAACCTTCTATAACTTTCTTTTTTACATTCAGATTTTGTCCTAGGTTTTCCTGTTCCCCATTTTGAAATAATTAGCTGCTCTTTAGACAAAATTACTTTCTTTTCCTTCAACAAAAATGTATTTCCATTCCTCATACCTTCTTTTACTGAAAACATACATGTTGCTTTCCTTGCATTTAGAGATGTTTCCCTTGTTATTTCTAGTGGTTTTAATTACATATATTAGAATTTTAACTCTTAAAAACCTTAATTTTTCGTGAAAATAAGGAAGTAAACAATTATAAACTTTTATATTAGCATTCTGTGGCTTGGTAAATTTATAAATACTTTTTATAATTTCTAGAAATAATGTTTTTTACAGTAAATTTCTCAGTGTGACACAAAATCTGTTTACTAATAGAAAAAAAAGAATGTCATTAGTTCCTCTATAAAAGGAAGCAAAAGTAAATAAGGCTATGCTCGATAATTGATGTTGTAATATTTCATCTTGATCTAAATACTTAATGGCTATGCTTCATTTAATTTAATTTAGCAGAACTTTTAACAGTGGAAGTTACCAAATAGATTTGGGTGACTATTTTTAATTAAACACACCATCAAACAATCATTATTGAAAAGTTCACATAAAAATTCTTGAACTAGGGGTGGTGGAAGGGGAGGTGGGCGGGGAGTGGGGGTGACTGGGTGGTGGGCACTGAGGGGGGCACTTGACGGGATGAGCACTGTGTGTTATTCTGTATGTTGATAAATTGAACACCAATAAAAAATAAATTCATTAAAAAAATTCTTATACCACTTGCATCTATATAGCTTACCTGTTCTCTACAATCATACTTAGATTACTCATGGAAATTTCATGAAACATCAAAGCAGCTAGGCATCATCTTAAGTTATTTTTTTGGCTGACAAATTTTGTAACAGAGATAATACGAGCTTATTTGACTTTCAGTAAAGCCAGCCAGAATAAAAGTTGCATGTTTGCATTACATTTAATCATTGAAGACATTTCTATTTAATTAAACCAACAAACTTAAAGTAGCTTTTATTTACCAAAAATTATCCTAGGTGAAGTGAACTTGAAAAAACATTTGAGTCAGTTTTTATATTTCTGAGAGTTTTAAAAAACCTAATTCATAAACACTTACTTTTAAGCCAATAAAACAGAGCTCTTTTTACAAATTAATCTTCATAATACCATCCAGAGAGAAAAATACCATATCTATAACATACATGTACATGTATACAGATGTAAACATACAGACAGACACAGAGGTCTTATAGCTTTCATTCTGAAATGTGAGCTATGAATCAGATGCAATACAAATTCACTATTTTATAAATAATTGTGTCTCTGGCAGATGGGAAAAGTTAAGGTTACCCACTTAAAAATTGTTTTGCTAACACTTGTGGAGAAGACTTTGAAGATTTGTATTTCTTCTTGACAAGTAATCTTAAGGAGGCTATGGTCTAGAATTTAGGCAAGAAAGTGTTTCTGGCATTTTGTATTCTTAAAAACTCCCTCCCCCTTTTTTTAGCTTCAAGAGTTTTAATTACCTCTTAGTGTGTTTATATTTTAATGGTAAGATTTGCATCTTCAAGGGGCAGAGAAAGAATGTAAGTTGGTTTCTCTCCCTCTCTCTCTTTCTCTCTCTCCTTCCTCCTCCCCCATTCAGCTGTTTTTGTTTTGTTTTGGTTTGGTTTGGTTTTGGGTTTTGTGGGGTTTTTTTTGTAAGATCTTCTGAAAGTGGAGGTATTATTTATAACTTAAATTTATAATTTAAAAGACTTGCTGTTCTGCATTCTTTAGATGAGGTTCTAGGATATATCTGCAAAGAATATTGCATAGGAAGGCTTGACATTGGCAGAGCTTGATTATAGGGCCCAGCAAAACAAGCTTTATTGTTCATCCCAGGTGCTTCTGCTAAATTTACTTCTTGGCTTTTAGCATTTACCGGAATAACTGTATAAACTGGGCCCAGGGATTAGGCTGAAGTGCTTATAGGAAAAAGGAAGCTAAAACAGGCAATTGGGTGTTTAGGGGATTTTCTGGGGAAGGTGGAGGGGTTTAGGAGTTAAAATAATTTGCTGAGAGGATGGGGCTGGATTTTAAGAAAAGGAATTTATGTTGGATGTGGACTTTAAAGTTTAATTGCTGTTCTTTCATCTTGTTAAGGGAGTCCCTAAGGCTAGCTGTTATACTTCCTTGTACTACTTTTTAATTTGGTCTTTTTATAGGTACCTAAAAAACAATTGTTTAGGATGAGAGATCTCAAAAAAAATTTTAATAGAGCAAGTCAAAGGACCCATCATCTAGCCATTGACAAGTAGGATTGTATATTAATCTCAGCAGCAATTCAAGCCAATAAACTTTTTTATGGCTTAACCAAGGATACAAGAGGCATCCCACAAGAGAGTGCAGAAGAGTTAGCCCTCACAAGATCCACAGGTAGCCTAAGTAAACACAGACGATAATTATGAGGGGCCGTCTCTTAAATAACTGTTCCAAAGCACAAGGAATCATGTGTTTCCACCCCCTTTTGAACATAATAGGGTAGCTGAACAAGCCAAAGTTCACTCCTCCCTTTTTTTTTATTAAGATTCTCTAAGCTCAGATCAATGGCTTATTCAGCTACTTACCAAATGCTTATGCATCCTCCCGCCTGCAGAGACCAGAGAAAATATACTCACATTTTGTCATAAAGCAGACAAAAGAAAACAATGACCTTCTCTGGGAGGAAAAGGCATCAATAGCAAACAAATTTTTACCAAAGTTGATATACCCAAGGAACTAGTTTATACAAGTATTTTGTCCAGTTAATTTAAATTTAGAAAAAAAAAAAAGAACTCTCATCACTTTCACTTTTAACAGACCCTGCAGGCAGACACCTGATTGATGTGTAAGAATTTTTACCTTCTTCAGGCATGTGTCAGAGGTCCCAGGATCTCTCCGTCAAAGCAGTCCTGGAACAAGTAGGGTCCAGCCAGAGAAGGGTCCTGGCTGGCTTGCCAAAGCTATAGAGGAGGAAAACTTTCTTTTCTTCCCTCTAGTTTCTCTGGCTGGTCCAATACTGTAATCAATGGAAGACAGATTTCTTTTAGACAAAGAAACAATGAACTTGTGAAGAACTGACAAGACAAATGGGTTTGGACTTGGTGTAGTGAATTAGTAGAAAAGTAAGTTGTCTTTGTATAGTCCTCTCAGCCCTGAATTTCCTATCTCTGGTGATTAGGATGCCTTTTACCTTCCAGTTGCAAGGATAGTACCCTTACATGGGAAATTTATTTCCTGCTTTCAGGGGGACAGAGGAGGGTCAGAGCGTCCTTCTTGTACTGGCTGTTTCTTAAGTAACTTTAATGAAAAACAATCAATATGCCAAAGTGGCATATTTTGGGGCAGGCTTCCCTGAACCCTATCAATATTTAATAAACATGAACAGGTGGATTTGACTGTCCTTAATTCAACATGAAAAGGTGCAAGACCAGGGATTCTACTTTGAGCTAGAGAAAAGAAGATCAGTGAAGAGCAGTATATCTAAAATCACACTCTGACAGCCTTTAAAATAAAAGATAAATTGGAAAAACATCCTGAGACTACATGATACAAATCCATAAAATCTAGGCAGGTCCCTCTCCACAATGCTCTTCAGGATTCCACAACTGAAGTGTCTTCAAATCTTTATATCCAATCCTTCACACAGGGATTTTTTACTAGAGAGAAACTGGGCCCTTCAAGAGTACTATTATGAGTGTCATCACAGCAAATGCATTCCAGAGGAAAGCCTGGTGATGAGGCTGTGGATTAATGACCTTATTAGGGTCATGTGGAAAGTCAATGACAAATCTGGAAGCATAAGGTTCTACAGTGCTAGGTGGCCTCACCCAGTGTGTGGGGGATAGTGAATGCTGCACAGTGCTTTAGCCTTGGTAGTGACAGGAGATGCACCCCAAATAAGATCAACATAAGAGGTGAGCTTGCTGTCCATGCTCACCACCCTCAACTGTTCTACATGCTCTTCCTGGACATATGCAAGACCTTTAGATCCCAAGACAATGATCTCCATCATTAAATAATGTGATCTCTTTTCCTATGAGCAAATCCGAAGGTATTTACCAGTTATTCCTTTCTTAAAAATTGTATTATTTTATCACAAATGATTGGAGGTTGACTGTCAAGAAATTTTTGAAAATATAGAGAAGCAAAACAAAACAAAAGAAAACCAAGCATAATGAGTCTAAGGAAGATGGGGGAGAAATAGGGGACCCTAGTTTCATCTGGTCCCTGGAATTCACCTAGACAGCAATCAAATCATTCTGAACACCCATGAACTCAACTGGAGATCTAAGAAAAGAATTGCTGCAATTATGCAAGTAGAAAAGAACCACTTTTTGCAAGAATGACAAGACAAGAAATCACCCGAAAAAGAGAACAAGAAGGAATACTGACTCCAGGGACCCAATCAGTATGGATATAAACAGGATGTCAGAACTAGAATTCAGAATAATGATTATAAAGATACTAGCTGGGCTTGAAAATAGCATAGAAGACACTAAAGAACCCCTTTCCAGAGAAATAAAAGAAATACAGTCTAATCAGGTCAAAATCAAAAAGGCTATTAATGAGATGCAATCAAAACTGGAGGTTCTAACTGCGTGGATATGAGGCAGAAGAGAGAATCACTGATTTAGAAGACAAAATGCTGGAGAATAAAGAAACTGAGAAAAAGAGATCATGAGGACAATTCGAGAGATATGTGATACCATAAAATGGTACACTAAACTCTAAACAATATTAGAATAATTGGGGTCCCAGAAAAAGAGGAAAAGAGAGAGAGAGAGACAGAAGGTATATTCAAGCAAATTATAACTGAGAACTTTTCATCTGGGGAAGAAAACAGGCATTCAAGAAGTCCAGGAGCACAGAGAACCCCCCTCAAAAAAAATATGTAGATCAAAACCTTGACACATAAGAGGGAAGCTTCCAGGGATCCCTGGGTGGCGCAGCGGTTTAGCGCCTGCCTTTGGCCCAGGGCGCGATCCTGGAGACCCAGGATCAAATCCCACATCGGGCTCCCGGTGCATGGAGCCTGCTTCTCCCTCTGCCTATGTCTCTGCCTCTCTCTCTCTCTCTCTCTCTCTGTGTGTGTGTGTGTGACTATCATAAATAAAAAAAAAAAAGAGGGAAACTTCCAAATTTCAGAGACAAAGAGAAAATTCTAAAAGCATCTCAGGACAAGAGGACCTTAACCTACGAAGATATAGACATAAGGTCCATAAGGTCAGCAGCAGACCTGTCCACAGAGACCTGGCAAGCCAGAAAGGACTGGCATGATATACTCAGGGTATATGAAAAAAAATATGTGGTCAAGAATGCTTTATCCAGCAAGGCTGACATTGAGAATAGAAGGAGAGATAAAGAGCTTCCAGGACAAACAGAAACGAAAAGAATTTGTGACCACTACACTAGCCCTACAAGAAATATTAAAGAGGACCCTACAAGCAAAGAAAGAGCCCAAAAGTAGCATAGACCAGAAAGGAACAGAGACAATATACCGAAACACTAAACTTACAGGTTAATACAATGTCACTAAATTCATATCTTTCAATAGTTACTCTGAATGTAAATGGGCTAGATGTTCTAATCAAAAGATGCAGGGCATCAGGTTGGACAAAAAAAAACAAGTCTCATCCATATGGTATCTAAAAAAGACTCATTTTGGAACCAAGTTGGAGTAGCAATCCTTGTATCAGACAAACTAGATTTTAAACCAAAGATTGTAATAAGAGATGAAGAAGGAGACTATATTACAATTAAATTACCTATCCAACAAGATCTAACAATTGTAAATATTTATGCCCCTAACATGGGAGCAGCCAAATATATAAACCAGTTAATAACAAAATTAAAGAAACGTTAATAATAATACAATAATAGTGGGGGACTTTAACACCTGACTCACAGCAATCTGGATAGATTAAGCAGAAGATCAACAAGAAAACAAGGGCTTTAAATGACACATTGGGCCAGATGGACTTCATAGGTAAATATTCTTTACAGAACATTCTATCCTAAAGAGCAGAATACATATTCTTCTCAAGTACACATGGAAATGGAACAGTCTCCAGTAGATCACATACTGGGTCACAATTCAGGTCTCAACTGGTACCAAAACACTGGGATATTACCTGTATATTTTCAGACCACAATATTTTGAAACTTAAACTCAATTACAAGAGGAAATTTGGAAGGAACACAAACACTTGGAGATTAAAGGGCATCCTACTAAAGAATGAATAGGTTGACCAGGAAATTTAAAAGAATTTTAAAAATTCATGGAAATACAACTGTTCAAAACCTTTGGGATACAGCAAAGGTAGTCCTAAGAGGGAAGTATATAGCAATACAAGAAACAATACAATAAAGTTTCTCAAGAAACAAGAAAGGTCTCAAACACACAAGCTAAACTTACACTTAAAGGAGCTGGAGAAAAACAGCCAATAAAGCCTAAATCCAGCAAGAGAAGAGAATCAATCAAGATTAGAGCAGAAATCAATGAAACAGAAACCAAAAGAACAATGGAACAGATCAATGAAACTAGGAGCTGGTTCTTTGAAAGAATTAATAAGACCAATAAACCATTAGCCAGACTTATCAAAAATAAAAAAAGAAAGGAACCAAATAAATAAAATAATGAATGTAAGAAGAGAGATCACAACCAACATCAAAGAAATACAAACAATTATAAGAACATGGTATGAGCAACTATATGCCAACAAATTAAGCAATGTGGAAGAAATGGATGCATTTCTAGAAATGTATAAACTGCCAAAACTGAAACAGGAAGGAATAGACAACTTGAACAGACCCATAACCAACAAGGAGACTGAGGTAGTAATAAAAAATCTCCAAACAAGAGCCCAGGGCCAGGTGGCTTCCCAGAGGAACTCTACAAAACATTTAAAGAAGAATTGATACCTACTCTTCTGAAGCTGTTTCAAAAGACAGAATGGGAAGGAAAACTTCCAAATTCATTCTATGAGGTCAGTGTTACCTTGATCTTCAAACCAGACAAAGACCCCAAGAAAAAAGGAGAATTACAGACCAACATCCCTGATGAACATGGATGCAAAAATTCTCAACAAGATACTAGTCAATAGGACCCAACAGTACATTAAAAGGATAATTCATCATGACCAAGTGGGATTTATTCCTGGCTGCAAGGGTGGTTCAGCATCTCCAAATAAATCAATGTGATACATCACATTAATAAAAGAAAGGGCAAGAGCCAAATGATCCCCTCAATAGATGCAGAAAAAGCATTTGACAATGTATAGTATCCTTTCTTTATTAAAACTCTTCGCAGTGTAGGGACAGAGGGAACATACTTAAATATCATAAAAGCCATATGTGAAAAGACCACAGTGGATATCATTCTCAACAGGAAAACCTGAGAGCTTTTCCCCTAAGGTCAGGAACACAACAGGGACGTCCACTCTCACCACTGTTGTTCAACATAATACCGGAAGTCCTAGCCTCAGCAATCAAACAACAAAAAGAAATAAAAGACACCTGAATTACCAAAGAGAAGTCAAACTCTCACTCTTTGCAGATGATGTGATACTTTATATAGAAAACCCAAAAGACTCCACCTGAAAATTCCTAGAACTCATACAGGAATTCAGCAAAGTGACAGGATACAAAATCAATGCACAGAAATATGCTGCATTTCTGTACACTAACAATGAGACTGAAGAAAGAGAAATTAAGAAATCGATTCCATTTACGATTGCACCAAAAACCATAAGATATCTAGGAGTAAACCTAAGCAAAGAGGCAAAGGATATGTACTCTGAAAATTATAGAACACTCATGAAAGTTGAGGAAAACACAAAGAAATAGAAAAACATTCCATGTTCATGGATTGAAAGAACAAATATTGTTAAAATGTCTATGCTACTTAGAGCCATCTATACATTCAATGCAATCCCTATCAAAATATAATCAACATTTTTCACAGCACTGGAACAAATAATCCTAAAATTTGTATGGAACCAGGAAAAACCCCAAGTAGCCAAAGGAATACTGAAAAGGGAAACCAGAGCCGGGGGCATCACAATGCCTGACTTCAAGCTGTATTACAAAGCTGTGATCATCAAGGCAGTGTGGTACTGGCACAAAAACAGACACATAGATCCATGGAACAGAACAGAGAATCTAGAAATGGATCCCCAACTCTATGGTCAACTCATCTTCAACAAAGCAGGAAAAAATATCCAGTGGAAAACAGACAGTCTCTTTAACAAATGGTGCTGGAAAATTGGGCAGCCACATGCACAAGACTGAAACTGGACTATTTTATTACACCACACATGCAAAATAGACTCAAAATGGATGAAAGACCTAAATCTGAGATAGGAATCTATCAAAATCCTAGGGGAGACACAGGCAGGAACCTTTTTGGCCTCAGCCACAGCAACTTCTGGCTAGACATGTTCCCAAAGGCAAGAGAACAGAAGCAAAAATGAACAATTGAAACTTCATTAAGATAAAAAGCTTCTGCACAGAAAAGGAAACAGTCAACAAAACTAAAAGACAACCTACAGATGGGAGAAGATATTTGCAAATGACATATCGATAAAGGGCTAGTATCCAAGATCTATACAGAACTTATTAAACTCAACACTCAAAAAATAAATAATCCAGGCGAGAAATGGGCAGAAGACATGAAGAGACATTTCTCCAAAGAAGATCTACACGTGGCCAAGAGACACATTCAAAAAAATGCTCGTCACTTGACACCAGGAAATAAATACAAATCAAAACCACAATGAGATCCCACCTCACACCAGTGAGAATGGGGAAAATTAACAAACTAGGGAACAACAAGTGTTGGTGAGGATACAGAGAAAGGGGAACCCTCTTGCACTGTTGGTGGGAATGTGAACTGGTGCAGCCACTCTGGAAAACTGTGTGGAGGGTCCTTAAGAAGTTAAAAATAGACCTGCCCTACGACCCAGCAATTGCACTGCGGGATTTACCCCAAAGAACAAATTGTGGTGATACAGATGTGAAGAGCACCTGCACCCCAATGTTTATAGCAGCAATGTCCACAATAACCAAACTATGAAAGAGCTCAGATGTCCACCGACAGATGAAGGGACAAAGAAGCTGTGGTCTATATACTATGGAATATTAGGCCTTAGAAGGGGTGAATACTTACCAATTACAGCCATGGGGATGGAAGTGGAGGGTATGATGCTAAGCAAAATAAGTCAATCAGAGAAAGACAACCATCATATGATCTCACTCATATGTAGAATCTAAGAAACAAAACAGGGGATTATAGGGGAAGAGAGGGAAAAATAAAACAAGATGAAATCAGAGAGGGACACAAACCATAAGAGACTCATAATCATGGGAAACAAATTGAGGGCTGCTAGAGAGGAAGCGGGTGCCAGATAGGGTAGCTGGGTGATGAACATTAAGGAGGGCATGTGATGTAATGAGCACTGGGTGTTATGCGCAAGTGATGAATCACTGACCTCTACCTCTGAAACTAATAATACGCTGTATGTTCACTGAATTTAAACAACAACAACAAAACACATCTTGAAAAAAAAAACATTAAAAAACTATAGGCTGAAGAGGGATTAAAAAAGAAAGAAAATCAACCATAATCCCCAACTGCTATGCAAAGTTAACTTGTGCTAACATTTTTTTCTATATCCATCCAGTTTTGGTTTTTATGAAGATGTAAATTTTTAAAAAGTCATTTACTATTTTTCTTTAATAATTTCCTGGAAACTATTATACTTTTTGAAAGTTTTCACATATGTGATATGTGAGTGTGGACTTCCTAGAGCAATGGTTTCCAAATTTGATATGCCTGTACTCACCTAGGGAATTTTTAAGAACATAGATGCCTGGGCTTCTTTTTTCTCTTTTTTAATTAATTTTATTTATTTATTCATGAGAGACACAGAGAGATCTTTTCTTCTCATCATTAAATTAGTCTTGAGTGTGGCATAGTCTTCACTTAAGCCCTAATGTTGCTCCATCCCAGCCCTTCTAAGTCACTGTTTCCAAGACCTAGATATCTGAGAATCACAGAATTGAGTCTCCTTGGGGTTTGCCACTGGCCTACTCTTCCTGAAGTGGATAAAGGAGATTTATATGTTTATTGAACTAATCTAACTACTGTGTTTATGGAAAGGGTCATTTATCATTTGTGTTCAGAAAATGCTAGTCTGAGTATCAAGAGTTTTAAAAATCTCCTGGCAGATTTTGTTTTCACTCTATAAAAAAAGGTGAGGATTTCTTTAATGCCCTTTCTTACCTTTCTGTTTGTCTGAGACCTTTAAGAAGCCCACGCATATCATTGATTTGGAATATTTTAAAATACGGTTTAAATATGCTGTGCAATATTTTCCTACCCTTTCACATACCCTGCAAGTCCTTTACATAGAGGTCTGAATAATATAACCAGAAGAGGTTTGAAAAAGAAGCCTATTTGTCTATCATAACCTACACTGGGTTTCCTTCCAACACTCATACTCTGGGTTTCCTTCCAACACTCATACTCTGTGATTCCAAGTCCAAGGAAGATGACACAGTAGGGATGAGTTCCTTAGCGTAGGAGGCGTAACTGTGTATTCACACCTGTTGGTGTTGGTCAGAGGACAGAAAGCACACTGTGATGATGATCTTATCAGAAGCCTCTTAGCTTAAATACCATAATGCCAAAGTGTTCATCAGTGGGAGACTATTGATCAGGGGACATGAAGGAGGTAAAAACTAAAACCCTTTGGAGCCCTTGTGCATGGTTGGTGGGAAGGTAAAATGGTGCAACCACTGTGGAAAATGGTATTGGGATTCCTCAGAAAATTAAACATAGAAATGCCATATGCTTAGAAAATCCACATCTGGGCATGTACCCAAAAGCATTAAAAACAGGGTCTCAAAGAGATATTTGCACACCCATGTTCACTGCAGCATTATTCCCAATAGCCAAGAGGTGGAAACAACCCAAGTATCCATCAATAGATGAGTGGATAAGCATAATGTGGCATATCCATACAATAAAATATGATTTAGTCTTAAAGAGGAAGGAAGTTCCAACACTTGCCGCAACGTGGATACACTTTGAGAATATATTAAGTGAAATAAGCGAGTCACAACAGGACAAACACTGCATGGATCCATTTGGATGAGGTTCCTGGAAGAGTGAAACTCATAGAGACAGACAGTAGAATGACGGCTACCAGGGGCTGGCGGAGGAGAAGTGGGGAGTTCGTGAGCACAGAGTTTCAGTTTGGGATGATGAAAATCCTGCGGATGGATGGTGGTGATGGTTGCACAGCAACGGGAGTGTACTGCATACCCTGAACTCTACACTTAAAAATGATTAAAATGATATTTCATGTTGTGTGTTCTACGACAATTGAAAAAAAAAAAACTAAACCAAAATTTTGCTTTTGTGAACCATATGCAGAAAACAACACAAAATCTCCTTGACACAATCAAGAATCACTTTTGCTGCTATAAGATTTCAAAGAAGGAAAGACCAGGCCGGGAGGAGGAAAGCCTGGAAGAGGAGAGTGTTCAGAGCAGAGGCCACAGGGTCTGAGAAGCTGATTGAAATCACCGACCCACTAATAATGGAGAATTTGATTTTTTTTCATGAATTTTAGGTACACTGGTTTCTCTTCATTTTCTGTTCCTTTTTTCCATTTCAGCATTTTTTTTTTCAGAGACTTTCACTATATACATGGGCTCCAGGAAGCCTGGTGCACAGGAGGGTAGCTGAGGATGGACCCTGTAGAATCTTCACCTACAGTCTCCAATCGTTATCCCACCACACTTGCTTTATCATTTTCTCTTCTATGGATCTATATTTATAGTATATATATACAATGTACCCCAAAATACATGTTTCCTAAAGGCAAACAGGATAATTTCCTACAACCATCCAAATCAAGAGATTAACATGAACAACAATATGAATGTACTTGATACTGCTGAACTGTATACTTAGAAATTAAAATGATAAACCTTATGTTATACATTTTTTACCCTAATAAAAAAGGGAAGGAAACAAAATTAATGCATTACTACCCTTGAACCCATGGAACTCATTGAAATCTCACTATTTATTCCAATAAAGTTCTTAATGGAAAGCAGAGGAGAGGAGGGGAGGGGAGGAGAGGGGAGGAGAGGAAAGGAGAAGATGGTGCATTTCACTCAGATATTACTATGGTTCTACTTCTCTTCACTTGGAAAGAGCTGCTTAGTTTGTCCTTGTTTTTCAGGATCTTGACATTTTTGAAGAGAACAGACAATTATTCTGTAACGCGTCCCACAATTTGGGTTTATCTGACACTTTCTCATGATTGGGTTGGAGTCATGCATTTTTGGTGGGAATCCCAGAGAAGTGATTGGTGTCCTTCTCAGTGACGCATCTCAGAAGATGTAGGACCTGGCTGAGTTTAATCCCCACAGATGTCAACTCTGGTCCATTGGTTTGGGATCTTCCAGTTTTCTCCACTGCAAAGTTTCTATTTTCCCTCCTATAATTTGTGAGCATTCTGTGGTAAAATACTCATGAATAGGTAAATTCCTTGTACTTTATCAGACTTCCACCCACTAGTTTCAGCACCTATTGATGATTCTTGCTTGAATCAATTATTGCTATTTTGGTTGCTAAGTGAGGATTTTCTAATTTCACATTTAGTTCTACATTTCATAGCTGCATTCTACTGTGAAGAACTTTTAATTCCCCCACCACTTCCCACATATTTATTTATTTATTTGTATTAGAAAAAACTCATGGGTTCCAATTTTATTCAGTGGCTTATAATCTGTTCCCATCATTATTTTGATGCTCAGATTATCCAAGGTTCAGCTAAAGGGAGCCCTTCTGCCTGGCTCCTGTGTCTTCCTCACATATCCCCATTTTGGAATCTTTATTTTCTAGTAGGACATGTACTTACGATGCCTGAGCCTGAAATCATCAACTTCTCCAAGAAGCCCTCCATGTCTGTAGTGGAGAATGTTGTCTAGCAGTTAAGATGCACTCAGTGCACTGTCGTATGATGGCTCATAAGTCCTCTCAGCAGAGAGAACAAGGAAACCTATGTGTGCATCTACATCCTCTGCATGAAATACACATCTCTATCTCTAATTATATATTAAAAACCATGAGTTCACACAGCTGCTCCACCTTCAGACCAACAGTCCAGGGCTTATGCCGGTCTTCCCACTTTCCATTTTGATAATTACCTTCTTCAGGGCTGAGAAACCTCTCATCATCCTCAGTATATTTACTTATTTTGCTCAAAGCCTTGTATGTAACCATGTCCGCATTGGTCACCTCCTCCGCACTCCCATCCTGGCCCCCTTCTCATCGTCTCGTGTCCTTAGACTCCTGGCGAGTCTTCTCTTCAGCTCCTTCTTTTCTTTTTTTTTTTTTTTAAGATTTTTTTATTTATTTATTCATAGAGATGCAGAGAGAGAGGCAGAGACACAGGCAGAGGGAGAAGCAGGCTCCATATAGAGAGCCTGACGTGGGACACGATCCAGGGTCTCCAGGATCACACCCTGGGCTGCAGGCAGCGCTAAACCGCTGAGCCACCGGGCCTGCCCTCTTCAGCTCCTTCTGTGGTCCTGACTCTACCCTGCTGTCTGCTTTCTGGGCCTTCCCCTATATGTATTTTTTACATATGATAAAAAAAACAGAAGCAAAGAAAAAAGCAGAATTTTAAATTTGAACACTGTTCCTATGTTTGCAAAATATTTTTTTTTCTCTAATTTGTGGTTCTTAAAAGTAGGTAGAAAACAAAGTTAATCTAAATCTGGAGGGTAAGAGGATTAGGACGGAGTAGGAATGAGGGTTTGAAAGTATTCTTCAGGAGATTCCCTTTAAGCCACACCTTCACCTCCAACTGAGAACCGGTTCTCTGGATGTAAAGTGTTCTTTCAGAAGCTTTCCATCTACAGCTTAAACTAAAATAAATAGCATTGTATTTTTTGGATCTATGAAATGATCATAAAATTTGTCATAGATTTTAAGTTAGCTTTTTCAGTGGAAAAATTCCCTTTACTTTAAACATATGTATTATACAAGATGGAATAGGCTATGAGACAGTAAAAAATAAGCCCTACATATCTAACTTAACAATAATTTATCCTTCTTTCATATCTCAGTTGAATGCAGGTCAAGCATCCATCTTTCCTCTTAGGGCTAAGCGGTCTGGAGTACATGACCTCTGAGGGCAAGGAACCAGAAGGCTCACAAGGTTCTAACTGCCTCAACCTGCAAATGACACATAATATGTTAGCTCCTCTTTTGGAGGCCCAGAACAACAGCAGAGAGGCTGGGGAATGCAGAGAATCCCATGGTATTTAGTGAGCACCAATAATCCTCCCAGACTCTATTATTCCTTAATTTCAAATGTCTTAAGATGAGGGGTCTAAATATGGTTTGGAATTGAGGAAATATGTTACTACAAAAACACTTTAACTCCCAGAGAAGTTATAAATAGTAGTTTCAATTAGAAATTTAGCAAAAATTTTGTTGTGGCTTTAGCCTTAGAAACTTTAAAAAAAAATTACTCATATTTTACACTATTTTCTTCAAATAACATTTGGCTTATAAGTTGATAAACTCTTGCTCAGCATTAATCAAGCTAGACTTTTTCCCCAAAGATTGTGTGTGCTTTTGGTGAAATATCTGCCCTCTTGCAAGCAAAATTTTCCTCTTTGCAGACATTCAGAGCTATGTAGAGTGTTTCTCAGGCCATGTGTCTTTGTGTCAGGCATGCTATCATAATGACTCCCTTTTAAAGAGCTTGCCTTGTAAAGTGGACATAAAGTGACCTAATTCTAGTGGAATTTTAGTTGATTTGAGAAGCAAATGTTGAGCCTTAGCTAGAAATTGTCATGAGGTTGCTCCCACAGAATCGCTGAGTAGATCAAGCCCAAATGTGGTTACCAATAAGAAGCATTCTAAGTCACAAATTGCTCCCCTCCATGTGTGACCTTTCAATGCACTGCTCTCTGAAGGCCTGAGTCACTGCCTGGGCAGCTCTTAGAGAACTCCATGTAGACACTGAGAACAGATAACACATTTTTATAAGTCAGTGAATCAATGTCAGTTGTAGCTTAGGGCATGTCAGGACTGTAGAAATAGTATAAAATTATACAGGGTGTGAACCAGGCACAGAACAATAGAAAGAGAGGCCATGTGTTTTTATATTGGTGATTAAGAAGAAAAATGTATGCTTTATTTATCCTGGGGTCATGCCAGTTCGTGGGCAGTATGTGGGTGTGTGAGGCTCTTTGCAGTGAAAACCGGCATGGAGGGTAAATGTGTAGGAATTAACCTCTTCCTTTGACCAAGTAAGGCAGCCTGCCTGCAAGGAAGGCCGTCCATTATGCATCTCTGCTTTACCTCCTCCTTTCAGAGAGGTCATAAACATGGAAAAAGAATGACTTTCTTGGATTAATAGTCATGGTCTCCAAGACCCATGAGCAAAAATTCTTATATTCAGAAAGTCAAGGGCAGAGGGAACGCTTTGGCACAAAGTCATGTGTAAGCAATACCAAGGACCCTGGGGACAGTGTATGAGATAAACGAGGGAGGCCCCTTCATCCGAGCCATCCTCCGGATTGTTCTTCACAAAGAACTTTCATGCCCATTGTGTCCCGAATTCCTCTCCGTATCCCTTAAAGGAAAGAGGTCACATGTCCTTATCCCTTACCAGATAAGAAACCAAAAAAATTAAGGGACCAGATTACAATCAGACGATTAAGTGGTAGAGGCCAGGACTTGTAGCCAGGTGTTCAGACTTCAAAGCTTGTATATTATCCTGGGTCGCTACTGCTCATATTTTCATGCTCTGCCATAAAATTGAATGTCTTCAAAATCTGGGTAGAGATGGCAGGAGAAGGAGGGCACCTGGAAGATGGCATGGACCTACCTGGGGCTACATGAGAGAGCCTATAACAGCTTCAGGTGCCCACTTCCACTTACCATCCTTGGGATTCTTGCCCTATGCAATACTGACCCCCAGTTGCTTCCAGGAGAGCCAGACACCCAAATTCTTGAAAGTTTTCTTTCTTTCTTTCTTTCTTTTTTTCTTTTAAAGTGTGTTGGCAACTAATCTGACTTGTTAATTTGACTTGTTTTTTTAAATCACACATTTGTTAACTGAATTTGGTTTACAGGTTGTGACCACGGCTACCACCACTACTCTGGGCAGAGAGTCAGATAGAAGATGGATGGAACGCAAGAGAGGGGGGCAGGAGATCCTAAAGGAAATAACAAAGCATGGATATCTCCTTGGAAAGGAGAGATCTGAAATAAGGTTGAAACAAAGGAAAGGATCAAAATGGGAGTAGTTCCCATTTTTTTGTCTCTGAAGAAGATGAACCCCAGGGAAGACTTGTGGTGCAGAGCCTCATAAGAAGAGTGTGCTCTTCAGCTCAGCAAATGGAAACAAGTTGCTGAAGATGAAGAAAGGTAAACTTAGAAAACATTGCTAGGTAAGACTGTGTAAATAGACTTAAGGATTTTGTACATTTAAGATGCCAGAGGAGAGGTAAAATAACCATAAATAGTTCAAGTATCCATTAAATACTTGCTACATTTTTGAGGACTGATGAGGTACTTACCATTATTAGGCCCATATTAGAATGGGGAAACAGAGCCATTAGTTGGTTAAACACCTTGCCTGAGGTCACCCATGGTGGGGATGGAGGGGACATATGCTGATATGAATAGATCAGGACTGACGCGGATGGAGTGACGGCTTCCTTCTCCAGGGAATCCTAGCATTCCTGGTAGGATTGTTGTCTAGACATGGTTCTCTAATCTAATCTATTGTAGACAGTCTTGACCAATGACACACTGATATGAATTTTATCAATGTCTGATTACCTACCAATTAACCACTGAGTATTCAGAGAACTTGTTAAATAATCAACCAGTACAAATTATGGCCCTTACTCTCAAGAAAATTGGGGAGACAAGATTTACTCTATAGAAACAAGAGAAAACAATAGCATCTCCACTTTCATGTCCATCCAAATGGATAAAGAGGCAACTTCTAGGCCCGGAGACACCAGCCTGATCTTATACAACCAGGGTTTAGGGAGCAACTATCCCTTTGGGTTTCTTAAAGAAATAGCAAATTCTGAGAAATAAGTTTCAAGTGAGCAACTTTTTTCACTGATATCAGTTGGATGAACAGAAGCATGTCCGTGAGCAGAGGAAAAGAAGTGTGAAAATTCTCAGTCTCCATCCTTGACCTCTTTGTCAAGCTTCAAGGCCTCCAGTTCTTTACAGTTTTCTGGCCTGCCCGTGCGGGGGGCTGATGAGATGTGTTTTAGCTCTTTTCAGCAATACCCACGGGCCTCATTTCAGATGGAATAGATCAAACTAGATGGCAAGAGGGAGTTTTGAAGAAATTATAATATTCCAAAAAGGCTTGTCTTTAAGCTTCAGAATCACCGACTAAGAGGAACACATGTAGAAGACTTGTGTGATACTTCACTAGCCAGGCAGTTAGTTCAAATAGCAGGTCCGAGCATGCTGTCCCAGGAGTATGCTCTTTATCAGCTCCACAACTATGAATTAATAATTTACAATGATTTATCTAACTTAATTTACACAACTACCCTCAGAAATCTTTCTAAACATATGCTAATCCTATTATCTTCACAGTGCCTTGTTGGTAAAAGGTATAATGAAAGACCTTAAAGCAATAAATTAAAAGAACAAAGTTTCTCCTACGCCTGAAGAAGAAAGCAGGACGGCTCGAGTCCTGTCCTGGTGAACGCTGATGACGGATCATGTGACCATGAGCAAATCAATTAGTCTCTCAGAGCTTCTGCTTCCTTGATGTGAATTCAGTAAGAATAACAAATACTTCTTTCCGTTGAAACAGTTGGTCCTAAGACAGAGTCTATATGAGTCCTTTGAAGTTTTCAAGCGCCATAGAAAATAAAGATACTAAAAAGATGTTAGCTGGAACCTCAGGGGTTGCACCTCACGTTCATAATTTAAATAAGCAGTTTTCCTTGTCATTTATCTAGATATTCCAAGGTATTGTGTTTTATTGCCTGGAAGCCTAGAACAGGAGCTGCAGGTTCCAAGGCTCCTATCAAGGGAGAGGCAGCCTGCTACCATGCGAGGAGATGTGCGCGCTCTCAACTATAGATGGATAGAAGCGACCTCCTCCCCTAGGAAGCACAAGGCTGGTCTGGGCCAACATCAAGCCTAAGGAACCTTCCTCATCAAACCCAAAAGCACGTGGTGATCAATCTGGTTATTTATAGGAGTAAGAATAGACAAGTATGAGTTTCTAGAAAACGGAGTGGCTATTAAGGAGTCGACTCTAGAGAGAAATCCCCACAGAAGTGTGGCGTTTCTGGTGTGTGCATGTGGCATGTGATGTATGTGTGGTATATGGTGTGAGTGTGTGGTATGTGGGGGTGTGCGTGGTACATGAGTGGGTGACTTATCAAGGAGTCCGCATGTCGATGAGTGGCCATCCTTCTTTGGTCAGGGCTCAATAAACTGTGAAAGCTGAAATAGTGAGGAAAAATAATGGGAGGTGAAGCCAATACAAGCAAAGGTTGACTCACTGATAAAAAATTGTCTCCAGATATAACATTCTGGAAAAAATAAATAACTCAAGTTGATAGTGAGATCGGCAGAAACGCCGAAGTCGATTGTCTTGGATAGGGTATAATTTCCTGAATTCTTTTTACTTTAGTGCTGATTTATATACATGTAATTCTGCAAAGTGCCTTACCAAGTACTGAGGAGGCACAGTTTGCCACCCAACCTACCCACTCTTTCTAAATTCAGAGTTATCCTTATGGGAGATTTTTTTTTCCCTTTTCCATTAAAAAAAAAAAAAAAGTCTACTAAAAATGGTTGATATTCTGCATTCCTGCATAGATATGGTTTGTCACTCTGTGTGTTGTCTCAGTATAGGAAATGGAAACGCATTTGAGTTCTCAGGATGAAATAGGGGTTCATGCTGAGGCTGTACCTGCACCAGAACTCTGCGGGTAGAACAGACACCCGGAGCCAAACCACGCAGTTCCTCTCTCTTCCCCTGATGGCCGGCAGCTCACAATCTCTCTTACTCTCTCTTGATCATCCTCTGTCACTCTCAGTCTTGCTCTGTATGCACGCAGCGTGTGTGTGTGTGTCCATGTATTCAGCAAACGCCCACCTGTTAGACCATGGACTGTTTTCTCCTTGGCCTGGACACAAAATCTCTTCACAAATGAATGAGGATGGTCTTACTGCACTTCCCAATATACGGCAGATTAACTAAATCATTAATTTCCAAATATTTATTTAGCACTGTGCAGGGATATTTTGTTTTGAATGCTATCCTAATAGGATGGGGAAGACGGAGCTTCTTTATCTGTGTTGGACAGTAGTATTGAGCCTGTTCTTGTTCTCCCTGGAAGATCAAAATAACATGACTCTCCCCAGTTAACTGACAAACTAAGACTGTCACCACAGTAAGCTTAATACTGATTTTGATGTATTATCAGTTGCCCTATGATCATTAAACTGGAGTGAGATGTGAGGTACATCATCCCTGCCCTAAGATTACAGTGACTGCAGTTTTCTTGTTTTGCATCTTTCAGAAGATAAATCACCCACAACTCTTTGTCCCAAGCCCTGGATTGAAGCCCTTCAGTTGTATGGAGCAGACTGTGGACAGTAACGTGGACCTCAGAGGTAGGACCTGTCCTTAGAACAGGGCTGAGTTGGGGATCCCTGGGTGGCTCAGTGGTTTGGTGCCTGCCTTTGGCCCAGGGCGTGATCCTGGAGTCTCGGGATCGAGTCCCACATCAGGCTGCCTGCATGGAGCCTGCTTCTCCCTCTGCCTGGGTCTCTCCCTCTCTCTCTCTCTCTCTCAATAAATAAATAAATAAATAAATAAATAAATAAATAAATAAAAATAGAACAGCGCTGAGCTTCTAAATGCCTGTTCCAACCTGGACCAGCTTGGAAATCCTCGAAATCTAAAATCACCGTTTCTTAGACCTCCTTGCATGATGTTTCACATCTTTTAGATTCCTACAGAGGAGGCTGGCTTGTCATGACTCCTTCCATTTGCATGTCTCTGATGTGGGGTGGCTCTGCCTTGTAGGGCTTTGCTTGTCAATCTTCCATGTGATAAGCTGAGCATCGGTGATGTCTATAGGATGGGTCTTCGCAGTGCTGTACGGCTATCTCCAGTCATTTCCAAAGGGCACTGCTCATCGATAAGCTACTGTGGCTCAGGTCCTCTTGCCTCCAACCATCCTCACCGTTGTCCTTGCCATATCTGCTGCCAGAGACCACATGACCAGATAAAACAGGTCAGCCTGCCCTCTTTACCCCCATTCCTGTGTTTATCCCTCAAAGGCCCGAAGCTACACAGATGTGCTTCAGGGTGACCCACTAAGCCTGCACAGTTTTTGCACTGGATTGAAACATCCTGGGAACCCCTCACCATGATCTGCTTCCCTGAGCAGCTGGGGACTATGCCCCATGAAATCAAAGCCCTCCAAACAGCCACAGAGGGTGGTAGGCAGGAGCCTGACCTCCAGAAAGCACCAAGCTCAGAAGCAGAGAATCAGAACTGGAGCTAGAAAAAAAATCAGAAACCAAAGAAAATAGTTGCTGTTCCCTCTTCTCCATCATGAACCAAGAGGTCTCAAACTCTGCCGAATTGGAAGTCTAATTTGTGAAGACTTTCCTGATTCTAACCCAGTGCCTTTGAAGAGCTAAGGAAGTCCATCTTCCTGTGACGTTTCATTTCTTCCTCTAATGAATCCCAAACCACACAATATTCGCTTAATGTTTCACTTGCACATTCACGGGCATTGGTCCAATCTGCCAGTTGTCAACATGAGGAGGGTGCAGACCCAAAGCCTGCCTTCCTGGAACCTGCAGGCTGACAAAGTCTTAGAGCGGGTCTTGGACAGCAAAGAAGGGCAGACAGGGGAGCCATGTCGATGTGACAATAAGTGTCACAAGAGTTCAGAAAGGACCAAGCTCTCTCTCCCAGTCGTGAAAAAGTGAGCCTTGCTAAAGACATGGATGAGCTCACGGGGAAGAGGTGCGACATTTCAGGTGAAAGAAATACGTCAAACAGCAGGATGCGCACGTTCAAACAGGCTTCAGCCCTGTGCACAGTAGAAGCTCAGTACCTGGATTATTGGATGGGGAGGTAAATATCTGCAAATCAGCAGTTGCTGTGTCATCATCCGAGCTTTCAGTTTCAGTTACTGTAGCCAGGGGAGGGGAAGGCGTGAAGCAGAGTGAAATGGGATTTCATTCGGGGAAGCCATCTTTAAACCCTACCCACGTTGGAGCGGAGACTCGGCAGCAACTCTGACACCAGACTGTATGCTTTTGGGGCCCCTTTGCCTGTACATTTCTGAGTAGGCCATTGGGCGTTCTCTGGGAGGAAGGTGCTGCTGTCGTCCTCTTGGCAGAAGAACGTTCAGTAGTTATAGTAGGTCATGTGGCAAGAGGGATTGCAACACTGAGCCATTTGTTCCAAGCACTAAGAGCCCTGCAGATATGGCCTCACCATCCAATTACTAGCATGACTGGGAACGGCAATTACCATTTACTTGGCCCTCATTAAGTTAAATCCACAACGGCCACATGGCACGGCCTTGTCCATGTGTAACCCAAACTCATCAACAGCCAAAAAAGGAGTGGCCTGGAAGAAGAGCGGGGGTGGAAAGGAGCCAGGAGGTAGGTTACTATGGTGATTTTCCTCATCAGGTTCATTACTTAAAATGGCTCTGGGAGCCAGCACATACCTCTCAGCCACAACAGAGCCAGATGCGGCTAGCACTGGTGGCTTGGGTATTCCCTAACTCAACAGGTCTTACCGATATCAGGCCAGAAAATGTGGAATGGGAAAAATTAGAAAATACGAGAACTAAAAGGGAGTGTAGAGATGACATAAAGTAAAGGTTACCAACATGTATTCTCTGGATCTTGGGGCTGTCAGGGCAAAACTCTGAATTATTAAAAGAGGCCCCAGTGGGGCACCTGAGTGACTCTGTCAGTTGGGTATCTGACTCTTGATTTGGGGGGGGTGGGACCTGTGCTTGGTGGGGAGTCTGCATGTGATTCTCTCCCTCTGCCCCACCCCCTGCTCTCTCTCTTTCTCTCTCTAAACATAAATAAATCTAAAAAAAAAAAAAAAGGCCTCAGATCCCTAGGTGTAGCAAGAAAAGACATCTATTGAGAACCAACTATGTGATCTAATCTTACATTTTAACTGAAGAGGCTGGAGTCAGGGAAGCAGTTTGTTTGCGTCGGTAAAGCTGATTTCTAGGGGAAATTGTGCCAGAATCTATGCTTCCTGATTCCCATTCTTCTGTCTTCACCTCACTTGCTTATCTCCCCCACCCCCGACACACACACATGCAGACAGATTGACAGTGGGAAAACACTGGGATTGAAAATAGAAAATGGAGCCCATGATCTATAAGCACAGGGAACTCAGACCTGAGGTTGAGACCCTGTGTTTACCCAACAGGAGGCAGTGGCTTTAATGTCATGGAATTATCTCTACCTGGAGGTCACAGACTTTGCCCCCCGAGGTAGGTTCTTAAAGGCAAATGTGATGGAGACTCGGCCTGTCCTATGCTTTGCAGACTGCTTACATGGCGCTCATTACCAAAGGATGTTCTAGACACTTTAAGAACATGTGGCTAAGGGCACAACCTTCCCCTATACCACCCCTAACACATATAGAAAGAAAGGAGAAAGTCACTATAGAGATACTCCAAGAAAAATGACTTCATCTTGAATACAAAGGAACCAAATTAAAGTGAAGAGTGAGGCCAAAATATCTCCATTTGGGCTACAACGTCCCACATGGCCAAGTCAACTGGGAGAGTGATATGTCTTGAGCTTTCCTAGGACATCTGTCCTGGGACATCTGTCCTGGGAAGGTAACGCTTGGATAAATCATCCCAGGATCCTGCACACTCACTCTCTGTTCCCACAACTACTGCTACGTGTGCTGAAATGTCCATTCACACCAAACATTAATTTGGTCCCGAAGGGGGGCATCTGTTGCCAAAAAAGAGTATATAGCCTTAGAGGATGTGTGGGCAGGTGGTCCCAGCATTTCCTCTAGTCACCTCAAACTCTGTGTGACAGTAAATGACTGTGTATTTGTAAAGCATCTCAAACATCCCCACCCCACCAACCTGCCCAGTGTCCAGCCAGCTTGGAGGCGCTCACTTCAGGTCGTGCCTGGAAATTACCTAAGGAGCCCTTAAAAAGTGGCTTGATCTGGACCTCAGTAGACCTCGCAGAGATTCTTGTTTCACCTGGGGTAGGACCTGGGCCCTAGATCCTTTATATTTTGATTTTAATGTGTAGCCAGGTGTGAGAAGCACTGAGCTGGATGGAGGCACGAAGGGAGGGTGGTAAGGCACCTACAGGTCCCACTGGGGGCATTGATTGGCATCTCTCCTGGTTGCATCAGAACAATCTCCTGGTATTTCCTTTCTAGTGAAATAGCTGAGTTTACCCAATAATAATGATAATAATAATAATGAAAATACATTCCTATCACCTCAATAGGAGTCACCATTTCTTGAATGTTTACGCGTGCCAGAGAATACGCTAATTATATTTTACACATTTTTTCCAGTCAATCCCTGCAGCTGCCCAGTGAGACAGGCATTGTCTCTGTGCCATAAAATGAGCAGAATGAGCCTCCCCGTCAGTGCCAGTGAGGCAGGTGTCAGCTCAAGCTTCCTCCTATGTGTAACCAAGAGGCAGGTTCGCCTCAACCTATCGTCTGCTTCTCTTATTTTAAAGTTTCTTTCCCCTAGGGGTTATGAGGGAACCAGAGAGAAGAAATCAATACCAGCCAACCAAGCTTTCTTGGGGTTGAACAATAGCCTTCCAACAGAACGGCAGTGGGAAAGGCTGATGACGCAGAACGGGGATCATGGAATCTGTATCAAAAGCAGTTACATCTTTTTCAAGTAAATGTGGCAACTCCCGTGGGGTGCTCAAGCATTTTGGTGGAGAAGGTCTACCCGTTGCGACCTAGGGCTCTTACCCTGACCAGCCCCTCTGAGGGGACGCTCGCCTTCCGCACACCTGCTGGCCTCAGGGGGGAGCCTTCACCCGCCCCCTTGCTCACGCTGAGCCTGCCCTTCGTCCCCTCTGGCACACCTGACCCCGTCCCGCCGAGGACACAGCTCTCCTTCTCTCCGAGGTCCTGGCCAGCCCTTGAAATTCCTGTTGCAGCCACCGATGTGCCCGGTGGCACCCCGCCCCGGGGAGTGCCTGCTGCCCGTCTGTCTGCGAGAGCCCACGTTCAAGGCTCCGTGACGGATGGAGGGCTCAGGCCCTGCAACCTCAGGGGAGCAGGGATGCTCACCCCAATCCTCTTCCTCCCTCCCACACTTCTCCGCTACTTGATTTACTTCCATATCCTCGTTTAGGATCTTCTCAGTCTTGTTTGAGGCCACCACCTCCGTCGACAAATGGAACCCCTCTTGCTCGCCCCCTGATCCTTCCCTCTGCTAAAAGCATCCTGGCTGTGCCCGGCCTCAATCCTCCACCAGACAACCTTCCAACCCAGCCGTCATCCTAGAACTTTGGTGTTCACACGAGCCACCCCTGAGCTGGTCCAGACTGTGGATTCTGATCTCACCGTCCTGTTGTGTCTGACTCAAAACATCTGGGCTGGGCCCGAGGGTCTTAATGAATATTCCAGATGATTCTCATGTGGTGGATTTAAGGACCATACTTTGAGAAATAATTTCGTGAAGCTACTGTCCCACGCCGACAATCTTTTTGTAAAAGGGCACCCCCCCTTGCCGTCCCTGCTTCTCTCGCTCGCCTCTTCCCTGTAACCCCGCACCCCCGCTCCCCTGAGGCTGCTCTCAGGCTGATGGAGCAATGGCCTATGCGCAGCGAATCAGGGCCCGGGGGCGCAGATCTCATATTCCTTGCTCTGTCTCTGGTGTTTGGAGGGGCTGCGTACCCACTTATGCACTTCGTGGAATTTATCTGTGTGTGTGTGTGGTAAAATACGCACAACATAAAATCCACCCTCCTGGCACATTTACATGCTCACTTCAGTGATACTAAGCGTATTCATAATGTTCAGTTCTCTTACCTGTAATAACCACACACTGTTCCTGCCTCTCAAGCTCTTATCTATGAAAACCCTGGGCTACATCCTCTTCTTCCTTCTGGTCCCTAAGCTCCTGCCCTTACTCCTGACCCCCCAAAACTTCCTACACTGGATCCCTCAATTCTCTCTCCTCCACACCTGTTATTTCTAATTGGCAAATACTCAAACATTTCCCTCTAAATTTGGTCTTCCTCCTGAGCCAGTGCAACCCACGTTTTGCATTGCCCGCGAAGCTTCCCTAGTTCGGTGCCCCACAGGCATCTCAGATTCCACATGGCCAAACTGATGTAATCACTGTCTTCTAGCAAACTTCTTCTTCCGCACTTCCTGGTTTATGCAGTGGTGTCACCAATTTTTCAATTAGTCACTTTAATGCAAGCCTGGAAATAAATTGTAAACCTTTGCAGGGCCTTAGTCTGTTGACCTACATAATTAATTTAAGAATCTTATTGATTAGACCTTAATCAATATTTATGCACATGTACTTATTAGGGATTTTCTGGGGAATGAGAGTTTGGGATACTGTGGTGAACAGGACTCTGTTCCTGCCCTCAGGAGCTTACAAGCTCATGGGGGGAAGCCTTTACAATACAGTGTCATGGGAATCACGGGCAAGTACACCCCCAAGTCACACCTACAATACCAGGTGCTGTGAGAACACAGAAGCAGAACAACCGGCTACGTGGATCTCGACGGTAGCTGCGTATTAGCACCGGAGGAGCTTTTGGAAAATATCAGTCATTTCATCTTAGGTTCATTACATCCCGTTTCACCCACCTAAACTTGGGCTAATATATCCCCACAATTTTTAACAATAGTAAGAAGTTATTTAAAAAGAAAATATCAGAGGCACCTGGGCGGCTCAGTCAGTTAAGCATCTGACTTTTGATTTCAGCTCAGGTCATGATCTCAGGGTCATGGGATCGAGCCCCCAGTAGGGCTCCACGCTCACTGCAGAGTTTTCTTGAGATTTTCTCTCTTCCTCTGCCCCTAAACCCCCCTCCCTCTTTCCCTCAACTAAATAAATAAAATCTTAAAAAGAAAATATCATACCAATGAAATCACATGATTTCTGAGACATTTCTAACAATCCAGGAAAGAGGAGACACGGATGGGGTATAGATGAAAAAAAAATTGCTCAAAATTTCATCACTGCAGGAGGGAGTTCATTATGCTATTTTCTATTTTGGACGTATTTTCCATCATGAATTTTTTTAAGGACTGTGTATGTACGTGTATAATGGGTAGAAGTTACCAAAAAAAAAAAAAAGGCAATTGAAAACATTTCAAATACAGAAAGTATATAATGTGCACTGTTCAGTGCACCTCCCCACACGGGGAGTAAGTTATTTAAGTAACTTTAAAGTTACTTTTAAGTTACTGTACAAAGTAAAGTTACTTTTAAGACTAAAGTAACTTGTGAAATCTCTATCTCGCTGCTTCACTAATCAGGTCTTTAGCCTTTAAATTCCTTCTCCGAGCAACCAGCCTCACTTAGGACTTCATCGTCTGTCTCCTGGACTGTTACATTATCCTTCTGTTGTAAACCGAATGCTTGTGCACCTCCCAAATCCCTGTGTTGAAACCCCACCCCCCAGTGTGATGATCCTAGGAGGTGAGGCCTTTGGGAGGTGACCAGAAATAGATGAGGTCTTGAGAGTGGGGTCCCCTGAATGGGATTAATGCCCTTTTAAGTGTCGAGCGAGATTCTTCTTGGCTGCTTCCCCTTTTTGCTCTCCGCCACATTACGGCCACAAGAAAGCGGCAGCCTGCCACCTGGGCAAGGGCTCTTGACAGAACGTGCCCATGCTGGCACCCTGACCTTGGGCTTCCAGCCTCCTGAACTATGAGAAATAGGCTTGTTCTATATAAGCCACCCAATCTATGGTTCTTTGTTATAGCAGCCAAAACTAACACCTTCTAACTCTTCTCTCTGTCTCCAGTTCATTCATTTGTTCTCACTCAGTCAATAAATATTAAGAACCTTTTATGTGCTACTCACTGTTCTCGGCATGGGGAAAACAGCCATTTACCAGGAAAAAGAGAAAGACAGATCTTCTGTCTCAGGATACATACATTTCACAGGAAGGAGGAAATAAGTCAGCAGGGTAGAAGCTATGTGTTTGCATGTGTGACTTTGTATCTCCGTGAGCCCTGATGGTGTCCCTGAGGACGAGCTAGTGATTCCCCATCCCATCCTCCTAGAAGGGCTGGTGAGCACTAGTTCCCCACGGGGTGGGCTCGGTGCTGTACCAAACGTCAGGCATGGTTCCCAGAATCAGGGTTCTTGCAGGGCACAGCCTCTGGGAAGTAGGGACGTCTCCAGCATGCAGTGAGGAAAGACGCAGGAGGTAGGTCACTGATTCAATGAGGCGTTCCTAGCTCTGAGGCCGCTTCCAGAGTCAGATTTGGAGGAGGAGAAGAGGACTACTCACAGCCACCCTTCTATGGTTTGGGCTGACTGTAGGTTAAGGTGACCCAGTGTCCTAGCTTACCCAACACTGGGGATATCCTATGATGTGGGGCTTTTTAGTGATGATACAAGGACGGTCCTGGGCAGACCAGAACAGATGGGTGCCCTAGTGTAGGACTGACCCATTAAAGCTGGAGCATGTCTTCCTAGAGGAGCATTCTAGTGAGAATACGAGGTACGGCAATGTTTAGACCGAGGTGATACAAATAGGCAAATTATCTTTAATCAACCGGTGCCCCCCTCTGATGTGGCCTTTGTTGAGTCAATGGCAGACAGAGCGGTCTGGGTTGACTTGGACCTGGGGAGAGCCCCCTTCTGACAGTATCAGCCACTGCGTGAGGTCTGAGGAGCCCTGCCGTGTGCGGGAAATGACGTAGGCATCCACTAAGTTGTTCAGGCTTTGACATGACTGAAGTAACTGGTAAAATCTCTATCTCGCTGCTTCACTAATCAGGTCTTTAGACTACACGCGAGCACTAACGTAAGCACCGTTCGGGGCGCCAGGTATCTACTGAAAATGGCCTCACCAAGAGCAGGTGTGGTCTGTACCGTCCTGGAGGCAAAGCCTCATGGCTCACAGGCCAAATAGCGGACTCCGGCCCCCACTGGCCAAGTGGTTTCTCCCTTCCCCAGGGTGGAGTTTGCCCAAGGACTGCACAGTTAGCTGTAGTCACCACAGTTACTTAATTCTAACCGTCTCTACTGTCTCTTCTGTCAAGGGACTGGTTCATAAAGACGTATTAAGGGCCTTCTCTGCATTTGACCCTCTTTGAGATATGGGGATTCCAGAAATGAGATGCTTCTTGGAGGACGACCGTTTGGAACCAGCACACCGGCGAGTCAGCAGGGAAGGCTGCTCTGCGAAGAAATGCTGGGAGCTCTAGAGGTCTCCGTGTCAAACCAGATATGAGAAACTAAGGCGCAAGAGAGGAAAGACAAAGAAAGAGCCCGACCACTTCCAGGCCCATTCCTATGCCTGTCCCTGGTCCCAGGAGGTTCCCCATGTATGTCTAGGACATACTTCCTTTTACTATACCCAGGTAGGATTTATCCCGGCGACCAGACAAACTCTACTGAATTGATTTTGCCAATCCCCTCCAGGTGATAACGAGCTGGTGAATTCCTTTCAGGCCTTCTGTCCCAGAGCACGCTCAGAACGTTTCTTCCCAAAAGTTTTCCCAAGGTTGCTATGTCATGGCGGTGGCTTTCCGGCTGTTCTCTTATTAATGCAGAGCAGGGAGAAGCCGATTGGGAAAAACACATGCAAAAGTCAGCATTTGTGTTTTCTTAGCCTCCTGGTCTCCTAGAGTCTTGCACCTTTGAGACTGCCAAGGTGATGTGAGTACAATGTGAACTTCCAGACACGTATTTACCAAAATTAACAAAACTAACCTTGACATAACCATTCAGGGTTGAACTTTAAAATCATTTAGTAAGTATTTAGTACGTATTTTTAGTATTTTTTTCCCATTAGCCTCTAATTCAGATCTTTCTAGTCTGTTAGTTAATTTGTTTAAGATTCAAATATATTCATTGAGCTGGGATGATTCTCCATGGACATAATGACCCTAAGTTTTCTCCTGATCCTTCATAATTGGGAGACCTGAAGACTCGGTTCATAAAGGGCACGCTTCTTGCTCCAAAAATGTATTCATGAAGTGAAGTCAAGGCTTAGGGACAAACAGGAAGGGGTTTCAACAACGAACTCAGTCGTGCAGATGAACCGGAAAGACGAGGCACTTCTGCTGGACCCGGGATCCCAGCCTCAAGTCCACCCCTGTGCTCTGAGAATCCCTGGGAAGAGACCAGAAATGGACCCCGTGTGGGGAGGTGAGAGGTGGGCAGGGTCAGGCCTAGGGCGGCAGCGTCCCCCGGCCTCCCACAGCCTCCCTTCCCTTCTGGACCTGGAGGCCCCGGGAGGCTCGGGAGCCCGGCAGGGGCCTAAGCCCACCTCGGAGTTGGGGCCGCGCGGCACCCTTGATCCCTTAGGCCTGGGGGTCCCCAAACCATAGCCCGCGGGCCAACTCCGGCCCCTTGCTCACTGTTTCCGTAAGACCCTCTTGAACACAGCTCGCTATCTGTGTACCTATTGTTCTAGTACTTTCCTCCTGGTGACTAAGCTGATTTCAGACCATGAGCTTATGGGAGTGGCGAGGTCGCTTATTGGACTCGGACTTTGAGGGAAATGTTATCAGGGCCATTCCCTTGATCAACAGGGACGACGCTTTCTTAGATAAGCTGTGAAGTCATTCTCAGGCTCCCCTGGAGACTTCGTGATTTTCTGGGGGTGGGGGCAGCCAGGGACCAACCCCGGCGCCGAGCGGCAAGCGGGCCTCCCCTCCTCCCCCCGTACCCCCGCTTCTCTGCAGAGTGAGGCACGTTTCTCTGCTCCGCGTGGAATGTAGAGCAGAAATGTCGCGAAGGGTCGCCCCCCTCAAGAGGCTTGCAGCCTTGCTGGCGGTCCCCGTGACGCTACCAACAGCGAGTACTTGTAATTTGCCTCCAAAAGGGCAGGAAAAAACAATAACAGAAGATTAGGTTGTAAGTGTATCTGAAATAGGGATGAAAATAATGAGAAACTGTGAGAAGAAAGCGTTTTCTTCTTTTTTTTTTTAAGACTCTATTTATTTGAGAGAAAGAGATAATGAGCAGGGAGCATTCTGGGCTCCCTGGGCAGGGAGCTCGGTGTCGGAGCTCGAACCCAGGACCCCGGGATGGTGACCTGAGCCGAAGGCGGACAGCTAACCTGACTGAGCCCCCCGGGAGCTGCTCTTCGGGCGCACGTGCTGTCAGCAAGATGCTGTCCCCATGGATCAGGACATATTCTATCCGGAGTTAAACCCGTTCCCACATCCATGCGTAGAGAGACCCCTTCGCTGAGCAAGGCCTGGCGACGCGGGGACACTTGCGGCTGCCGGCAGGACACGGGGCTGTCGAGGGGTGCGCGGGAGTGCCGGGCCCTTGCAGTTTGGGATCTGCTGTCCCGGCGGGGAGGGGAGGCCGGGCTCCTGGTGCAGCCGGCCAGGCCAAAGCGCGAGGCTGCGGGGAAACGTCTGGGAGGCCCAGGATGGCCACGGGGCCCCGGGGAACCCGCAGGCGCGGAGAGGGCCTCCTGCCCGAGGCCTGGCCCTGCCCGGTGGGAGGCAGGAGGCCGGGCAGGAGGCCGGGCAGGCCCGCGTGGGGAGCGCAGGAGCGTCTGCGGCCCTCTGCACCCGCAGGCCTCCCCACTGCTTGCCGCAGCTTGCGGGGAAACTGGCAGGCCCCAAGCCAGGGACGTATTGCCCACCACGTATCTAACCAGTGAATGCTCCTTTTTGGTAGTAAGAATGTGGTTATGGGCTCCCGGTGGCTCAGCAGTGGGGCGTCCGCCTCGGGCCCAGGTCGTGACCCCGGGGTCGCGGGATCGAGTCCTGCATCGAGCTCCCTGCAGAGAGCCTGATTCCCCTAGACCTGGGCCTTGGCCTGGGTCTCGGCCTCCCTCTCTGTGTCCCTCATGAATAAATAAATAAAATCTTAAAAAAAAAAAAAAGAGCGTCGTATTTTCCTGTTTCTTAAACCGCACATAGAAGAATCTGGGCAGCGCGTGGCCAGGAGCCCTGGGCTGCGGGTGGCTGGGCTGTCGACGGGAGGCCCGGTGCTGCAGACCCCTTGCCGAGGCCCAGGCCTCTCGGATGCCGGGGGTCCCGCTCCCCGGGGTCCAGGCACCTCCCGCCCCGGGGCCGGGTTCGCTTTTCCCTCTGACAGTCACCAGCTCTTCATTTAATGTCTGACGGAGGCATCAAGCCGGGACCGCAGACCCAAGGGAAAGCAGCCGCGGAGTCCAGGAGGCTCCAGCCCTGGGGGGGGGGGGGGGGGGGCACTGGAGACCCTGAGCCTCCCAGGTCCTCATCCAAGCAGTTTAGTTAGCTTCCATAACACGGCATGGGGCGAGGCCGAAAGCTCGTGCTGATAGTTCTAGAACAAAACTGTGCAAGGCTTCGAACAAAAACACACACGTTTTTTGCACAGTGCCCAGGAAGACATCGAGAAAAACCAGACTCATAAACAACATTTCCAAAAGCAATGAGTTCAGGCCAATTTTTCTAGAAAAGAAATTACGATCTATATGGATTTTGGCTTCTGGTGTGGGCTGACATGCTTCCAGGTCTGATGGTTACAGACTCTTAAAAATGTGTATGATTGTAGTGGATCGTTTCTCCGCAAAATCCACCTAATACAATGGCTCCAGAAGAATTGTCACCTCTGACACCGCAGCCTCGGTTTTCGGATCCCCGGGTCTGCTCTCGCCCACCCGGACCCCCCCCACGCCCCGTCCCCGGTGAACACCAGGTACGCGGGGCGTGAGCCCAGCTACCGTCACGGAGCCCGACCCGCTGCCAGGCCCGGCCCGGCCCCAAGGAGCCCAACCCAACGCTCGGAAAAGGCCCCGCCAGTTATCAAAGTTCTGCTCCTTGTGTTATTTCCATGACACGTACGTCCCCCAGAAATGTTTATCCAGCAGGGAACGCAAACCCGACCAAGGGTGTCTTATCTTATATCGAAGCCACGCTACATTAAAAAACAGAAAATACTTCCCCTGTGTCCTGATTTAGATAATGCTGGTGAAATGCAATCAAGAAAACAGATAAGCGGCACATGTCACGCAGCCCCAAAGGGGACACAAAGAGACAACGTGCGCGAGGGAACAGAATTAAGAGAAAAAAAGGAAAGAAGGGGACTAAGGTTTTTACCTGCGTGATTTCCTTTAGTCGGTTTTTACTTTTTTTTTAACTGAAGCCTGTGTGTCCGTCTCCTAACAGGGTCCTGACATCACTGCCCACGGAACCCACGTGGCTCTTAGACCAGATGAGCAAACCCAGGAGGAAATTCCTAGATGAGCTTTAGGATTCCTAATTATTTCTAAAACCAGCGCCTGATGCAAGCGGACAGGCCGCGATGCTGGGAGGCACCAATTCCCCCGTCCCTTCCGGCCCTGAGGCAGGGTTACCCGGGGCAGGGGGGGCACAGGACGGGGTCGCTGCAGCCGGGCAGCTGGGTCTGTGCCCGACTTCCAGGAAGCACCGAAAAGCAAACATAAACCCTGATATATGCAGTTCCGAGCTCTTCTTTTTAAAAAATAAGATGTTTTTAGATACTTTCCTCTGCAGAGTAAGCTCGTTGAGGCTTCCAGGATCCTCCCCCCGAGGGGCCCAGGCGACGAGCTCAGGGTCCTCTCTACATCCCGGCTACACCCACGTGTGTAGCGCCCGAAGGCCCACGCGGACCGTGGGGCCACCAGCACGCAGCACCCCGGCCGGGGTGTGCAGAGCCGGGTTCTGGGCTGTGAAAGGTCACTGGCTCGGGTTTCTGTCTCAGACTCTCCCGACTGTGTCACTGACAGATACGGGGACCCAGGAGACTAGGGCAGAGGGAACCCAGCGAAAGGGGCAGAAGGAGCTAATATTTACCTCCACTATCACGGAGAGATTATTGCGCCCAGTGCACTGGGCTGTGCGATTGCTCAAGCGTTTGACTCTTTTTTTTTCCTTTTTGACGTTGCAAATACCAGCGTGAACCGGCTTTAAGGAGGAGTCTACATGGCAAGTGGTAAAAGGCAAATCTCTTGCCATTTGCAAAAGCTGATCCAGAGAGCTCAGCCACGGAGCCACGGAGCTGGTGGGAAGAGCCCCAAGTTCATGAAATCATTAAACCCCGTCTAAAAAAAAAAAAAAAGAAAAAAAGAAAAAAAAAAAAACGTCTAAATGAGGCTTAGTAGCGCTTAGCACTTCAAAGCGCACTGAGCACATGAACTAATTACTCAGCCCCTTGCCCCTCGCAGGTACATAAGCGGCTCTTATCCTCGCTTGCGGTTGGGATCAATGGGCCGAGGTGGGAGCCCGGGCCCGGCCCCGATGGGGTTGGTGTAGACAACGAGGGCAGAGTCAGGGCTTCTGAGAACCCTGGGGATTTGGGGGGATTTGGCGGGATTTGGCGAATCCACTCCCCTCCCATTTTCTGGCCTTCTGGGTCTCCGTTAAGGCTTCCGCATTTGGACTTGGAGGGATTTCAAGTCTCTTCCGAAATGTGACTGTTTGTGACACAACAGGGGTCACCAAACCAAGCGGGTCCAGACTGATTAAAGTCGTAACGAATTGCTGGAAAGTTCCTGTCGTGGGCCGGGGATGAGCTGAGCCTGACTGGATGACGCGTCCCCCAGGCTGGGCCTGGGCCTGGGCCCTCTGCCACAGAAGTCTCCCGAGCCGTGCGGCGTGGACCAGGGTGTCCCAGGCCGGGGACACCGACCATCATAACCAGAGTGAAAGCACGTCCTTCGCCTTCCTGAAAAGAAAGCGAATCTGCCTCCAGTGCCCGGGTTCCCTAAGGCACCGTGGGACCCTCGGGCCAGCTGCCCGAGGCCGACGCTCCCCAGGGCCCCGAATGCCCCCCGGGCCGTTTTCTAGGCACTGATGCGTCCTGTGCTGACACCCCACTGCCTCTGTGGCCTTCGAGACGCATAACATCGGACACAGGAGTCGCTTTTCCAGAAACGGGCCTGTTAGAGCCGGGAGTGAACTCGGCCATGGCTGGCGCGGGCCGTGGAGGGGACGGGCGGGCCCCGGGCCCCCAGACCGCAGGTGCGGGGCTCGGGACTGTCAGGCCGCCCTCGCCCTCGCCCTCATGGACACGGGGGACCCACGGCCCGCGCGCCTTCTCTCGTTTCGTTTGGTTTTATTGCATTTACTGGAGCTTTCACGTAACCGTAGCTTTTGTGTTGCTTCAGTGCATTGCCCGGGCCCCGGGAGGAAACCGTGGCCAGGTGGGTGGGCGCATCTTCTCATGGGGGTGATGACCGAGCCAGGGTCCGGGCTCCTGATCAGGAATGTGGCATCAGACAGACCGTCTGATGAACCACAACCTTCGCGCGGGCAAAGATTAAGCAACCACAAACCTTTAAAATCCTTTCCATCTCTCCACGCCTCAGTTAGCTCGTCTGTAAACTCGGCCCGACGGCGGGTACAGCTCAGGATCCCGAAGGACTCGGGGAGCCACGGTAGCAGGGCCCCGCCGCGGTACTTCCCTGGCTTTTAGCAAGAGCTCTGCAAGCCCCGGGCCCACTTGCGGCTGCGAGCTCGGGGCTCGGGACCCTGCAGCGTGTTCCAAGGCAGGTGCCATCGTTGTTCCCAGTTTTTAAATGAAAGAAAAAACAAAACAAAAACCAAAGGCCCAGAGATGCAGAGGACCGTGTCCACGGCACTCACCAGTAGGTGACTCAGCTGCATTTCCACCCGCACGATTCGGCCTCGGAGTCCAGAATCTTAACTCCCGTTCCACAGAGTCGGATGCTATCGCTCCATCTAAACGGAAGGATCCGTGTCCGCGTCGCAAAGACGACACGTGTGTCGTGAGCCTCACTGTATAAAAGCCCCATTTTACCCTGAAGTGAAATACATCCGAACATATAAAACCACTAAGCAGGACATTGGCCCCAAGCAAATACCCAGGAGATGAACCTACAACAATTTAGAGGTGCTTTATACCAATATGTACGGCCCCTGTGATTATTAAACATGGTCTGAGGAAGTTTGAGTTTCTTTTTCTTCTTCTTTCTTTCTTTCTTTCTTTCTTCTTCTTTCTTTCTTTCTTTTTCTTTCTTTCTTTCTTTCTTTCTTTCTTTCTTTCTTTCTTTTCTTTCTTTCCTCTTTCTTTCTTTCTTTCTTTCTCTCCTTTCTCTCCTTCTTTCTTTCTCTCTCTCTTTCTCTCTTTCATTCTTTCTCTCATTCTTTCTCTCCTTTCTTTCTTTCCTTTCTTTCTTTTTCTCTTCTTTCTTTATTTCTTTCTCTCCTTCTTTCTTTCTTTCCTTCTTTCCTTCTCTCCTTTCTCTCTTTCTTTCCTTCTTTCTTTTTCTTTCTTCTTTCTTTCTTTCTTTCTTTCTTTCTTCTTTCTTCTTTCTCTTTCATTATTTCTCTCCTTTCTTTCTTTCTTTTCTTTCTTTCCTTCTTTCTCTCTTTCTCTCTTTCATTCTTTCTCTCCTTCTTTCTTTACTTCTTTCTCTCCTTTCTTTCTTTCTTTCTTTCTTTCTTTCTCTCTTTCATTCTTTCTCTCCTTTCTCTTTCTTTCTCTCTCTCTTTCTCTCTTTCTTTCTCTCTTTCATTCTTTTTCTTCTTTCTTTCCTTCTTTCTTTTTCTCTTCTTTATTTCTTTCTTTCTCTCCTTCTTTCTTTCTGTCCTTCCTTCTCTCTTTCTTTTCTTCTTTCTTTCTTTCTCTCTCTCTTTCATTCTTTCTCTCCTTTCTTTCCTTCCTTCTCTCTTTCTTTCTCTCCTTCTTTCTTTCTTTCTTTCTTTTCTTTCTTTCTCTTTCTTTCTTTCTTTCTTTCTTTCTTTCTTTCTCTCTCTCTCTTTTTCTTTCTTTCTTTCTTCTTTCTTTTTTTCTGAATATATGTCTTACTCAATATAAATTATTTGGAACTCTTGTGTGAGGTTGGTGCTCCATACCTGCCCCTGCTGTTAAGGACACCTGAGCTGTTTCGGTTTTGTTTACACTTGTATTCGGGGCTAGTGCATGGTCAGCTTTAGGCAACATTCCATGCACACTTGACTAGGATGTGATCTTTTAACTTTACCGGTGCAGAACCTGCTGTATACAGTTAAGACGGTTGATCTTGTTAATTGTGTGGCTAGAGATCGTAAAAGCCGTTCACCGTGCTCTAGAACCTTTAATTCATGATCTTATTAGTGTGCTTCGTGCCAGAGCACACACAGCGCAGCAGGCCCACAGTGTCACTGACTGTCCCTGCTTTGAGCCCTGCACCATCAAGAACTATTCTAAGCTCAATTAAACTGCGTAATCATAGAATTAACTTGATGGACCGTTTGGGTGCTTGAATTTCCTTTACAAAGATCCCTCCAAGAAGCATGAACCCCTCCAGGACTGGGCTGCTTGGCCTCTGGGAACACACCCTGCTGAGACCCGAGATCCCAGGAGCTCTCACCCGGTCACCTTCCCCACCTTGGGCGAGCGGCTGTAGACAGGTCAGGGCTAAAGTCTTGACTTTTTAAGGCATTGCTTACTGATTCTTTCAACCAATATTAGCCGAGCATCTGCTGTTCTAGCTCCTGGAGGTAAACTGCGAACAAGGTGGTGAAGTGCCTGCCCTCAGTTTATAATCTAGGGACAAGTAGGATTTTCCATTTTCTCCTTGGAAGCCTTTTGCTTTGATACATTGAGATGATGTTACCAGGGTTATATGCTCTCAGGGCTAGGTATTTCCCTACTATTTAGCAAATCTTAAAAAAACAAACAAACAAACAAAAAAACCTCTAATAATGCTCTTTTTGCCTTAAAATCAAATTTGTTGTTACCAATGTATTTATGTCAGCTTCCTTTTCTTTAATACCTGCAGAGGCTACCTCCAGGTGTTGCAGGGCCCTTGCTCATTGAGATGGCAACCCTCTGTGGCCGTGGCTAGTGGTAACATTTGCAGCTCTCAGTTCACATCACTCACTCTTCATGACTTCAAGCCCAAGCCCCAAGCCCCTGGGATGCCACTGGCCAGCCCCGAGCCAGGCCACAAGGTAATACTTAGACTTCCTGGTCTGCTTTCCAGCTCCTTTTCCCATATGAGCCATACTTTCCTGCAAGCTCGGCTCACAATTCAAAAGGATGTTTGCTGACATTTTACTAGTGCTTAGGGATATTTGTAGTCGGGAAGAGTGCAGATTATTTATTCACCACATTTCTGGAAACACACCTTCTCTAAGAATCATTTTTAAAGGCCAGGAATGACTGGGATGCGTGGGAGGCTGAGGGGTTGAGCATCTGCCTTCGGCTCAGGGTGTGATCCCAGGACCCCAGGATCGAGTCCTGCATCGGGCTCCCTGCATGGAGCCTGCTTCTCCCTCTGCCTGTGTCTCTGCCTCTCTCGGTGACTCATGAATAAATAAATAAAATCTTTAAAAACATAAAAAACAAATAAATAAAAGCCAGGAATGACTTAGCTTTTCTTAGCTTTAGCCTCTGTTTTCTCTAAAGTTTATTCAAAGATCGACTCAAACCACCACTACCTCTCCCAACACAATGCAGCTGAGTGCTTCACACATCACTGGAAAGTCACAGAAACAAGTTTTAGGTCATTTGAAACCTTGTAAAGGAGCTCAAAGCACCCCTGCCACAATTGCAGTGGCGGCCGGTTAGCAGCCTCGGGGAAGTTAGGCCAGAGGTATTTTCATTTATTAGACAACTCTGAACCTTGAAAATGCAAAATATGCATATCGCCTACGTAGACTTAATTCTTCCCCAAAGCAGTTCCATACTTTACAGGAAGAGGCACAACATAAATCCAAATACTAGTTATTTAAACATCAGGCTGCAAACGAACCTACAATTTATGGCTCTTTTATGCCATAGAACCAAATCCCAGTGCCTCCTGTCACGCCTTTTCTTCTCTCTCCTTCCAGTAGTAAAGATCAATAAAAAGGACTTTATCGATGGTTTCTCCCCAAAATCTCAGATCAAGTCGATGGCAGGATCAGCTTTCCAAATTCCATTCAACAAAGTACCTCCTCTCTGGCCCCACCCTTGCTCTTCTCCCACATGCTTGTGTGCACCTGCCTGTGTGTGTACACGCATACACGCACTCGTGCACACACATGCCAGTCTCATCCTGCGATCTACAGCCTTCAAACACATCAGGCGTTTTCTTTACATGTGCCACTTTCTCTGTTACCGTCTCTTTCCGTCATCCATTCATTACAAAACATGTATTTTTAAAGACTTTATTTATTTATTCACGTGAGACACACAGAGAGAGGCAGAGACACAGGCAGAGGGAGAAGCAGGCTCCCTGCAGGGATCCTGGTGCGGGACTCGATCCTGGGACCCTGGGTTCACACCCTGAGCTGAAGGCAGATGCTCAACCGCTGAGCCACCCAGGCATCCCAGAAAATATACTTATTAAGTACCATTGTTCTAAGTGCATCTATGGGATACCAAAGGGAATACAATTGGCAAAAGTCCCTGTCCCCAAAGGCATCACATTCCAATGGCTCATCATAATTATTGCTACCATCTACTGAGCACCTGCTGTATGCTAGATGTGGTCTAGCTGTCCTATCGAGACATTGTCTCCAATTTTCATAACTTACCTGCAAGGTGAATTATTATTCCATTTAATAGGTGAAGGAGTTGAAACTCACATAGAAGAATGCGATTCAGGGCAGCCCGGGTGGCTCAGCGGTTTAGCGCTGCCTTTGACCCAGGGCGTGGTCCTGGAGACCCAGGATCGAGTCCCATGTCGGGCTCCCTGCATGGAACCTGCTTCTCCCTCTGCCTGTGTCTCTGCCTCTCTCTGTGTGCCTCTCATGAATAAATAAATAGAATCTTAAAAAAAAAAAGAATGCGATTCAAAACTACAGTCATCTGATTCCAAAGTCTTTGCTCTTTCATGCCACAGTCATAATCTTCCTGCTAAACCAAACCAAAGAGCTTGCTTCTCTGTGAAATTTTTGCTGACCCCTCTGTACCCCTGAGCCTCCTACCCATCTTCATGATGGCACCGAGCTTCCGCTATAGCTACTTGCTGAAGCATCTGTCCTTCCTGGGTCACTCAGACTACAGATCGTAACAGGCCATTCGCGGTGCGCTCAGTGCTCAGCACAGGACCAGATCAAATTAAAATAAGGGATATTGAATTACTAAACAAACGTCTCCTGGCCAGCCGTCCCTCAAGCATCTGCAGGGAGGCCGCCCATCAGACGCGGCGGTGGTTGCCTCAAGGTTGTACAAACAGATGAGAAGCTTCTTTCCCCGATTTTGTTCTTATGTAACCATCGTTCTTCACAATAAGTGCCTGAAATGCTGAGTCACGCTGCTGGGTGCAGTATCCTAATCAACTTAAATAAGACCATGTACTCCAGTAAAATGATATGTAATAAAAGATGATACCATGTAATAAAAAAAAAGCTGGCATTATTACTACTGTTTACATAAGCCTTTGGCCCTTTAGCGGACAAAGGCCTCATCAGCCAGCTGCCCATTCGGTCGTAAGTACTGTGATTTTATTCCGAAAACTTTATCTGCAAACTTCCTCTCTAAGATCATAGCTAAAGTTTTGTTCTCAAAATCAAGATTAATTTGCTTAATAAAACATACTTCCAAAATATTTTCTGAACCCAATAACTGATGTTCTAAACCCCAGTCTTTTCTTTAAAGCCATTTGCCCCTTTCCCAAAGAATCACTCGATAAGAAGATGTTACTAGGAACATCTTCCGAGCTCCGCGTAGGCCAGGCACTAGTACGGATGCTTCCTTTCCGAGCGCTATCCCCGTTTAATCCTAAACTCTGCTTAGGGCACTATTATAATCATCCCTATTGTACACATGAGGAAATAAATCACAGGAAGCAGACATGGCCCACGGCCACTCATCTGCTAAGTGGCAGGCCCTGGATTTGAACCCAGGAGAGCCAGTTCTGGAGTTCACGCTTTACCGTTTAATCTCTCAAGTGTAGAGGTAACACACTCAACTCCTTCAAAGATCAAAACAGTCCAAAGAGGCGTACTGTGAAAAGCCTTGCTCCCACTCCAGTCTGCCTGTCTGTCTTCTCTTTGCCCACCTCTGACCTCAACTCTGCTATGCAGGTAAACCTGTATTAGTTTCCTGTGTTTCCTTTTTGGGTTTTTTAAATGCAAATGCAAGAACGTTCAATTAACATATTCGTATGTTCCTCCCTTTCTTACCCAAAAGGTAGTAGGTTGCACACACTTTGCTTTTCTCTGTTAATAATCAGTCTTTGAGAACTTTCCATAAGTTGCTGAGGTCTTCTCACGAATAAGCCCTTTCATCCTTTAATGCACGCATACTCTGTCCTATGGCTGTGACACGTCTTTAAGTAGGTCTGTATTGATGGGACTTAGGTTGTTTCAACTTTTGCTGCCATGCATTATCTCGATGTCCACCTTTTCCCATGTGTTGGTTTATCTGCAAGGCAATTACCCAGAAGAGGGATTTTCAGGTCAAAACATAAGTGTTCTTCTGATTTTCTTAACATTGACAAATTCCTCTCTATATTCATTGACCAATTTACACATCTTCCTGCAATTTGAGTACGTGCCTATTTTCTTGCAGTCTCACCAGCAGAAAACAAACAAACAAACAAAAAAAGACATCTCAATGAATTCATATTTCCCTTATTACAGTGAGGTTGAACGTCTTCTCACATGTTAACACTTATTTGTCATGTTTTCTTTTCCATTCCTTTTTCTTGTTCATATCCCTTGCCCAGTTTTCCATTGGTTTGCTGGTCTTTTTCTTAATGAAATCTGAGATGTTCTTTAAACCATTTGCTATGGTGACTCTCAGAAAAACTGAAAACAATATTACTAAGGTAGTTGCCCTAAATATAGCATGCTATTGAAATGTTCTAGGTAAAAGTTAAAAGACCTCCCTGATTACTCTTAATATTAAACTCTATTCATCAACTAAAATAATTCATATTAAATAAATGTTCTATGAATTCTAGTCTATTAGTTATTCATTAATATAATAGAGTAAGACAGAGACAATAATGTAAAAATGTAAATAATTGAATGAAGATTCAGATCCCAAGAATTTCACTGATAGGAGATTGAGTTATTCCAAGAACCTTTCATATTTACTCAACTGATCAATAACCTTTTCAATAGTGAGGAAATAAAGGAAAATTAAAATATTTTCTTCTGTCACCTTTCTGAAATATATGCAAATTATATTTAGTGTCTAGATTTCTCTGGATTTCTAAAATTCAGCGTATTTTTATAAAATTTTCCAAAAACTCTCAAACTCATTGACAATCCACAGACCATCTCCTTAGAGACATGAACTGAACAGTTGCCCATAGCAACCATCCTTAACCCTTCTGATTATTTATATCTCCAATCCCCAGATCTCACGCAAATGGTTGTCTTGGATTGTAGGTATGCAAAGCTCTAAGAAACACTATTTTTTGGTATTTCTTTTATTGAAGTTTGCTTTGCCAACATATAGTGTAACACCAGTGCTCATCCCGTCAAGTGCCCCCTCAGTGCCTGTCACCCAGTCCCCACCCACCTCCCCTTCTGCAACCCTTTGTTCATTTCTCAGAGTTAGGACTCTGTCGTGGTTTGTCGCCCTCTCTGATTTTTCCCACTCAGTAAGAAACACTTTGTAATTCCTATCCCTCGGTGTGTCTTTAAATACCAGAGTAAATTCATAGCCTCTCCTCATTTCGCTCTTTTCCCTGGAAAAGAAAGTGGAATGAGTCCATGGTCTTCAGAAACTGAACTGGAGCAAGAGTTTAATTAGTGTTACTAGAAGGTCAGAATCAAGGGCAAGGGCTTACGGCCATCCACCAGATCAAGATGTTCAAGGTTTCTGTGATTACTTGTTTATAAAAAGCTGGCAGAGCCAGGACACTTCCCCCAAAAAAGATGCACTCACAGTAACACATGCAGTCGGGTGGTAAATACGGAGCATTTTCAGGGCAGGACGTGTGTAGAGACATGAGGCTTTTGAGAGAAAGTCTGAAGCCCAAGATCCCACTGAAGGATCAAAACCAAACACCTACAAGGTGATCGGGGCCTCTGGTAAATCCAGTCAGAGCAGGATTTGAGTAGAAGTTCCTCTACAGGAGTGATTTGCTGAAGTAAATAATATGACATTTCCTTATTCGTGTCTTTGAGTTTCTTGGCTAATATACCAGAGCAGCAGGAGTTTTTTTTTTTTTTTAAAAGCCAATCACACTCCTATAATTTTATTATATTAAGAATTAGATTCAAGATTCAAGTCTTTTAATGCCTTTTTGAGAGTTGAGAAATTACACACGCTCTCAAATCTATAATGGGTGCAATATCTACGCACATGGAACATAGGGTTGGGTTCATTTATCATATAGTCCACAAACAACTCCTGCATGAGTTAGTAAAAAACTGTGGTCAGGTTTGTCCTACTTTAGATGGAGAAATCGTGATAGTGAAGAATGAACATTAATCCTGCACAGTTAGATTTAGACCCTGTTGATGTCCACCAATGATTTACACACCATCGTGACCGACACAACTACCACAAAGCCAGAAACAGTATTTCCCCCTTTTCACACTCCACGTTCATGGCTAATTCTTCCCTCTAAACCCAAAGTGCAAAGCTAGCCTTTTAGGGGAAGATTTCATTGCATTTCGGACTAATTCCCACAAATTGCATTCACAACGTAGTGTCAAGCTGCAGCCTGGGAGCCCAACCAAAGAAAGACGTGTTTCTCAGTGATCTGAAGACAGTGGATCAGAACGTGTCCCTTGATGACACTATCCCCATGGCCTTGAAAATTGCATCCTCAAGAGAGAAACCTTTTGATCTTAGCATAAAAGGAATACAGTATATGATCTCTGAGACCCCCCGACCCGGCCCCCACCTCCTCTTCCAGGGCTTCTCACCCTGGTCTCCTTGGCGCTGTGCTCCAGCCACATGAGGCTTCCTTCTGTCCTACAAAAGCATGGTCCTCCTCCAGGCTCGGGGCTACCTGTGCCCCTCCATCTCTTGTCTCTCTCGTCATTCCCACCAGCTTTTGCTTCAGTTAACTAACATCTCCAGAATCGCAGAATCCTTGTCACTTTAAGAAATCTTCCTTGACCCCCCAATTTCTCCTTGTGGCACTTAAACAATTATTTGGTATCGGAATGTCCTGCCAGGATGTGAAATCTCTGAGGGCAGAGACACACTTTGCCTCCTTCGGCTCTGTCCCCAGCAGCCAGCACACAGCAGGGGAAGAAAGTTTGGGTGAGTAAACGATGCAGGCTGTGCCGTATTTCTCTTTATCATTACTACCTGAATACTGGAAACGCTAAATAAATGCCTTCTGAGCAAAAGAATGGATAAATCAATGAAAGACTTCATATAAACACAACTTAAAGCATTGAATATAAATATTAAGTATTCCTCTTATCATTTAAGTTACATTCAGGTCATTTGCCTCCTGCATAGGTTCTTGGAAATTCTGTTGTGAAAAACAACAATTCCAGGGTGACTGGAACATTCCCAAACCCACAAAGAGCTGACCTGGAGTCTTTTTGTGGGTAGATGTCACTTCTCCTGGGACTGGACTCCTTTTCGGGAGTCATCCACTATTCCCAAGATCACAGAAGCTTCTCATTTGGCCCAGTGCTGTGGCCCATTTCTGAACTATCTGTGTTGATTTTTCTTTCCTTCTTTTTTTTTTTCTTTTTTTTTTTTTTAAATCAGTTTGGCCCGAAGTTTAAGGGAACTGAGAGGCTAATGTTAACTGTCTTAGAGGTTAATGGAATCTGGTTAAACTGGATTATGATTCAAGAGGTTCCTGTGCCATGGCTTCTCCTAAGAAAATATCCTTTCTCCTTATTGCCCTAGAACACCAGGAAGCTAAGAGTAAACTCTCCGGAGTCCAAAGTCTAAGTTTAAAAGGAGCATTTCATGCATATACCCACACTCCTCTCCAAAACAACCCCGCAGGCACGTAACACACACTCACACACTCAGCACCTACAGATATTCCTACCAGCCACCCAGCGTGCACACAACACCCGCAAATGCCCCAACACACATACACACACACACACACACACACCCCTCACTAGGCAGGGACTTAGCTTTTCCGAATCCTAGAGTAAGGGTTCCCCTCATGGCCTGTCTCTGCTCGTCATTCCATCCCCCCCCCACCCCACCCCATCCATCCTTCAATGAGGCCCCTATTTGAAGCTATCTGCCCTGACACAAAAAGTTATTTTGATTAGGGAAGACTCAAAAGAAATGTCGGTTCTTGGAAAAAGTTCCAATGAAGGAAGATTTGGGGTCTGACCTCTGTTGTGTTTTTTGTTTTGTTTTGTTTTTTTGCTCACTTTTGGTTCTTCCCTTGAGGACTGCAGTCTTACCTCACCAACCTGACAGTAGACTATTTAGTGATTCTGAACTTGAATACAACTGCTCCAATCTAGGATTAGCCCTCTTCCTTGTTCTCACCAAACGTGAGCATTGCCCTCCTTACATTCTCCCATTAGGCCCGCTTATTAAGAAAGAAGATAATGCGCTAAACCATTGGCTGGGCAGTACCATTTAATCATTTTTCATGGGAATGTTGCATCTTAACAGAGGACATGGGCAATGAGGAAAACGCTGCTTTTATCGCAGGAATAACTCTCTGCAGATGGAATGTCGATGCTGGGTGTGTGAGGGGGAACCTGCATATCATTCATGGTCGGCTCGTCCTCCTCATGGCACCACCTAGGGACGTGAGATGAAGGTGCTGTGTCTAGGAGATCCCCTCTAAGCCCAGCCGCCCAGGTCACTCTGGCATGTGAGTCATCACAGCTGCTGGTGTCTCCAGGGCCCGAGGAACAGCAGGAGGGTGGCAGGCCAGGACTGGCTGACGTCTGCAGGCTGAGCTCCTGAGGACGCCGGGCAGGGTGAGCAACCTGGACCATCCCAGCGGGCATTGTGCTCGGGAGGGAGGGTTGCAAGCATCGTTTCCTAAACAGCCAAGTTCAGAGCAGCACCTCTTGGAACTCACCTGGCCCTGGTTGGCACCTGATGAGCACTTGCCAGACGCTGATCCTGAAACCTCCCGGGGAAGCCCCTAAGGAACTTTCCTGGGTATCCGATGAAGACAGAGGGGAGCACTCCAAAGTCAGGTATAAAAAGAAGGGAAAAGGTGAGGTGGCCCTGGTTCTGGGGGCTGTGCTCCTAAGCAGTCCCTCCTCCCTGCCTGTTTGGTGCTCTGGACGATGCTGTGACCTCGTGTGTGGGTGGGAGGATGTAAGAGTGAGGAGGAGAGTTGGCGGGTCCAGTGTGGACAACATCGGCCCATTGAGTACTGAGGGTCCTTATTTAGGTTGCATAACGTTGGTTGGTTGGTTTTTTTGGTGGCCCGCGGGGAGCCCAGCGCAGTCGTGACCTCCTGGTGCGTGACCCTAAGAGCAGCGCATTCCCTCTGTGTCCTGATCTCTCTGATTCACTGAGTGCCCCCATTTCTCGTTTGATCATCACCACAAACTTGCCAGTGAATCAGGACAAGTATTATCCTCTCCACGAAGACGCCGGTGAAAGGGGCTTACGGGATGGGCGCCTACCCCCAATCCTTTCTGAGCAGGGATCCCCTTGGGACAGGAGGCTGGTGTCCTCTCCTGGCCCCTCCACGCCCCTGTTCCTCACGCTGAACACCGGGTTGCCTTGTCCACTCTGCTCCAGGCGTATCCTCCAAAGAGGGATGCTCGCCCGTCCTCCCCACTTGTCACTGTTCCAGGAAGGCAGCAAGACTGGCCGCTCAGAACCATGAACGGTGACCCGGGCGCTGCGGCTTCCAGGCCCAGCGGGAGGAATCAAGGGTCAGAGCCTGTAACCAAAAGGAAGAGGAGTGCGTCCACCCCCTTGCTTGTACATAAGCAATTACTCCTCATTTCTTTTTAAAACTTCTATTATGGAAAGTTTCAAACATAAACTAAAGTAGAGAGAATTATATACTAAATTCCTCCCCGCTGTCACCTGCCTCAACCAATGACTCACAGCTAATTTTATTTTTCTCTATTCCTGTATTTTCCTTACTTTCTTGGATTATTTTGAAGCAAATTCCAGGAATCACGTTATTTAAAAAAATATGTATCATCCACATACCTGGACTTCCCTTTTTAAAATAACCACAATACCATCACCACAGGAAAAATTCCTGTTTCTTCAATATCAACAAGTATCTGAGCAGTTTTCACATTTCCCTGTCTCATGAATTAAAAAAAAAAAAAAAAAGTGTTTGTTTGAACGAGATTCCAAACAAGCCCTATACTTTGTGATTGGCTAATAGGTCACTTGGTTCATTCTACATTGCTTTCTTTTCCCCGGATTTTCTTGTTGTTGAAGAAGAAAACAGGTCTCCTCTGAATTTTGCTGATTGTATCCCTTTTCTTTTCTCAAAATTGGTAATTATGTCTAGAAGTTGGTCGAATTCAGTTTTAGCATCTTTGGTAAGAATCCTTCGTAGGTGGCACCGCATGTGTACATGTACTGGGAGCCATATAATGTCTGGTTGTCACTCTTTTGTGATGATCCTTACTTAGACTCGACTCTGCCCATAACTCATAATGTGGGAGGAAGGAGGGCAGGAAGGATGTAGGGAGGGATGAGCCACTAAGCAGATTGATGAACACATCCAGTACAGCCTATGACATACCCTGCTTGGCCCACACTTACGTGAATCCAAACTGGACTGCACTTGAGCTCTGATGTCCAGGGGTGGAGTGGCTGAAAACCTCACTGGTTTTCTCTATAGCTCGGTCTCTTGACCAGCCCCATCCACCAGGCCTTTCTGTTCTTTTTGTGCCACTTCTGAGTGTAGACTCTGGGTTATAACGACCCAAGTCCAAATCTTGTACTGCTACTTGCAGCAGCTTGTCTAGAAAACTTTATTTCCTCCATAATAGTGGTTCTCAACCAGGGTGATTGTACCTCCCCAGGGGACATTTGGAAATGTCAGGAGGTATGGGCTGTCACAAGGAGGGATGTTATTGGCACCTAATGGATAGGAGCCAGGGATACTGCTCAACATCCTGCAATGCACAGACAGGCCCCTACCACAAATGTTAATGGTACTGGGGTAGGAAATCCCTGCTGTATAAACAATCATAATTTCTTCCTCGCAGGTTTGTTGGAAAGATCAACGGAGATGACGTTACACCAAGCAAGGATACTTCCTTTCTTGGTAAACCAGTATGAAGGCCTCATTTTAGCTCAAGACCACGTGTGAGTAACATGCCAGGACTAGAACTGAGACTCCTAAGGTGGCCGTAGTGGGTCAGGGACTCTTGAGCTGGCTGACGTTGGGTATGTTTTGCTCTTCTCTGGCTTCACTTTCTTCATCAGTAAAATGAGATGGACTCTGAAGATCTCTTTGTCGCTCTAAGCTCTAAAACTCTTTAATTTTATTCCTTTCTTGGAGAGGCCTATCTAGCTTATCTAGATGCCAGATATTAATGGGGATATGATGGGAATCACCGCCTGTGTACCCTCCAAGACTTTATAGGTAGCACCAATCACAATTCTTGGCACGGCAATATTATTTGGGATCTATTTTCTTAAATAGGGTGGGGACAGTTTCAGAGGCTTCCAGTGGTCTTCTATGGGATCTCAGAACACAGGCAGGAGGAGTAATGTGGGGTTCATTCCAACTATCAAGCATATCTACCCAGATTATATATTTAGGGACCAAAGAAGTGACACAAATAGTCCCTGGATGCGGTGAATTCACTATGAATCTGAATAAGACTATTTATGCTCTGGTTTCATGGGACCCCCCCCCCCCCACTCTAAAGTAAGAGCCACAATGATGCTTTAGGTCCCAGGGGCCAATATCCGCTCAAACTCTGTGCCCAAGATTCCTCAAAATGCTTGAGTATTTTCCTTGTTCTAGTAGTGATGACCCAAGTAAATGGTCATAGGTCCATCTGGGGAAGGACTGGAGGAATCACTACCATAGGCACATGGTGTGGGATTGCCAGGTACTTCACGGTAGCCACCCAGCTTCTCCTTTAGTCACTAGATACCAAGTAGGAGAATTTTCCCAGTTCCAGAAACTGGGCAAGGGGTCATGACTTGATTATAGAAGTTAGGTAATAGCTTCATTGTTTGCTTATCTATCTTTCCCTAAAAACATTGCATTCAGGACACCCTAGAAGCTTCTCTGACATGCTGCTTGTTTTAGTAACTGTGTCCACCTTGCTCCTGACAGGTGAGTACCACCAACTTGCTGTTATTATTTCAGTATCCTGTCTGGCTTCCTAGGAGTTATGCCTGCACAGCTTAGTGATCAGAGAAAGATTGATCAATATTTATGATGATTGACCTCAAACAAGTATGGCTTTCATTCTATGATGATGATTGGGGAGCACATTCAAAATCCAGACTGTTTCCAAAACCGTCCCAGCTTTTGCTTTCTGCAGGGCCCTCTTGTTTCTCCCATATGTGTGCACTCATACTCTACTGATCACAGATGTGTGGGTGATTCTAGATGGCTTTGGTCAAACCCCGATGTGTGGAGAGCTCATTAAGCCCACAATTCCTGTTTTATTTCTTGGAATTCCATGTTGAGCATCCAGGTAGTCCACTAGCCATTGCTTGCCTTACTTGTCCCCAAGACCATCCTCTCACTGACACTCAGAATCAAGGAAGCCCCTTCTAGCAGTGCCTGACATCTTGGTTGGGAGACAGACTCGGTCAATTTCCAGAGTACTAAAATCATTGTTTTGACAGTTTTTTTTTTTTTTTTTTTTTCCCAGCACAATAGTTGCTTTGGGGGAAGAGGATTTGTCACCCTTTTCATTTTCCTGCAATGAAAGTGAATCTTTCCAAATATTTTCATAAACCTCTACCAGGAGAGCCCACTGTGAAGCAGAATGCACAAACAGAGCTGAATTCTGGGTCAGCCTGCCTGGTTTACAAGTGGTCACGTTCAGGTCTCCCTGGTTCACAAAGCATGTATGACAATGCAAGAGACCGAATTTGGTGGTTTTGGGGGACATCAGATCCTATAGCTCCATGCTTATTCATACCTCTGGCCTTGTGGCATGCTTCCCCTTGGGATGAGTGTGGCTGACAGCAGATGCCTGGCCGTGGCTGTTGGCTCCTCTATGTGCTCCTCATCTTTCCTGTCCTGAGGCCAACTGACAAGTCAGACTCATAAGTCAGGCCTCACTCTAGGAAGGCAGAAGCAACACCAGCCTCGGCAGCAACTTGTCTCTCCCTGACCCCACGCTCAGCCCACGACAGCTTGCAGTGGGCTAAGACCCAATCGGAAGAGTGAAGGTTTAATCATTAGAAAGCAACACTGGATTAGTAGAAATCACAGTCAAAACATTTCTTTGGCAGGTTGTGCTCATCAGCACAAAATCATTACTGAATCATCCACAATATGCTTAAATAGAGTCAATATCTCACTTAAACATAGCAGGAAATAGGTTTTACTTTTCAAGGGGAAAAATGATAATATCATTCTGTATAAAAATTTTCAAGAATAGACTGACAACTACTTTATCTTTTTAATCCCAACCCCCAAAATAAGCTAATCATAAATAAAGTTTTTTTTTATAAATAAAGTTTTTAAGTACAGAGAATATGTTGGTAAATTCTCAATGTAGTTCTATTAAAGTTCTCCTGATTTTTTAAACCTAATAGTATTTATTAATTTACATTATCACATAGTGTCTTATTTAAAATGTCTTCAAAACCACTCAAAACTTTTTACACCTTTATTCAGTATAACTCCCATGCTTATAATTATTTGCCATTTTTTTTTAAAGTAATCCTTATGCCCAATGTGGGGCTCAAACTCATGACTCTGAGATCAAGAGTCACACACTCCACCAACTGAGCCAGCCAGATGTCCCTTACCAATTCTTTTTGCTTGAAATATTAGATACCATAGAGGATCATAAAACAAAAGTAGCTCCAAATGTTTATTTATTTATTTATTATTTTTTTTAATTTATTTTTTATTGGTGTTCAATTTACTAACATACAGAATAACCCCCAGTGCCCGTCACCCATTCACTCCCACCCCCCGCCCTCCTCCCCTTCCACCACCCCTAGTTCGTTTCCCAGAGTTAGCAGTCTTTACGTTCTGTCTCCCTTTCTGATATTTCCCACACATTTTTTCCCCTTCCCTTATATTCCCTTTCACTATTATTTTATTTAAAATATCTTTTGTGGGGATCCCTGGGTGGTTCAGCGGTTTAGCGCCTGCCTTCGGCCCGGGATGTGATCCTGGAGAGCCGGGAACAAGTCCCATGTCGGGCTCCCTGCATGGAGCCTGCTTCTCCCTCTGCCTCTCTCTCTGTCTTTCATGAATAAGTAAATAAAATCTTTAAAAAAATATATATATATAAATAAAATAAAATATCTTTTGTTTATTAACAATACCTTCGAAACTCCCAATTAATGCATACAAGGTTCTCACTAATAATGGATCAAAACTTTATTTCTTAAGTAATTTTTCACTATGTAAAAATAGCATTCATCCTTTAAGCTGAACAATGAAGACATTTTGCTTTTGATGTTGATTGCAACTTTCAAGAATTATAATTTATTGATATAACTCATTTAAATAGATTTGATGTGCATTAATCATCTCTTTTGAAATGGCACCATCAATAAATGAGTATCAAGCATGCATACAGCTATGTGCAGGAAGGAGAAAAAATATTTCTGTTCACTGATATTAATAAATACGGTGGTACCCTCCTGTGTGCCATCATTCAAGTAGGTGCTTCCTATGGGCCCAAGCTGAAGAGAAAAAGCACATGAGCCATTAAGATACATTTCAGTTGAATCAGCACCGTCTAGCAGTGGGGCACTTTGCGAGCGAGGGAAATACAGGGTCTGCGCAGTAGCCGGGGAATGACATACAGACCTCTGGTTGCGGCCCGGGCTAGTGCAGAGAGGGAGCTGGGGAGCGAGGCAGGGGTTAGGCAACGAGGAGGACGGAGGCTTCTCTTACCCAGTTCTTGTTTGCTCCACCTCTGACCTGGGGGTCAGTGATAGTGAAGTCAAAAACCAGTTCCACATGCTAAAGAAGTCCTGTAAGCGCAGGATTATCGTTGTTGAATCATGGTGACATGTGTCTTTATTGTTTAAAAACCCTCCTTTGGATGGAACTTGGCGAAGATCGTGAAGAACAGTACCAGCCAGGCCACGCTGCAGCTGCCCAGGCATGTTCGCACTTGCTACCGTCGAGCGAGTCAAATAGTCTCCTTCGAGAGCCGCTGGCCTGTCAGAGCCAAGGAGCCATTCACCCCTCCCTTGGGGAGCAGGGACTGTTCTCAAACACGGGAGGGATTTAAAACCAACAAACTCATTCATTTGGGGAATATAAAAAATAGTGAAAGGGAATAAAGGGGAAAGGAGAAAAAATGAGTGGGAAATATCAGAAAGGGAGACAGACCATGAGAGACTCCTAACTCTGGGAAACGAATTAGGGGTGGGAGAAGGGGAGGAGGGCGGGGGGTGGGGGCAACTGGGTGACGGGCACTGAGGGGGGCACTTGACAGGATGAGCATTGTGTGTTATTCTGTATGTTGGCAAATTGAACACCAATAAAAAATAAATTTATATATAAAAAAAAACCCAACAAACCAACCAGTCGGCAGACCCCCTAACTCATCTGTTGGCATCATCTTGCTGCTTCCTTGTCTCTGCCTGTCTCTCTGCACATGGAGTAAGAGACTCGGTGTTGAAGTGGTTTCGACAGTGGCCTGTTGCGAAGTCGCAGTAGTGTTGGTTGTGCAAGTCGCTTGATGACTGGACACGTTTAGCCATCTTGAACATCAAACTAGCTTTGCTCCTTGGACAGCCTCACTGCGTGGGGCTGGAGGCCACTCTGAAACTGCACCTGGGTAGCTACGTCAGGAGGGAGTGGCGGCTGCAGGACCGGGGGGGGGGGGGGGGCGGGCAGGCTGCTCCCTAAAAGTCAAGCCTTCAAGTCCAGGGCCACAGCCTGGCCCTTTGGTAGGCAGAGCAAGGAGAACGTGGGAGAGCTATTTCTGTTCTTGTTTGTTTCTTCTCTACGGATTGCAAGTGTTGAAAAAGAACATTCCAGAAGAGGAAACAGAAAACTCTAAAAAAGTGAGGCAGACTTTGATGTCTTCCAATTACTCTCTTATGGAGCTGGTTTTGAAGAGTAAAGGGCAACGGCGCGTCCAGATACCTTTGTCCAGGAATCCAATACCTGTGACATCTAGAGTCGCGTTATGAGCGCTGTACAGGGCCCTCTGCACACTGTTCCCCTGACGTCTGGCTATGGTCTGCTTGCAAATCTCTCTCTGTTCCTCCGACTCCTAGAAAACCTGTAACACAACCGTGAGGGAGCCAGAAGCTAGTAAGCATCTTAGAGAAGGAAGGAACAATGAGGCCACCAGGGCTCTTCTATTTTCTCGTCCATCTCAAGACACCCAAGTACTACAGCTGAGCTCTGTCTCCACTGCGAAAATAACAAACTCCCTTCTAAGTGTTTAAGTTTTTAACAGTTTGTAGAAAATACAGGATTTTTATGCAGTTTTCGTTTATAGGACTTCATGGAGTATCTTTTTCAGAACACTAAAGGCGGGAGAAAAAAAAAAAAAAAAGGAAAGATCGCCTTAGGGGACGTAGCACTTGATTTGCTCTCTCTTCTCTTCCTCTCTCTGTCCTTCTACCTCCCCTGGGAAACCTGCAGCCCTGAAACCTGATGATCCTATCTTTCTAAGGTGATAAGACGACATGTTCTTGCCAAATTAGATGCTATTTTCATAAAAATCTGCTGAGGTGATGACCTGATGCTGTGAATCAGGATATAACAAAAAAAATAATAATAATAAAATAATTTTTTTTTTTTAAAAAAAAGGATATAACGAAATCTCCTCTTCATCCCCTGAGCCTTAGCAGTGATTTACACTTTCAGGGATCGTTCCTGAGGGCAGGCTCAGAAGTGCTTCTAGAAACACCTCACTTGGTCTTCACAACCATGCCCCACACCAGGCCTGCTCTAGTCCCATCTACATGCGAGGAGGTCAAGGCACAGAGAGGCAGGTGCTTCCTCCAGGAACGCAGCCCATGCTGTCCGGCTCCAGGTGCTCGGCTTCCAGCTGCCTCCCCTCTGGCTTCTGCTCTGCACATAGGCCCCGGCGGACACGTCGGCGTCGTGAGGCGAGCAAGAGGCTAGCAAGGCCGCTCAGGCTGGATGCAGCAATCAAGTGGTGCTACCCTGGGTTTTCAGCCAGGCTCCAGCATCGGAGGAAGGCTTCGCTGAGGAAGAGGAGCTCGGGGAGGTCTCGCAGAGCTGCATTGCTCCCTGATAGAAGGTTTACCAGGCAGAGGCAACACAATCCGTGCCATCTAGGCGGTGGTGATGCGCAAGGAGCACGGAGAAGGTGGCAACAAGGGTCAGCGCCTCTGCGACAGAGTGTGTATCAGCAGGACCCGTTATGGGATGGGGCAGGGCTCTGGAGCACAGGAAATGAAGTCTCGCTGTCACAGCACGAGCAACGTAACCCCAGCGCCTTCTCCGCTTAATGATTCATCAGGGGTGTCCTGGTGCCGGGCCCACAGCCGCTGGGTATGGACGCAGCCGGGAACGACCCAGGCTAAGCCCCCGGCCTCGCAGACCTCACATTCAAACGAGGGAGGAAATGGACATCAAAGAAGCCCTAAAGAGTCAAACGGGACTTTGCCTTTAGTTGACATTCTACTTCCAGGGACGTGGCTTCCCTCCCGCTAGGCCCCCAAATGGCAGCGGCCTGAAGACGCCGTTTCAAACGCCAGTTTCGACCTTGCCTTCCACACGTCAAATCCCATGTCTCCTGGGCTGACCACACTTAGCACAATCTATTTGTGCGGGGGGCGTGTTTAGAAATCACTGGGTCCACGCTATTGCTTTCCCAGGTGAAGAAACTGAAGGCCCGGAGACGTGGCTTCACTGGTGTGGACGCACACAGAGAATTGGTGGCAGATTCAGGATTAGATTCATGTCCCGATCGACTCCTCTAACCAGTGCCCTCCCTTTATGCCATCTGCCTCCTGGTCATGCTCTTTGCTCTTTTTGCCTCTAACCTTCCTTTTCTGGGAAACTCACAGTGAGAAGGATGACTCCGTCTCTACCACATTCTTAGTCCCTGGGACAGAGCAGATTCTCCGTCCTCCAGCAGCAGGATTGAAGGTGGCCCTACCGAATAAGGGCCGATTTTACAGCCTCTCTGCTGCCCTGGAAACCAGCTAATGGCCAGACTCATCAAGATAGGAGTCAGGGCAGAGCCAGGAAGAAACAGGGACACGAGTTCCTATAGAAATGCTTTCCTAAAGGGACAAGAGTCCTCCAGCAATGTGAATAATCGCCTCTCCATTTATGTTTGACAAACAGAAATTTTTACACGGAAGGTTTATACAGAGAAGCCACAAACAACCAGTGTTATAATGACCCCCACACAACCCCTTGCATAACGTTCTGGAAATGCACCGAGAAGTCTGGAGAAGGTCCAAAATAAGCTTGCGTGGCAAGAGGAAGCAAGTTTTGGTCTCAGACGTTCAGCAGAATCACGCGGGCCGCCAAAGAGTCCACCACGCAAAGCCTGAATGCATCCGTCCTGCTACCATTCTCCGTGCAGAGGACACCCGGGGTCTGAAGTGAATAGTTCAAGAGGTCACACTGGTCCTGGACCACGTACAGACACAACTAAAACGGGTAGCCCAAGGGAGATACCATACAACATGCACTAAGTAAATCCCTTTGGGTTCCTCGCTGGGCTAGATGGTTTGTTCATCTTCAGGAGCCTGTTACCTTGACTTCAACTTTCAGAAAACCCGAGCAAGCTTCTCCCCTAGGGGTCAAGTGCTCATCTAGTTTTTTCACAGATTCAACGTTAGGCTGTGTTCTGGGATCAAGAGGTATCAGTGAGATTCTCAAATATTCTTGCTTGACAACATCTCCAGCCCAAAGGGGCCCCGAAAACCAGCCCCCTAGAATCAAAGCCCTAACATTTGCAAGCTCAGAGTTTATTGTTTCTTCAGTTGGCCCGTTGAAAGATAAATTACAGGGGGAAATAAAAACAACACATTGCCCTCAGCAGATTATTCTTTACTGAATAATACCTTGTCTTTTAACACTCCTCTTAAGAAACAGCTTTCTGCCTGTGGGTGCTCTTGTTGTGCTATACCCAACCCAAGATAGCCTACACACCTCTAAGTTTTCAAGAGCAAAGCCCATCATTTCATAGACACAGAATGTTTATTTTCTCTTTGTCAATAACATATGCTTGGGTTTATGCCAACTCTATGCTAGAGTCACATGAATTATAATGAAGCATGAAGTGAAGAATAATAGATTGTGGAGATTTAAAAGAATCCTAGAGCCCACGTGGACCAACTCCTTTCTTTAACAAAGGAGTTCCCTGATCCGGAGAGGTTAAGGGTTCACTGCAAGACACCCTGGCTGCTTGAAGGCACAGTTAGCATTTGAAGCTATGCCTTCTCCTCTCTAACTTTCTAGGGCTCTTGCCTAGAAGTCATACTCCACGTGAACAAACACGAAAGCAAGGGGGATAAAAAGTGCAGGCATTGTCCCCTGAAAAAATACGTTTTGTTTGGGTCAATTTTCTTTGCAGTTATCCTTAAGTAAATAACCGGAAATAAATTAGATACAGCCCAGTGGTTCTTCCAAGGAATTCAAAATCCTATCCTGAATATTTTCTTCTCTCTTTTTTTTTTAAGATTTTATTTATTTATTCATGAGAGACACAGAGAGAGGCAGAGACACAGGCAGAGGGAGAAGCAGGCTCCATGCAGGAAGTCCCATGTGGGACTCGATCCCGGGTCTCCAGGGTCACGCCCTGGGCTGAAAGCAGGCACTAAACCACTGAGCCACCCGGGCTGCCCTCCTGAATATTTCGTAAGCAAGAAGGAACAACCTATTTAATGTTTCCTGGAAAATGCTAATATGACATAGAACCATAAGATCATACTTCACCATGTGGCTTTCCTGTTGGAGAAACCCTACTGACTGAAAAAAAAGGTGCCGCTTGAGAGATGCTGGCAAAAAATTGTATCTCGTGTTTGCAGAGGTTGCCATGCTGGTGATGGGAAGAAGAGAGGTAAGTTACAAAAGAAAGAGACACAGTCTAAATGTCTGGGCCATCCTTGTGAGATAAGTTCTGGGTTTATCATTCTTAAAAATGCCATATATAATTACCATCTCTCTTTGCCTGTAGGGAACATGCCCAGGAGGTTCTGGTGGAACAGGAATTTAAAATGTGGTAGTTTCAGGGCCAAGATGCATGAAAACATCATCAGTCACTGTGCTCAGTCTGGTGTTTGGGGCACTGTGTGGGATTTCAGTGGGGCCTGTTTCCTGAGAATGAAAGCTAGTCTTTTGGAAGTGACACAGAGGGACCACCTGCAGATGATGTTTATAAATCCACTGGCAGGGACTGACTGATCTTACAATAGGACCATGTAATATAAACATTTCATTATTCTACAAAGGAATATGCACAATGCCACCTAAGGTCCTCTAAGAGCAGGTCTGTGCAGTTATGATGGGAAAATGCCCCTCACACAGAAATAGAGCCTTGTTCCTTTGAAGCAATGTTAATATTAACTTCACCCACATGTAAATGGCATTTTAACTTGAGAGTTGTTTGTAATCTCTTAAGATAAAATTAAGACAGGACCCCGAGCTCCAAATTTCCTAATTTCAGGGATTCATCTATTTCAACAGAGGCTCTTAGCATACACGCTTCTGTGTGTATGGGTATGCATGTCCCTTTGAGGTTTGCTTATTTGGTTTTTTGCTTATTAATACTCTTAGATGCAGAGTATTAATCTAAAAGGGACACACCCAGAGAATTCTATTGAGTGACATACTAGAATGTAGGAGTGGGGAAGGGAATTCATATTTCCCTGGTAATAACAAGCAGATGAAATTAAGTATGAGGGAGGAAGGAAGGAAAGAACGAAGGAAGGAAGCAAGGAAGGAGGAAGGGGAGAAGGGAGGGAAGGAAAGGAAGAGAGGAAGAGAAGGGAGAAAGGAAGGAAGGGAAGGGAGGAAGAGAAATAAGGAAGAACAGCCTTTGGTGAAGTAAGCAACAATAAATACCATTGTTTCACACTCCTGAACATAGCCTGTTTTTTTGAGAGGGAATCCATGCTTTTAACCTAATACAATCCATTCTGTGCGCATTAGGCCAGATAGATTAAAAAAAAAATATATATATATATATATATATATCATTTGGTGTAGATACGGTTTGAAACAGTGCTGACTTCTACATTAAACAGATGTAAGGAAATGAGTTTTAGATCAATTTAGCTCTGGGTTACTTCTAGAAAGGGCAGGAAAGCAGACAACTAGCCCTTCAATTGTGTCCAAGTGCCTTTGGGAGCGGGGCTGTGAGCAATAGAGAGAGAGAGAGGTGATTCCATTGAAATAAAATTACCCTATATTTGGGAATAAACAAACTCCACATGGCATTGAGATTTATGACGAGTGGGATCGCCTGTGGGAACATGTACAGCTCAGACAGTACAAACTGCTTTCTTGTTGTAGCCTAAACACAACTACTTCAGGTGATTACACATCTACAAACTGAAAAATAAACTATGAACAAGGCCTCACTTCACATTGCATCAAAGGCTCTAGAACAGCATTTGGAACAGGAATAAGAAGGTGAAGGCTGCCGTGTGCTGACTCACCACTGGTGCCTCTCCAGTGTTTGGAAATCTCTTTTCTCCTGCCTTAAAGTTATAATAATAGAGAAGGATAAAGTCAATTTTAAAAGGAGAAGAGAGAAGATTTACTTTACCCAAAAATAGAGATTTGGGGGTAAATTTCAGTGTGAGATCAGATATTCAAAATGCAGTTTGCTTTTAAATAGGCTAATGATTCATGGAATGTGCTTTGGGGAAGATGAAGACCTGCAAATCAGTAGTGAAGTGTCTGAACATCTGGGTTGGGGATCATATTGAGAAAAATAGGAATTGGAGCAGGGTCAAGGGGTGCTGCTGCAGACTGGTATCGTCTGTATCCATCTGCCTTTTAAAGGGTAGAGTATACTAAACTTGTGACATGAAAATCAAGATAGCCGACTCGAGCAGGAGCCTAACAACAAATCAAAACACACTCCTGAGACAAGGCTGAAAGCCATTGGCAGCTTTATCTGATGCCATGTGGAGAGACCCCACTGCAGGAAGAGTGTACAGATGGTCCCCAACTTAACAATAGTTCAATTTACAAGTTTTTGATTTTGTGGTCGTGCAAAAATAATACACACTCAGTAGAAACCATACTTCGGATTTTGAGTTTTGATCTTCTCCCCTGGCTAATGATACGCAGGACAATCCTCTCTTGAGGATCCAGTCAGCCAGGATCATGAGGTGAGCAACAGAGAAACCTACAACCATTCTGTTACTCACACAACTATTCTGTTTTCGGTCCCAAGACAGTATTCACCAAATTACATGAGCTATTCAACACTTGTTATACAATAGGCTTTATGTTACATGATTGTGCCCAACAGTAAGCTAATTTAAGTGTTCTGAGCACATTTAAGGTAGGCTAGACTATGTGTATTAAATTCATTTTTGACTTAGGATATCTTCAACTTACAAAGGTTTTATTGGTATGTAACTCCATCATAGTTCAGGGAAGATGCAGAGTTGACCCTCAGAAAAAGTCTGATACAAGGACTTAAATGAGATCTTGTGACCTCTGAGTTCCTGGTTCTTGGCATCTAAGGCTCAGACTCATCACTGAATCATGATGCGGAGGTAATGAGGTTTTGCAAAAATGGAAGCTGCAAGGGCAATGACAGCAGTCCTGATGGGGAGATGTAGTCTTTCTCTCCCGTATCCCCAGGGGTCTGCCCTATGCCTGAAACATGATAGAAGTTCACTAAAAATATGTTGAATAAATCAATGAACAAATAAGTATGTTGAAGAATGAATGAATGAATAACGAATCAATGAATGAATGAATATGCAAAAGGATTGTTTAACATAGTCAATATGATTAAGGAGCTTACAATCAAGTTAAGTAGAAAATTAACAAACAAAATTAAGAGCCACACAAGACAGTGGATTGTCTTCTTTGCCCTACATACCATCTCTTTCTTAGGAAACCTACCACACCCACATTCCCGCTCAGGGTATGGCCCTAGGCCTCTATGTTCTGTTTCATGAAACACCACCCACCTTCTAAGCCAAGCTCATTGGACTAAAGGAAGGATTTGATACAACACAAGGCAGTGCCCTGGCAAAAACGTTCTTCCCGAATGGGGCATATCAGATTCTTTTCTCAAGAAACTGAGGTAATTAAGTGGCAAATACTGGGAGTGGAAGCTGCAAAGATGCTGACAGAGGCACAAGCAAGTCAATACCATGAGCATTCCTGAGTTGAGAGGAAGGATGACTTAGAGCTAACTGAGTCGATTTTGAGGCAGGATGTAGAGACCAGTAATAGGTAAAGTACAAAAATACACGAAAAGAGGTTGAAACAGTGTTTGGATCATGGTAAAGGTGGTACTCTGGGTTAATGAGCCAGAATCTCCTGCTGACAAAGGTTCTGGAGCTGAATGACCTTCCAGGTTTAATTCTGTAAGGCCACATTTTACTATTTTGCAATTTCCCTTCTCAAGTTTCCATGGGATTCTTTTGTCCTTATTGCCATTCACAGCCTTACAATATTCTTCATTTTTCTTTAACTGGTCTGAGTGAATCCTTATATCTGGGAAATCCAGGAGCCTCCCTAATATAAAATACTAGCATATCCCTAGTATACATATTCTTACAAGACGGAGCTTAAAAATGATTGGCTGAGATGGTAAAGGCCTAGCCTCTTGACACAGAAAAATAATACTTAAGTCTGAAATGATCAGTACATTTTAAAATGGACCAGATATTGAAAAGGTGAGAAGGGAAAGAAAAAGAAAAGGCTGCCAAACACGGCATGTTGCCTTGCAGAGACCTAATGACAGAAAGGCAACCATCTTTGTGGAAAGAGTAGTCATGCTCCTCATTGCCTTTCTGCCGTCAGACCCTGGCCCCACACTTCGCTGACTTGCTACGCATTATTGGACTACACTTCCTAGTGTTCCCTGTTTCTAAGACTCTCAGGTAGGTTTGGCAAATGGGAGGCTTTGTAATATCCCTAGTAGCATCTGTATTTCCAAATATTCAAAAAAATTTAATATCAGTTATAATTCTTTAGAAAATAGGTGGTTAGAAACAAAAGGTTGTTAAATATCCAGAGTTGGTAGATGTGTGGGAAAAAAAAATAAAGCCCTCACTTATACTTTGATAGACATACATACAGGTACCACCATTCTGAAGGGCACTATATCCATTATAAGGGCAGAGAAGGAAAATATTTATCATAATTTAAGAGTTGCAACTTTTGACCCTAGCCATGAGAAATCTAAGAGCATGACTCTATACACCTAGGAATCTTGGAATTTATGATTTAGGAATGTATCTCACAAGTGATAGTTCCATGTCCACAATTATTCAGAGATTGTAACAGAAAAATAGAAATAAGATAGCTTTTCATCAGTCAGAGAAATCTTTTTTTTTTTAATTTTTATTTATTTATGATAGTCACACAGAGAGAGAGAGAGGCAGAGACATAGGCAGAGGGAGAAGCAGGCTCCATGCACCGGGAGCCTGACGTGGGATTCGATCCCGGGTCTCCAGGATCGCGCCCTGGGCCAAAGGCAGGCGCCAAACCGCTGCGCCACCCAGGGATCCCCAGTCAGAGAAATCTTAAATGAACTACAATATATCCATACTATGGAATGTTAGATCCTCCTAAATCCATAAAGCAGATTGTACTGTACTGACATGGAAAAAAAATGATAAATTGTTATATTTGAAAAGCAGAAAGCGGTGAGAGCAGACAGTTACTTGCCTATCCAGTAGCCTCCTCACCGGTATTGCCTCCATCCTAAATAATCCAGGATAATGACACTAATACCAGTAACTGGATTAAGAATGGGCTAATGACCCAATGTAGGTCATTAAAACCTGAGAAATCCGCTAGGAAGCTTCTGAGACAGAGATTTTTTTTTTCTCTGATAAAGAGAAACAGGAAGACACTATCTTCTTCCACTAAATGTCTAATACCTGCCTCTAGTGGCTAGAACTGCAGCGGCCATCACTGGCCTGTGATGCACAAGCCAACTACAAAACTCACATATACAAAAGGAAGGGGAATTGGAAGAATTTGAGTCCTAAATGATATTGTAGAGCTACTGAATTAGCATGGAACAAATTTATCTTGGGACTTCTTGTTATGTGTAGTAACATATTTTCTTGACTGTTTAAGAGTCATCGAGTCTGGGTTTTGTTTTACTAGCAGCCCGAAGCATCCTAACAAGTACAGTGTGTGCATAAAATAACACGTATGGGTAACATATAGTGTGTTCACGTGGAATGCCCATGGGTATGTGTAAGCACAAGACCAAGACCTAGAAGACTAACCCACCAACCTGTTTACAGTGGCCAGCAGCTCTTCCCATGATCAACGCCGGCTCCTTGAGAAGCATCCACTCTTCTGATCGGCCCCCACCTCACTGGCTGCGGCTTCTCAGTCTCAATGGTTGGCTTCTTCATCTTTCTCTGGTGCTAATTCTTGGCCTTTTAATGTCTGAGGAGTGAAGTCAGATAAAGAATTCAGATAATTCAGATGAGGGAATAGGGAAAATTTCACTTTTTATTTTTACTTAATATTTCTCTCTCTCTCTCTCCCTCTTCTTTACAGTGAAAGTATATTACTTTTGTAAATAAAAGTGAGGGAAGGACTGTGTCTTGTGCCAGTGACCTCATAACTAGCTTATAACCAGATTAGCCCTGGTCCATTAGTGGATGCCAAGTAAGACTATCAAAGAATGCTGCAGAGATGTGGGTACAGGATACAGCATAGAGAATTAGTAAGTCTAGGTTCTCAAGCGCTGTTTATTGAATTGTTTTTATAACTTCTCTATCAGGGATCCCCGGGTGGCACAGCAGTTTAGCGCCTGCCTTTGGCCCAGGGCATGATCCTGGAGACCTGGGATCGAGTCCCATGTCAGGCTCCCTGCATGGAGCCTGCTCCTCCCTCTGCCTGTGTCTCTGCCTCTCTCTGTGTATCTCTCATGAATAAATAAATGAAATCTTTAAAAAAAATAACTTCTCTATCAGTTTTTTTCAGCTCCTAAACGGGGTTAGTAATAGTAGTCCAGCTCATACTAGTAAAGGACATGTGAGGCACAAACAAGGTAATTGTATAAATACACTTCCAAAACTATAAAACCCTGCAGTATGCAGGAGGTACTGCTATCATCATCATCATTGTCATGGCTATGGTCTGTATGTTTGTGTTTCCCCAAAATTCATATGTCGAAGGCCTATCACCCAATATTATAACATTAAGAGGAGGGACCTTTGGGGTGCCTGGGTGCTCATTCAGTTAAGCAAGTATCTCTTGATTTTGATTCAGGTCATGACCTGGGGGTGTGGGATCCAGCCCTAGGTCAGGCTTTGTGTTCAGCAGAAAGTCAGCTTGAGATTCTCTCTTCCTCTTCCTCCCCCTAGGTTCTCTCTCTCAATAAATAAATTAATTTAAAAAAAATATGAGGGAGATTTGAGGAGTGATTCATTCATGGGGGTGGAACCCTTATGAATGGAATTACTGTCCTTATAAATGAGACCACAGAGGTCTATCAAGCTGCCTCGAGAGCCACTATGTGAAGAAAGAACGAGAAGTCTGAGCCCTGGGCAAGAGCCCTCACCAGAGCTCAACCATGCTGGTATCCTGGGATGTCTGGGCTCCAGAACTTTAAGAAATAAACTTCTGTTGTTGATAAGCTACCCAGTCTCTGGTATTTTGTCAGAGCAGCCCTAATTGACTAAGACAGTCATCATCCTCAATCTTGACTCTTTGAAGCCATCGTCATCTTTGAAAAGGGAAAAATTGAGTCTGGTGGCTCACCAATTCAGATCCAGAGTTTTCAGGCACTGGTTGATTTCTCGTTCTGCTCAAAGTGGAAGATAATTTCTTGCTGTCTCCTCTTTCACTCTGAACAGGGTAGTAAGCCACTCTGCCTGAGAAAGTGATCCTACCAGCACCATAAATACAGGCCTACAGGGCTCTTTTCCACTCAGAAGGCCAAGTTCTTGTCAACTTCTCTTGCTCTTGCCAGGGCAACATTTTCTTCTTTGAAAATAATCTAAGATGTGAGCTGCTTGAGTCCTTCTATGTCTAAGTCACTGAAACTCCAGGTTTCAATAAATTTTCTTTTGTAGAAAAGGATATCCTTCGTTGTTCATGTATCTTCTTAGTAAGAGTTTAAGTAGTTGCTGGCTCATGCCAATTAATCTTACTTGGAGGAAAAAAAATCATTTTAAAAAACAAAACTGCAATCTGCATTGCTACAAAATGGAATGGAATTAAACCAACTTGATTCAAACAAAGGTACGAAGAGTACCAATAAGGTGCTGGTCCAAATTACACAAAGATGAATGGGATGCATCACTAAAACACAATGACAGACACTTGGATTTGACTTAAAGCAATCTTGATAAATTCAAAACCTTATTTTGCATAAAACTGTAAACTCTTAGGGATGACAGATATTCTAAGAATCTTCTTCTAAGCAATTTTTTTATGACTCTATCTTATGGTACTCATCACCCCTTAGTGAACCTCCATGATGTGGTTCAAGGTATCTCACCTTTTCTAGGGACCCATTTCACTTCCAAAAGCACACGGAGCAGGAAATTCTCCATGACTCTTTACACCAGATCTCTGAGGCTCAGATTAAAGCAATTTCTCTTATCTGATCTAAATGGATATTTTTAAGCTCACCATTTTTACAGATGGAAAATAACTGAATACTTACTCACCAGTTTTTTTTTTTTTCATTCATTTACCATCAGAATTGATCAAATTGCTTTTCTGCACCAGAGGCTGTGGGCAAGAAGCTCTGTGCAATGAGTATGAGGGAGCCCATCCTGCCCCTCACTACTAGCAGAAAGGGATTAACAAGCAATGGAGAAGGAGGGATAAAGTGGGATTGGCAGGAAGGCTTCTCATTTTGGTGGAAACTTAAAGTATAAATATTCTGTGCTGAACAAACCCAAATTATTCAACACTCACTCCTGATCCTTTTTAAGTAAGCCTGCTTTTCACCTATACCCCCAGATGTGGTCTTCCCCTATGATTCTCCAGGTGTGCTAAACATCCCTTAGTTTCCATTATTGTTAGGGCATGATTATAGCTCCCCAATAGGCTAAAAGCTTCTCAAGGATGGACATCATGTCACCTATGGCTTCACAACACTCACTGTACTCATCCCAAGGTAAAGCCCATGGCAGGCATTGGGGAAGCTTTTGCCATTGGGCCGACTGTCCTAATGGGGCCACACTCCACTTTCACTGTCCTGATGTTTCTGTGAAATCTCATATCGCACATCACAGCTTCTCTTTTAATACACCCACCAAGTATAGCTTAAACACAGCCACCAGGGCAGAGGCTTTCAAATTCGTTTGATTATAACCCATGGTAAGAAATATGTTTCTATCGCCACCCGTCACATATGTATTTGGCTGAAACAAGAGCACCATGAAATAAAGAACGCATTGTGTGATAGGTACGTTCTGGTTTTTGATATTACATTCTGATTTATTCTAACCTTTCTCTCCAGTACTATTCTGTCTTGTTTTGTCTTTTAAATACTAGAAGTAGGTCCACCAAATTGATGTCACAACCCACTAATGATTGCAGAATTCCGCTGTAGAGGTTCCTGACATTTGGAACTCCACGTGTGACAACCTTGGTTTGCAAAAATGAGTAGGACAGGTCACGTCTCCAAGAAGTATACTCTACAAGGGGTGAAACAACCACATTAGAAATCATTAACACATTTAGTATTTCCAATTAGCAGGTAACATGCAATTGATGTGTTTCTTTTTTTTTATTTTAGAAAAGCTATTATTAAATCAATGGTGTTTATTATGATGAATGGCCTCTCAGATGCAGTGTGATGCCATTCTTTAAGGATGATGTCACATAGCTCACTGCACCTAGCATCCTATTCTGAATACCCCACGTGGATCACTTTGGTTAATTTTAGGAAGGTCATTCATTATGCTAGAGAGTAACCCCCCATACCAGTTGCCCATTCACTGGAACAGTAAAGAAGAACTTCAATTCAGATTCTTTCCAAGTTGCTGCTACCTACCAAAGACCCTGATGCTAATATGGTTCCACTAAGCCAGGGGTCAAAAAGCTGTTTCCAGATAGTAAATATTTAGGTTTTGAGGATCATAGAGCCCCCATTGCAAGTACTAAATTCTGCTCTTGTAGCACAAATACATGAAGAATGGTGCGGTTATATTCCCATAAAACTTTATTTATAGACTCTGAAATTTGAATTTCATATCATTTTCACATGTCATGAAATATTATTCTTCTTTGACTTTTTTTCAACATTTAAAAATGTAAAAACCATTCTTAGCTCATGGGCTGTACAAAAACAGATTATGAGCTGAATTTGGCTCTGGGGACTATAGTTTATTGACCCCTACTCCAAGCCAATAGGACATTGGAAGATGGAAAATATTTTATCTTCACTATGAGCTGAGATTCTCCACCTTAGGCCCCCGGTAAGAATCCTGGAACAGAGACAAACTGAAGGGGCCATCCAGGCAATTTTCTCTTGATGTGTGTACTGAAGAAGGGTCACGTGGAGAATATAAAAGGTTGTTTATAAAAGGGTGGTTGCCTGGGGCAAGAAATCTTAAAACAACTGTAGCTTTTTTAAAAAGAGGGAGAGGTTATAAATGGAAGGGCAGGAATGTTCCTCCACTAGTGCTTGTGGCCACAACTCCTTTTAGGTTAAAAGGAATAAATCCACCTTTTAAAACAATCAGGCTCAGCCCATCATATGCATTTTTCTATCGCACAGCTTTCCAGGATAAACTATCACCTTGTTTCACAATATACTCGTCCAGTCTTAGCTGGGATGGAAAATTTTCATAATCCAATAGGCAGCATGCTCAATGAAGTGTTTCATTAGCCAGATCAGTCTGATCAATCCTCAACGGCCTACGAGCAGCTGCACAGACCAGACACATTACTGTGTGGCCCGTGTTCCAAAATATAGTGCTAAGGCCTTAGGCAAGTCTGGATTATTTCCCCATTCAGCTGCGCCATTTTTTGAGGAATTAAAGGGTATAGGACACAGGCAAAGAGACAGCTCCATCACATCTCCCATCTTTCTTTTTCTTTGCCCTTTTACTTACAAAATTAATGTACTTATATTTAAAAATCAATCCAGAAGTGTGCAAGCTAAATGAATCCTTCCTCAGCCCTTACCCAATGCCATCCCCCAACAAAAAAGCTACTGTTGGCAACTCGGGGTGTCCTATGTAAATACAAATATAGGTCAACATCAAGTACATGTTTGTACTATTTTTTTTCTTGTTTTTCAGCACTTTGCTTTTTGATTTCATGAGGTTCTCCATTCCTGTGGAACCACTTCGTTCTTATTTAACAGCTTCGTGGACATCTAGAAGTTGTTACCTTCTTTACATGGTATCAGTTGAGCATGATATTTTTACCTTAGAAATGACAAGCCTTTTCTCCAGAAGAAGCAGTGAACAGGTTAATTGATTTTTAATGGCTTGTTTGGTTGCCATCCTCATATTTTGTGCATGCCACATCTATAGACATAAAGTGTTTCACCAAAAGACAAATGTCTAAAAGCTAATTGGGACGGACTTGCTACCAGAGATTCTTCTGCAGAACATTTTTTTGGTTTTAATGTTTCTGAAATGCATTTCAAAATAACTTCACTGGTCATGGGATATCTGTGATATTATCTAGGCAAATTTGACCTGCGAGGATTCCTTCAGAGTCAAAAATGTTTGAGTTCATCTGCAGGAACATAGCCCAGGGGATGCTCTTTACTAGTCATACTCTGTAGAACAAAAGCTGGCCTAAAGAAAAAAGGAAAAATTAGTTTGGTAACAGTTGGGAACAGAGGATGTACATAGCTTAAAAAAAAAAAAAAAAAAAAAAAAAAAAAAGCTTTATTGAAGAGTAATGTATATCCCTGTATAGAGAATTTGCTCTCTTAAGTATACAACTAAGTGGTTTTCAGTACATTTATACAGTTGCACAATCACCATGCCAATCTAATTTTAGATCATTTCTATCCCCTGCCAAAGAAGCTTTGTGCCATTTGCCATCACTTTCTCATTCCCAGGATTACCAATCTACTTTCAGTCCTTCCCTCTTTTCTTTTTTTTTTTTAAGATTTTATTTATTAGCCATTAAAGAAACAGAGAGAGGCAGAGACACAGGCAGATGGAGAAGCAGTCTCCCTACGGGGAGCCCAATGTGAGACTTGATCCCAGGACCCCGGGATCATAACCTGAGCCAAAGGTGAACCAAGGCTCAATCTCTGAGCCATCAAGGTGCCCCTCCTTTCAGTCTCTATAGATTTGCCTTTTCTAGAAATTTTGTAAAATGGCACCATACATCATGTGATCTTTTGTGACTGGCTTCTCTCACTTAGCATCATGTTTTTGTGGTGTATCCAAGTTGTAGCATGTGTCAGTACCTCATTCACTGTTTATGGCTGAGTAATATTCCATTGAGTGCATATAGTAGTTTGTCAAATCACCAGTTGATGGACATTTGGATTGTTTCCACTTTTTTGGCAATTATGCATGATGCTTTATAAACGTTTTCATACAAGTGTTTGTGTAAATATATGTTTTGAATGTTTTTATTTATCTTGGATAGATACCCAAGAGTGAGATTGCTAGGTCATACGGTAAACCTACTTTTAACATTTTAAGAAACTGCCAAACGGTTTCCAAATTGCACCCTTTAAAGTATGTATCTTTGCTACTTGCTTTAAAAAAAAAAAAAAAAAAAGACCTGGGATTGTTATTATCTAACCTAACAGCAACTCAAGCCTAATTATTGTAGTTTGTTGGCTCATTATGAGGAAAATGTGTTTATTTTCAACTTGTTATGTACATAACCGATTTTATTTCAATGGTCTGTAATGATTTGTAATGTTTTCATTCACTTCACATTTGAAACAACAACAATCATATTCAGGAGGCTTTGCTCCATTTTGACCATTTTTAGCAAATCTATTATGCATGGGTAGTTAATGTTCCTGACAACAGTCATTCCTCGTATGTGTGTTAACATGGAAATCAAGGCAGAGACAAAGAAATCCAGATGCAAATTCACTAAGTAAATAAATGTTTTAATAGTCTAAAAATGCTTAGACCTTTTATTTTTTAAAACATCTGCTCCTGCATTAGTCATGTTCTCTTCCAGTAATAATTAGCAAGTGCATTTATATATATCACTCAGGAAATGCTCTTTTGATTTTTATATTTCTAGTAAGACTTTACATCATAGCCCATTAAAAGCCATGTTTTTGTCATCCTTACAAGTGTGCTAAGAAAACAATGGGATGACCAGGTCTTAAGAGTTAGCTGGAAGGTGACATAATCTAGTGAATTAAGAACATGATATCAAATGTTTTAAAAAAAATTCTAAATACACAGTGAGAATCATCATAGGTCAGAAAGACCCTTTGAAAAGTTATCTGATGCACCCACACTCCTCTATCCTGGAAGTCAAGCACGCCTTTGAATCATGTTAGATAGATAAAGGTCTATGTTAAGTGTACAAAGGGGAGAAGATTCTATCGGAATCTTCTAAGGGAAAAGATTCAAAAGATCTTTCTGGCAACCAACTCCGAAGAAGAGGAACCTTCCATTTCCTCCACATTTTTCAAGCTTAAGCCTCTCGTGTTGAAGCTAACATCGAGTTACCTAAATATATGCTCAAGTTCAGAGAACTGAAGGAAGTCCAGGATCATTGGACCCTTAGAACACACAGAAAGAAGAGAACGGCAATGATGGGACACAGATAAGATCAAAGAGAGACGCTGAGGCCACAGGAAAGATTTTAAACTTTATCTTAAGGGCAAGTGTCTGGTCATAATAATAGTAAACATTCCAAATGAGAGATGATGGTGGCTTGTCTGTGATGATGGCTGTAAAGGAAACAATGGGAGAATTTAAGATTCTCTAACTGTTTGAAGTTAGAAATGGTAGAACTTGAGAACCGGTTGGCAGTGGAGGTTTAGGAGAAGAAGGTGTCAGAAACGATTCGAAGTTTCTAACACAAGGACCTGGGAAGCTGGTGATGCCATTTGCTGAGAAAGAGAATTCTAACATTGTAGGAAGTGCAAGTTGTGGGAAAGGTCATGAATTCAGTTTTAGACATGTTCAGATTAATATGTCAATGCAATCTCCAAGCAGACTTGGAACTCAAAACATAAAGATATAAATTTTGCAGTTATTGGAGAATTGATAATGACTAAAATGACAGAAACACCTGAAATTGCCTGAAGAAAGGGCAGCAAGATATTCTTATACAAATTCACATCATCTGAGAATAATAGCAAGTTTAGCTGTTGCATCATTTGTATGCTTCTTAAATTTTCATTTTGCTGTATCGTATTTGATAGTCCTTCAGCAAAAAGCTGACTAGCAGGAGCGGTGGTCTCGGCTTTATCTCGGTCTCGGTCCCTGAAGGAAAGATTTCAATGTTATCCCTTCAAGAACTGTATTGACCTGGATTATTTCAAAATACACTCTTTATCCAATTAAGGAATGGTATCTCTATTTGTAGTTTTCTAGTATTTTGTCATGAATGGGTGTTGAATTTTATTAAAACTTGTTTCCCTGTAAAAAAAAGAAAAAAAAAAAAAAGAAAGGGTAGCAAGGAAGGAAGGCAAGCCCAAGCAAATCTCTGATAAACTTTAATATTTAAGCTGTTTTTTGTTTTAAAGAGTTACTTCTCGGACACGTGAATGGCTCAGTGATTGACCGTCTGCCTTCGGCTCAGGGCGTGATCCCGAGGTCCTGGGATCGAGTCCCACATCAGGCTCCCCGCAAGGAGCCTGCTTCTCCCTCCATCTGTGTCTCTGCCTCTCTCTCTCTGTGTTTCTTATAAATCAATCAATCAATCTTTAAAAATAAACAAAAAGTTACTTCTACTCCATTATTTAATGAACAAGTCTGCTGCTTTTCTTCCCATAACCCTCAACCATTTACGCTCCCTACATTCTGACGATGGAAGGCCATTCCCCTCTGTCTTTGGACATCAAGGATCTACTTTCCAGATAGTCTTCTCTGTCTCAGAATAAAGTGAAGCAGCCTCGCACTTTAGCCCAAATTCACCAAAATTTTGACACAGACCTCACAGTAATGGGAAAGGAACCATATAAGCTCAGGACATCCCCTCTTGAGAACAAAATTCCTAACACTTTTCTTTCTTTTTCTCCTTTCTTTGCCCCCAGCTTTGATAACAGTCCATCCCTGCCTCCTTCATTCCTGCCCCTAGGGCTTCTCCAGATGTGGCCGTCCTTTCTTTGTCCAGCATGTGGACTCTTGCTGAAAGCTGCTGTTTTCATCCTTGTTGCAATTGTTGTTCTTGTTTCTCCTCCATTGTGGGTTAGAGACCATGTGTCAAATATGCAATAAAGTGTTTACTGGATGCCCTTCCTTGTCTCTAGAGCAATATCCTTGCTGGCCAGACATCTCGTGGGCCATCTCAGCTACAGAAAACAAGGGGAGTTTTCTAAGGATAAAAGCATATTGTATTCAGGAAAGAATTTCCAAACATAATCCAAATGCATCCCTCCCTCTCTGTGGAAGCAAAAATCACTACTCTGAGCTGTTAGAAGTGACAGTTCTGTGATTTCTTGGATCCGTCTCTCAGGAGAGTGCCTTAACATTAAGAGACATTTCCCAAGTGTCCCCTTCACTGGTGGGCCTCCAGTAACCCACCTGTCATGGTTTAGAATTTTAGAGTGTAATTTCTCAAATATTAGATGTTTCCTCATCTGCTGGAAGAGATGAGTTAGAATAAAGCCCCTCCTTTAAGAGTCTCCCTCAAATTGTGTATGCAAATGTTTCTAACCCTAAAATAAGACAATTTCAAAAAAGAATTATATTATAGGTGAGAAAGTGGTACATTTCTAGTGAACTTGGATGTCTCTGTGTCTCACAAGATATCCAACTTTCATGAAGAAGGAATTCCTTCCTGGACTCCTAACCTAGCCTTCCCATACTCAGGTTTGCCCCCATCTCCCCAAGAGACTCCTTCTTTATACCCCAGTCTGAATGAACCATCATTCCCCTTCCAGAGGGGCAGGGGAAGAGGGGAACATTTTTTCCCATAGAAAGACATCTCCTTTCCTGGATCCCCCCACCCCGCCCCAACCAAATCAATAACATGAAGTGTTGATAGTCCCAGGCTTTAGCCATGTAGGAATCTAGAGTGAATCCATCCTCATACCAACTGAGAGCATGAGGAGCCTTATAAGGAGGAAGGTGGGACCTTCAAATCAAGGTTCTTTCTAATATGCCCTACTGTATGTTTTGGCTCTCTGAAACTCTGAACGGAGTTAACACTAAAAGATGTTGTGGGTGCAGCCATGTAGGAAGTTCAGCTTTAAAATAAGTATGTCTTTCAAGTCCAAACATAATGTTTTTGAGTCATTATTTTATACACCTATGAGAAAGAACAAATACTTTAATTTTGAAGGAACCACTCTGCTCATAGAGTCTCTGGGTCTTCAGCATTTCACAGAAGCACAAATTGCTTCACCCAGAGCCTGCCGAGATCATGAAGGAACAACACTGGATCAGCTGATTTGGGTCCTGTGACCTCTTCTTGAGGAAGGACGTGGAGGATGCTACTTCTGTTCAACAGACACACTGGTTTAGAGACAAGTACACTCTACCCTGTCCCAGACTTCTTAGCCTGGATCATGATCCAGTCTCTGACTGGCACTGGGACCAACCAGGATGCTGAGTCCAAGGCAGAGGACCAAGAGAAGAAGGGGTCTAGAAATACATGCAGCACCTGTAGTAATAGGAGAGGAAGAGAAAGTGAAGGAAATCCCAAGAGAATAATAGAAAAGTTTCCTGAGTCTGACTGCTATTTGTAGAAGGGACATCTGGAGGTCAGGCGTTCAGAAGTCAGAGTCTTGTCACATTTGATAAAAGAGCCTGTGACTATGCAGTCCCTCATCCGAATGATTTGTAGCATGTAATACTGATTCTCATTTATAGCAAGAAATCCAATCAACAAGCTAAGGCCTGTTGATACAGCAGTGTGTGAACTTGGATCACTGTTAGAGCCCTCAGTTGAAACTTGAAAATGAATGATCCTTAATCTTTTGAGGGTCAGGAATCCTTTGAGAATCCAGGGTTGGAGACCCACGTTCCAGAACAACTTCCATCCATATTTTCACAAACAATTTTTTTTGGGGGGGAGGCGGTGCTTCACAGATGCTAAAGCCATACAAGGAACTGTTTTACAGCAGCGCTTTTAATCTTTTTACAAAATAGTCCACTTTGGAGAAATGTAAAAATCTCTTTTAATGTTAATTGCAAAAGAGATCAAACCTTGTAGCTAAAAGAGAGCAAAGCAGTGAAACAAAAACAAAACAAACAAAAATAATGTCTTTTCTGATTATAAGAGCTTCTCTTCTCTTCACTCTTAAAAACCACTCTCCTATAGAAACATGGTGCAGCAAGAGAGGCAAAGACCAAGCCCTGCACAATAGGAGTAATTAATGCCACATAGCATTGACAGTTAATTTCATTATTGATATGTTATTAGGTTTGATATTTTAACAAGCCATGAGAATGGCATTATATGCATTTTGTATTTGAACTTGCCATGGTTACACACAGAAGGACCTGATCCCTGTCTTCTGACTTGCAATTCTGTGTTTGCTCAATTCTTTTTCCTCCTTGTATACCTTATCTTGCTGTATTTTACAAAGTTTGTAATATACAGAAAATAAACAGAATTTATATATAGTTAGAATTTCATTCCATCCCTGGTAAGCAGAATGAGGAAATTTGAGTGGAATAATTGTCAATAAGATAGAAATATCTTAACTTTTTCCAAAAGACAATTTTAAGCAATTTTATCATTTTCTGCAAACAAAAGAAACCTTTCCCTTTTCTAACAAATATTGATTGTAGATAATGGTAACAATTTAATAAATTATTACAATTATCAATTATTAATATCATTAGAACTGTAAGAGTAGGAAATAATCATCCCCACCCACCTTGGAATTTGGCCTATCTCTTATGGAGCAGTTGTGCCGCCACTCCTTCCCAACCCGAGGCTCTGGCACTCACAGAGTGGGAGGCGATGCCCGAGCCGGAAAGAAGGCAGGAGGGGAAAATCAGGAGGGGAAAACAACTGTGTCTGAGGGGCCTTGAGGCTGAGTGAGGAGCAAAGAGAAAGGTCAATGCTACTGTCCCAAACATCTTCCTCAAACCTAGTTGGTTTTCCCACGATCCTGTTTAACAGAAACACTGTTGATACCACCTATCAGTTTGTTCTTCTAAATACCAGAATCCCTGAATTTGTAAATGAAGTCATAAAACAACAATGAAGTAAAAAAAAGAAAAAGGAAGAAAGGAAAGAAAGAAAGAAAGAAAGAAAGAAAGAAAGAAAGAAAGAAAGAAAGAAAGAAAGAAAGAAAGAAAAGAAAGAAAGAAAGAAAGAAGAAGAAAAGAAAGAAGAAAGAAAGAAGAAAGAAAGAAAGAAAGAAAGAAAGAAAGAAAGAAAGAAAGAAAGAAAGAAAGAAGAAAGAAAGCATAAACCTTTGTAGACCAGTTGTACAGCTGGTTTCCTAATCCATGGACAATTCTCCTCTGCTTGCCCAGCAGTATGACTTTGTTGCATCTCTTTCAACAGATGAGGAAATGAAAGAGGGCTAAATAAGGCCCCACCTGTCCCTGCAATTCACTCAAATAATAAAGCATAATGGAAAGGTTTTGCTTGATTTTGGAGATTCAAAGACAGCTTTTCTTTTGATAATTTGGACCTGAACAACTGCCTTCTCTTCCTAGTCCCTCAGCCTTTAGAAATGCCCTTGTCTAGAATCGGGTTAATGACCCCTTGTGAAAAATAGTGCTTCAAAAGCCACATGGGGATTCTTACACACCGTCTACTCCTAGTGGGCATATATTTAAGCCAAATTAGTGGCTATTGTAGGATATTAGCTAGATACAGACTAAACTGTTGTAACAAAGATTCACCAAATAAGATAGTTTATTTCTCTTAGGTAATGATCCAGTGATGAATAATGCAATATGAGAAGCTACCCACAGCCCTGGCTTTCAAGTTTGTTCCAGTCATCACTGTTTTCCAACCAGCAGAAAAGAAACAGAAAGGACATCTAATGTGGCACCACTTCTACTCACATTTCATTGGATCAGACTTTACCACTTGGCCACAACTTGCTTCAAGGTAAACAAGAAAACGTAATCTGTAGATAGATGACCATATATTCAATAGCCAAACTGAGAGTTTCCAAAAGGAAAAATGGCAGAATGGATATTGGGGAAGAGTTATCTCTGTCCCATGAGTTATCTAACGGCAGGTTGGCTCAGCTTGAAATCTTCATGTTATAAAAGGCCACACTCATCGACCTGTTAGAAGAACCAGCCAAATGTGTTATCACTTTTTTTTATTTTTAGAAAGATGTATTTATTCATGAGTTACACAGAGAGAGAGACAGAGACGCAGGTAGAAGGAGAAGCAGGCTCCCTGCGGGGGATTGATGTGGGACTCAATCCCAGGACCCTGGGATCATGACCTGAGCCAAAGGCAGACCCTCAACCACTGTGCAACCCAGGCATCCCAACACAAAGTTTTATATATATATGGAAAGGTTTTGCTTGATTTTGGAGATTCAAAGACAGCTTTTATCTATCTATCTATCTATCTATCTATCTATATATGAAAAATTTGAATGGAAATACACAAATATAAGATTAATTATCCCTAAGTGGTGAGATTAATTACTTGCTACTTTGTTCTTTATGGTTTTTTTTTAGTGCTGTATAACAGTAAATATGTACTACTTTTAAGCCAGGGGTGAAAAGTTTTATTTTTAAGCCTTTTATTAAACATTTTTTAATGCTGATGAGCTAAGAATTGCCCAAGAGCACCTGTAATACAGACAAACAGAGAGCACAGAACATAAGGCAACGAGTGAATGTAGTGCAAAGGCCGCTACTGAAAATGAAGGATCTTTCTCTTTGTTTAATGCTTTTCCTGTCTCACATTAGAACCCAATACTTTCTCAGTGACTGAAGTCGGGAGAATCAGAATAAGCCCTTCTGAGGACAAACAGATGTCCAATAAGACTGGGTGATTTTGATTGGGTCGTCAATAGCTGAGACCTCCCGGAGACACCTTAAAAGTGAGCCCTTGAGGCATTTTCACAAGAGTTTCCATTTTTACAGATGGGACCCCGCCTGGCCTTCTAAGACCCACAAGAATCAGAAACAGATGAGGAATCATGCCCTATTCTCACACATGAGAACCACTGACCCACTGAAATCTCATAAGACTCTGGAAATAAAAGAAAAGTCAACCTGCTCTTACAACAAATCATAATCATTGAATGATTATGTAAATGATGAGGTGTGTAACTGTTTAAGAAAATATAAATAATATTAATAAATTAATATGTATACTACTAAGAATGAGAAAAAAAAATCTACTATCTGTAAGTCTAAGCAAGGGAAGCCCCAATCTGTTTTCGGATATAAACACTGACTACCAGGGCTGGACCAACCCCTGGGGTGAGCCCTGGGAATTGAGGGATAAATGACATGGAGTCCCAGGCTTCAAGGAACTCTGACTAGAGCTAGGGAAACAGTCAATCATGTAGTATCCTGGGATTCTTCATTAACATGGATCTGAACATTTAGGCTAAAAGGGGCAATTTTTTAATATAATCAAACTTTGCCATGTATCACATTTTTCTTTTTTCTCTGGGTTAGTTCTTTTGTTCAAAAGTTATATTTATAAATTTCATATCCTGACACTAAATAGCTAGAGATCCTAATCTGGATAAACAATCTATAGAAGGGAAAACGCAAGGGTTTTCATAAGGGATATTTTGATTTAATTAATAGTTTCAAGTAAATAACAGTCACAAAGTCCAATAATCTTCACAGAGATTTTAGTGGGAAACAATGGCATTTTAAAAACATCAGTTACCATTTTAGAACAAGAATCAGAAAAGCCTACTTTGGCTGCTGAGGACGCAGAATCCAAAGAAATGGAATCCAAAGGAAGAATCCAAAGAAATGTTGGCACACGGAGCTCATGACCCACTTCTGAACTGAGCAGGAGCTGCAGACATCCCCAAACTCACACGTAGACCTACCTACCCGCAGTGAAAAGGTGAACACACCAGATCACCTTAAGTCGTCATCGATCTTGACAGCAAGTGTTCCTGGACGCAGGGAGCTCTAGGGCTCCATGGGCACGGCCTAAGACTGTTCCGGTAGGTCAGCAGGGATCACCCCTTAGAAGGTGAAAATCTAGGTATCTTCTAGGTCCAAAGGGTATCTGGGAAGAGCCATCCTTCCCTTGGATTCAACCCCAAAGTTGATCTCCAATCAGCTAGCCTCCAAGGCTAAAGCTGAACTTAGTGCCTGAAACTGCCCACAAGTACCTCCTTCTGGAGTCAAGAAAATATCTAGTACTAATCCTCTGTTTTCAAGAGCACTGAATGCCCCAACCAGATCTTAACCTCAATTCTTTGCCTTAGATCTAAGCACACAGCACAAGGGGAGACTCTAACAAGCTTCCAAGAGTGCTCTGCTATCGGCATTTTTCCGAGGTCAGTCTAGAATGTTCCACTGAAGTAAAGCTTGCATCTAGCCTACAAACATCAGATTCCTTGTGTGCCAAAGATTCATGCTCTCATGTTTTAATCGTATCAGGCATATATATCACCCACACTTAAAACCTAATATTGTCACCCATCTCCTCTCGGACCTTTTAGCTTTTTAAAGAATATAAAAAGCATGTTGATTCCTTTCACAATCCTCCTTTCTGTACAGAGTATTTAAAGGCTGTATCTTGAACCTGGAAAATAATGGCCAGACTGGATAAAAAAAGATGAAGTCAGGAAAAGTGTTGAAGAAAAACCCATATGCCATTCTCACTCTCTCAGAGCAGGGACTGAGCCTATCACCTTCAAGCAGGAAGAAAACCAAAAGTGACCCAAAGACGATATAAAAATTTTAACACATGTGCCACAGCAGATCCAGTGACTGCCCTGAGTAACTATAAGCATTAAGACAAGGCAATCTCTAGTTAAATTTAAAGAATAATTAAATGTCTGTTTTTTCACAAATACGATATACAAACAAATGAATAGCAGTATTGATCAATAGAATTTTCTTTTTTTTTTTTTTTAGCACAATCTATGTGGTACTTTGTACAAGCTCTGCTTCTATGAAAAGGAGAACATTTTCTATGGTTGAGAATCTTAAACTCTAGCCAGAAAGATAAATTGTATTTTGTTTTTTCTCTTTTCCTACTGAGGTATAATTGACATATAATATTTTATTAACTTCAGCTGTGCAACGAAGAGACAAATTTTAAATGAATATTGTATAAGTAACTGATCATCACCCCCGGCACTCCCTTCTTCCTCTCAGCTAAAGAATCCCAGAATTTCAGCTAAGTATATGGCTCTTAGGTAAAATATAGATATATATTTTATGTATCTATATATAACATATTTATTTATATATTAAATATATTAAATATTAATATTATTAATATAATAAATATATTAATATCTATATATTTATTTGTATATTAAGTTATATTTATATAAAGCATATTAATATATAAGGTATAATATATTTATATGTATTTAATATATATTTTGTATATATTATAAATATTATATATATTTATCAGCTTCCTTTGCAGATAAGTATACAAACATGACTAAGCTAAGGACAATAGGTTAGGAGCAGGAATCAAGTGTAAAACTGGGACCAATCCCAATGAAGATGAAGCCTTGGTTCATCTATCCTCTTCTTGTGGGTTAGGAATGGCAAAGAGTGCAGCCATCTCAAAAGTCACATGTGGAGAATGGCAGAGCCACTCTGCCAACCTTACAGCCTCACCTCTGGACAGTGATTCTCAGAAAGAAAGAAACTTCATTATACCTAATCCACTACTTTGGGGGTATTTGCTTAACAGCACCCTAGGTTAAAAGACGCAATGTCATAACAGCAGATCTTGCGTGAGATTTAGAGGGATGGCAGACAGAGGGAACAAGGGCAGCACAGAGTGAAATGTCACCTGAGCTCAGCCTTGAAGGTTGAGTAGAACTGGAAAAAGCAGGAGAAGTGGAGGGAGCCATGGGCTCTTCTAAGGGGGATGGCAGGATGGGATGCACAGACCTGTAGCAAGCACAGAATGGTGCAAACAGTAGGCACTCAGTAAATATTTGAGTAATGACTGAGTTGAGAGCTCAAAAGCCCACCTAAGCATTGAGACCTTACCCTGGAGGCAACTATAAAGCAGCTGAGTAATGTGGTAAAGGGGTTGCTTGAGGAAGATCAACTTAGCAGATGCATGCAAAATTGGATGGGAGTATTGAAAAAATTTTTTTAAAAAAAGCAAAAAAATTCTGTAAGCTAGAATAATAGAGAAGACAACCACATAATTTGTCATTCAAACTGGCACACTCTTAAGAATGAATGGGGTGCTGTTAAGAGTGCACTGGGACATTGGGCATAAACTGGGATTTCCCTGGGCGAATCACCAGGTAATATCAACACGGAAACAGACAACTTGAACAGACTGCCCAGGGTGCACTCCTTCATTTTTAATACCTGTTTTGACAACCTCCCTCCCCCTGCCCCTGCCACAAGACTTTCTATATTATCTTTCTATAGGGTTTATCTTCAGACTGGCCCCAAAGATTAGGCTGATCTTATGTCCTATCCTCCATTGTATTGGCTAAAAAAGGGCAATATTTTTTGAGGATTTTTTTTCTCATCACTTGCTCCTTTTTTATCTTCACAAGAAGCAAACATTGATCACTGTTTAATCACCTCCTTTTTTTTTTTTTTTTTGCCATCCTCTCCAGAGCAGTGTGTTTGTTACTTTTAAAACGCAGCCATAACTAAAATTCCTGTGTTTACTTTTTTTCCTCTGCACTCTATTCATAGAAATAGACTGAGGTTCTCCTCCCTGGTGCAAAGAGACAAGGACAGCAGCATGGGGTTGCTCCGTGTGGAAATCCACAGACCAGGCCAGGCTGGAAAGTGTGGATGACACTCAGAAGAGAGGCAGCTTTAGAAAGGATGGTGGCCGTGAGAAGTCCCCGTAAGGATTAACACGATGGGAATTGTTCACCTTTCCCTTTAAAAACGTTCCATATTAACAAATTCTCAGCTCTAAATCCTTTGGAAATGTCTTGAAAGGAATTTATCTGGGTTCGCTGTTCATGCATTTCACAGGTATTTGTAGATTTACCATTTTAGCAAACAAACCCAAACATCCCTGCCCTCAGCTCTCTCGTAGAGGCAAATTCCAGGACAGAGAAGTAAGCAAACCTCTCTGCACTGGGGCTCCCAGGAATCAGATTCAAGCAAGGCAAGCACTGTCTCTGGTGGGTGTGAAGCTTGGGGAGTTTTCAGGCTATAAGACGAGTGAAAACACGCTTGAGCTGCCGCCCAAGAGTCAAGTATTTACCTGTTGAAGCCCAACAACTTCAGGCCCGTGCAGATACCCTGTGCCACCTGATGGAGTTGTAATGGATTCCAAGGCCTTGCAACCGCCACCCCAGATCAGTCTAAAATGGAAATCTCTGTCATATGGCATGTAAGGGGACCTGAGAAATCTGAGACGTTGCTTAGATCATCCCCTAATTTGATAAATGTGGAAGTGGAGCCTGGAAAACCAAGGGGTTTGTCTAAGGTCACCAAGTAGTGGCCGTGTTATGCTCTTGGCTTTATCAAAGCTCAAGGTACTGGGCATATCAGAAGAATTGGCCGGGCTGTGGGTAGGGGAAAAGCCAGGAGGAATGGGGGAGATGAGGAGGTGGGAGGGGTACCTCCCAGGTTTGGGTCTCTCCAAAAAAGCCAGGGAACATGCCCACAATGCTGGGCAGGAACAGGGTGTCTTTGGCAACCACAGAGCAATGTTGGTCCAGCAGGAGGTCAGCGGTGCAAAGAAATGTCTGTTACCCTCTGATTCAGTCCATTTAAAAAACCCAAAGGAGCAGAATCTTCACAGATTTTGGATTCTCACTAGTCTGTAAAGGGAAAAGACCCACAGAGACTGTTGCATAATTGCGTGACTTTAAATGGTCAAGCCAGTCATTTAAATTTCAAATCCATTGACTTCCCCTTCCTGTCTCTGTCTCCAGTATTAGCCAGTCTTTTCTTTTATCCAAATATGCAAAAACGGAAGACTCTTTTCTCAGTGTCTGGTACATGGTATACATTTAATACAAAAACCGTTAACTTGAATCAAAAATTCGGAATGAATTATCGCACAGATTCACACTCTGTTCAGAAATTTGTCTTTTCAGGCCTCCTCAGCGCTGGAAACCACGTAAATCGAGAGGTGGAGTCAGGAGGTGGGAGGCATCCTGGGCACTTATTTAAGAAGGACGCTTCTCGGGCATCTGGGTGGCTCAGTCGGTTAAGCCACCGACTCTGGATTTCGGCTCCAGTCATGGTCTCAGGGTCGCGGGATCAAGCCTCATGTTGGGCTCTGCACTCGGAGGAGTCTGCTTCTCCCTCTCCCTCTGCTCCTCCCCCGGCTCTCTCTCTCTACAATAAATGAATAAAATATATATTTTTTAAAAAAGAAAGATATGTCCGTTTTGAGCCCTAAATGGGGATACTATAAGAGATCATAGTTCTACTCGGAGGCTCAGAAGCAGCCGTGGGAGCCGCGGCGGAGTCTAGCAGGTTCCAGATGGCGCCAGGAGCTGTGACATCTGTGTGGATGGGCGCTGCCACTGCCACACGCGCATGGCCACCCATGGACAGGTACACCTGTTGTGCTTTATGCTGCATCTCACACAGGAATTAGGAATTACACAACAGAGAAGAAGAAACAGGTCACATAGAAAGGCAGAAGAATCAAGACTTCTAAGATCCAGGGCAGAAAGATGGCCACATTTGAATGACAAATGTGGCTGTGATAATTCTAGCAACTAGGCTGGAAGGAAAAAGGAGCTTAGCTATGACATTTTCATTGTCTGATAATAGAATGTGCAAGTGACAGGGAAGGCTCTTCTTTTACAGAACTGAATGCAGGTACAAAAGGAGTTACTGGGACTGAGGTGGAACACGGTCCCACCTGCGGGGTCAGAGCAGAAGCCCTGGCTGACTTGGGCCGCACACCCCTGTGCACAGGGCAGAGGGAACTTGGCCAAAAGATGCGGGTGCTTCAGACAGAGAATGGCCCAACGACAAGCACCCGACAACTCGTGTGGACAAGAAGCAGCCTCTGGTTCTGTGGCCGAAGCAGCAGCACAGGCACAGCGACCCAGAGCAGATCTGATCTGCCCTTCCACACGCAGAAGCGTGATCCCTACACATACTGAACATGAATTTTCCAGATCTTTATAACTAACAATAAACAACTCTTCACCAAGTTATTTTAATGGAAAAGTGAGAAATGGAGAAGAGTGGAGACTACTGGATCCCTGTGTACTCATCAGGGTCTTCAAAAGTTACTAATAAAATGAACTCCGGCTCATGTAGACAAAAAAAAAAAAAAAGAAAAGAATTTACTTGAAGCTAGCTATCAAATCATCGGAAAGGCTAAGAACAAGACTTACAAAATAGGCAGGAAGCAGGGTCATCTGGTGGCTGCAGACACAGCCAAGTCCCTTCCAGAGAACCAGTCCCATCATGACCCCATCGCATGGGAAGTCTCCAAATGGCTCGGTGTTTTCCAATCTCTCCTTCCATATTAGAGTCCTACATAAATGACCCAGGTGACCACGTCTGGCCCACATTTGATACACGAGGGATAAGAAGAGGTCATGACTGGCCCCGTCAGAGTTTTAAACATAGATGGAAGCAGAGCCCTGCCTCCCTGTAAGAGGCGTACATTGGGGGACCCCCCACCTCCACAGAAAGAGAATGCAGAGGCTGGCCAGCAGCAGCAAAGCAGTGACCCCAAAGCCTACCGGTTGTCCGCAACAGGGAGAACTGACCCAGTGCACGTGTGTGTGACTCAGGGGTGAGTGTGGGGTTTCAATGGGGCACAGTGAAGGGGGGTGGTTACAGAGAGAAGGCAAAGCTAGAGGAAAGGGCAAGGAAAAGGAAGAAACCGGGCAGCCCGGGTGGCTAGGCAGTTTAGCACCATCTCCGGTCCAGAATGGGATCCTGGGGACCCGAGATCAAGTCCCACATCGGGCTCCCTGCATGGAGCCTGCTTCTCCCTCTGCCTGTGTCTCTGCCTCTCTATCTCTCTCTCTCTCTGTCTCTCATGAATAAAATAAAATCTAAAAAAAAAAAAAAAAAGGAAGAAACCAAAACTATGAGAAAGACTGAATTTCATCATCATTCCGCAAATGCCATGGGCCTTGGATAATTTCTTTTCATATCAAGGATTTGAGAATTTCCGATGAATGTCCCCAAAACTATAAATGTACAGGAAACCTGAGGATGAAGAATGGAGACAATCTCATTGAATCACTCTCATTGCTTTATAGTCTTATTTTGTATAAAATAAATTTTCAAAGGGGTTTGGACCATAAACTATGCTTCTGCTACAAAGCACATACATAGGTTTCAGGACATGACTGTGAATGGAATTAAAGCCGAAGTAGACACATTTCCAATTAATTTTCCTAAACTCACCCCTGTGGGCTATTTAACAATTGTCAAATCCTTTCTATTTTTTTCAAAGACTGCTATAGTCAAACAACTTGTACACTGAATTAGAGGTCATCCTTAGTATGGCCACACCTGAAATGAGGATTAAGTAACCACACTCTGTTCATTACAACTTCTTCTTTTTTTTAAGAATTTATTTATTTAGAGAGAGGGAGAGAAAGACAGAGAGTGCACGTGTCTGTGTGCGTCAGGGGAGGGGGAGAGGACAAGCGGAAGAGACAATCTGAGCGCAGAGCCTGACTCAGAGCTCAATCTCAGGACCCTGAGACCCTGACCCGAGCCAAACCCAAGAGTCAGACACCTAATCGACGATGCCACCCAGACACCCCATTCATTCCATTTTCAAAGCTGTTCTATTTTACTGCTATGCATCCGTTTATAACAGATATTTTTGAAAGCTATTCAGTGACAGCTCGCTTATGAACCAATTTTGCCCAGTGTGTGTTAAATGGAAGTTGGAAAATAATGAAAATGCATAATAAATCACAAATTCTCTTCCAAATATGTGAATCAGAAATTTAGCACCCTAATTCTGGATCACCAGTAGGTGTTACAGGAAATGTGGCCCTCGAGAAGCCACATGGCTTACGCGGCATAACACAACAGAGGCAAGACTTGAAACCACAATCTAATGTCTTGATGTTACCCTTGTGGCAGCCAAATTGTTATCATTATTGCTTTCCTCCCCGTACTATATTCCCCTGTATAAGAAATAAATGTAATTTTATAGGAATTCCTCTGCAGCTTTCCAAATGCAGCCCAACAATTTGGGAAGAGGGAGATTTAAAGTCAGAAGAAGGGACGCCTGGATGGCTCAATGGTTGAGGGTCTGCCTTTGGCTCAGGTCATGATCCCAGGGTCCTTGGATTGATTCTTGCATCAGGCCCCATAGGGAGCCTGCTTCTCCCTCTGCTTGTGTTTCTGCCTCTCTCTGTGTGTCTCTCATGAATAAATAAATAAAATCTTTAAGTCAGAAGAGAAGCCACTACCTTCTGCATGACCTTCTGCATGACCTTGCCACCCAGAGGTCTGGGCCATGGGGATCCGGCTATCCCCACCCTGGACACCAAGTATGCACTTCCTCTCCTCCCTTCTTAATGATCCGATCCGCCTTCTTCTCGTCAATATGCCTGGAGAGTATGTTTTCCCAAGTAAACCTGGTCTGGCTCAGGAATCCTGACATTCCATTCAAATGAAAGAGCATATTGTTGAAAACTAGCTGCAGAGAGACAGACAGACAAGGATATACACAGTGTCATCACTTGACATTTTCATGTCTAAGAATGCAGCTCAGGAGCAACAGACCATTCGGGGTGGGGGAATGTTGTGAGAAACTTGATCCTGTGAAATTACATCCTGACATTCTAGGACGTACATAACTGATACCTTGACTCCTGAATACTTATGCCTCTTTTATTTCAAACTATGGTGAGAAAGTACAAGGCCCAGCTTCACACCGTTGAGTCTGTGGTTGATTGAGGACCCGGAGAGGAGGACACACACACTTAGGCTTCCTCAGCTTGAAACCATCACGAATGTCTGCAGGACACCAGCACAACACTCAGACAGTGCTCATCCAAATGCCAAGTAGGCACGAGTGAGGGCAGATGCCAGGCTCAGGGATAAGATTCCAGAGAAAAAGAACGTTCCTACAGATTGGAGGCATCACTTCCGTGTTGTTTAGCCCTCTGGCAAAGACCTGCTTTTCGAGGCCTGGAGCTCAGACCTTGGGGGATGGACGTGAAGGTTCCGCTTTGCCCCCAGCTTCCAAAGCTTACAGACAGCTCAGACCATGACTGAGGTGCTAAGATTCATTTTTCTTAATTTTGGTGTTTTTTTTTTAAATTCCAAAATATGATTCCTTGCTAAAATTCCTGACTCATAAAGGCCAGAGATTATGATTACTATCACCCTCCAACTTCAAATATGTGATAGTGCCTTCATTTCTCAGGCTCTTTAAAATCACCAGAGTGACCAAAGCAGATTGCCTTCAGTGTTGAGTGTCCATTGCCAGGAAGTCCCTGAAGTATCAGGGCCATGGAGCGACGGTTGGCCACAGTCTTTCCAATGTTGGAATTCAGCAACCATGTCATAAGAACAGAATCATCAACTTTGTGGAATTTGGGGTCCAGCCTGAGTTTGGGAGCATCACCTCCTCTTTGTTCCACTGTCATTTGCTCTTCCCAGAAAGGAAGTATCATTTTTGAGGACACTTTGCCTATTGGGCTGGTTTTCATAGAGAACCTCCATAGAGGCCACTTACCTGGCTTGTCCTAACAGTGAATGATTTCTTTTGGCTCACAAGCCGAGTGTCTAGTTGGTTGTGGCAGATGTAGGGGTTTCCTCGCAGATACGCCATGGTAGCCTTCACAGAAATAAAAGGCATGGCGCCGCCTTCTCAGGAGGCCTAGGGAAGCGCTTCAAAGCTTCCTGTCCCCTTTCATTTGCAGCCAGAATGCAAGACAGGCTTTCTACATGTTTCAGTGACTCCATTGAGACTCACACTGAAATCCATTCTCCAAGGGTTCTCCATCTATCACTGTATTTGAAACAAGGTTCAAACCTGGCTCTTCTAAAATCTAACTGGCCTAATTGTTTCATCAGAGTGACAGGACCCTTGTTTCTAGAAGGGCCTCCTGGTTATTGAAGTTACCTCACCAGCAATGGGTTTTGAATCCCAGCAGACAAGGAAGAATATGCTATAGCCACTTTGAGTGTTCTTTTCTGCTAACTTCGTGACCCTCAGCCTGAGCTCCCAGCAGAGACAGACCCGGGATAGGAATCTCTATCTGCAGCTTTCCAAATGCAGCCCAACAATTTGGGAAGAGGGTGATTTAAAGTCAGAAGAAGGGACGCCTGGATGGCTCAATGGTTGAGGGTCTGCCTTTGGAGATAAAGCCGATCAGAACTGAAAAGGCTGATTTTTAGTGTAGCCTGAGGTGTTCACACTTCACTATTGAAATAAAGAGAACCTGATAGTTTGTCACTAAAAGAGCAAATCAAAGAATTTTGGTAGAAAGCTCCTGTCAAAAAGTTTCTAAGAAGCCTATCAGTTGTTCTGGCAAGTAAAGAAACAAGGCACACGCCTACTGCCCCCAGGAAGCATGCTGTCTTACACCCACAAACACTCGGGAAACCTTCTAGGTGGCGTTCACCAAGGGCCAGAGGAGATATTCCATCGGACCTAGAATTCTCACTGCTCCTGACTATTGTCATTGAAGTAGATTTTGTGAAATAACCAAGTAGAATCAAAGGGGACTTGGATTTGGATACTTGGGGACAATTAAGTGCATCTCAGATCTAGACATGAACACTCTCTGGTAGGGCTGTATTCTAGAAGGAGGATTAGAGTTCTGACTGAAGCCTATCCCATGACATCTCTAAATAGTCTCATGGGCTGACTCAGCTGGACCACTGTGGCCACCACCTGTCTCCAACAGTCCTTTCTTCTTTTTGCAGAAGCCAGTCACTGTCTCTTTCCCTCTCTCATCGTTTGCTCTTTGTTAATGTTCCCAATCAGTTGGTATGTTGGTCTCTTAGATTGGTGTGATTCAACAACTTTTTCTGTGGCTCACATGACAGATCCAGTGTATTAGTTACAGAGTACCAGGAATGCCCAAAAAGAAGAGAGACCACAGACAGGATTATTCCTGACTCTGACATGCAAGGCGCAACACTCAGTATTAAATAAACTTGGGGAAATGATCACAGAGCAGCCATATGTGTAGGATATTATAGCCTCTAGGCCAGAATAATTACACACTGAATTTTTACTTAAATTTAGAATGTAGAGAGGATTTAACTCACTATTTAAAATGTCTATTTTCAGTGTTGACTTCAGACAGATTTGAGTGTGTGTGTGTGTGTGTGTGTGTGTGTATGCGTGCGCATGTGCATGCATCTGTGTGTACTTGATTCTTTGGGGGCCTAAGAGATCTGCCTGGTTACTTTGCAATTAGAAATTCATTGCCTTGGCTTAAGTATTAAAGGTGGGAGTATAGGGTGGGGAGCAAGGAGGAGCTGTCTCTTATTATAGTGTAAATATACCTATCTGTTAGTCATATGTTTTTTATTTCTCAGAATAAATGCACCTCATTAATGTTTAACTGAGATTTTATTTCAACTGAAATATCTATTGTCCAGCCTGCACATTTCATAGGTGAAGAAAGTCAGTTCCATAAAGAGGAGTGGCCAGTCTATGATCAATAGGTTCAGGAGAAAAATCAGGTTTTCTGACAGCCCAACAAGGCATCTCCCAACACAGCCCATTGCATTTTGATCTTTAGCCCTTCATTTTCCTCCCAAAATACAGTTTCAAATTAAATCAATTCTACTATCCTAATTTCTAAATCCTTGCAAATGTCTTCTATAAACTCAGAGTCAAAGTAAATGATGGGTGGCCCTGGAATTCTCACTTTGGCTTAAGGGGCTGGTATGTTGAGCAGGTCCCTGTGTGGAAACATCTTACATAAGGTGAAGTATAGGAGCATGAGACACGAACTTCACAAAGCCACAACTTGAAACTTCTAAAAAATACATTAAGTGCTAACTAAATAAAATTACAGTATTGAAGAGACAGAGAGCTCAGGATCTCCACCATGCTGGTTCCCAAATAGGATTCATCCACATGTCTATTTCTGATATTTCCCAGGATCTATGAGAAGACCATTACCTTCAGATCATTAAAAAAAATTTAATTTCATTAAAATATGTATGGGCAAGATTTGCTCTCACTATTTCCCTCTTCTCTTAGAAAAGTGAGAAATTAGTAAAATATAAGCTCCATAAGGAAAAGGCTATGGTTGTCTTTTTTTATTTTTTTTATTGGAGTTCAATATGCCAACATATAGCATAACACCCAGTGCTCATCCCACAAAATACCCCCCTCAGTGCCATCACCCAGTCACCCCAACCCCCACCCACCTCCCCTTCCACTACCCCTTGTTCATTTCCCAGAGTTAGGTGTCTCTCATGTCTTGTCTCCCTCTCTGATATTTTCACTCATTTTCTTTCCTTTCCCTTTATTCCCTTTCACTAATTTTTATATTCCCCAAATGAATGAGGCCATATAATGTTTGTCCATTTCTGATTGACTTATTTCATTCAGCATAACACCCTCCAGATCCATCCACATGGAAGCAAATGGTGGGTATTTGTCATTTTTTTTGTTTGTTTTGTTTTGTTTTGTTTTTGAGGCTATGGCTGTCTTACTCTCTATTTTATCTCCACCATATAACACAGTGTCTGACACATACTAGGCCTTCAGTAAATATTTTCCATTAAATAAATAAATGAATGGAAACTATGGTTAAATATAATATGTTATATTTACAATGTTCTACTTTGTATCAAAGATACTATTGCAAGATTTGGGTATGTTATGGAGTTTGATATCTCAATGAAAACATATAATAGATGATTTATGAATAATTAATTCTACAAATGGAATCTTCAGGTAGAAATGTTTCTAAACTCTTATAGCTCAAGAATACAAAAGCCTCCAGCAGCTCAGGTGGCTCAGCGGTTTAGCTGAGGTGTGACCCAACCTTCAGCCCAGGGCGTGATCCTGGAGTCCCGGGATTGAGTCCCATGTCAGGCTCCCTGCATGGAGCCTGCTTCTCCCTCTGCCTGTGTCTCTGCCTCTCTCTCTCTCTCTCTCTCTCTCTCTCTCTGTCTCTCTCTCTCTCACCCTGTCCCTCATGAATAAATAAATTAAAATCTTAAAAAAAAAAAAAGAATACAAAGATCTCAAGCTTTTAGTAGTGAATGAAGCACCAGCTTCAAGAAAAGGAATTGAAAAGACACAAGCAAATGGAAAGGTATTTCATCTCATGGATTGGAAAAATTAATATTACTGAAATGCCCACACTATCCCCCCAAATCTACAGACTCAATGCAAATGCTCATCATAAAAACATATTTGTATTAAGAATCAAACAGAAATTCTATATTTAAAAAGTAGAATATAAAAAACCCAGTGATATTTTTCACAGAATTATAATAAACAATCCTGAAGTTTGTACCAAACCACAAAAGACCCTGAAGGGCCAAAGCAATCTTGAATAGGAAGAACAAAGCTGGAGGCATCACACTTCTGATTTCAAGCTATATAATGAAGCAATAGTAATCAAAACAGTATGGTATTGGCATCAAAATGGAAACACAGAGATATGGAACAGAATAGATACCCCAGAAATAAACTTATGCATATATAGTGAATTACTTTATGTGAAAATAACCAAGAAAATACAATGAGAAAATAGTGTCTACAATAAGTGGTGATGAGAAAATTGAATGGTGACATGCAAAAGAATGATTCTGGACTATTATCTGACACCATACACAAATCAATTCAAAGTAGATTTAAGACTTGAACATAAACCCTAAAACCACGAAACTCCTAGGGGGAAAAAAAACACAGAGGGAAGCCATGAGTCTTGGCAAAGATATTTTGGATTTGACATCAAAAGCCAAGACTTGAACAAAAGCAAAAATAAACAAGTGGGACTACATCAAACTAAGAAGCTTGTGTATAGCTGGGTAACCACCAAAACAATGAAAAAGCATCCTTTCCAAAACCGAATCAGAAAGAAATAGAAAATCTGAACAGACTAATTACTAACAATGAAATTGAATCAGTAAGCAAAAACTAACAAAAAACACAAGTTCAGGACCAAATGTCTTCACAGGTGAATTCTACCAAACATTTAAAGAGTTAATATCTTCCTTTCAAACTATTCTAAAAAGAGAAGAGACAGAGACAGAGACAGAGGCAGAGAGAGAAGGGAAGGGAAAGCTTCTGAATTCATTCTATGAGAATAACATTACTCTGATACCAAAACCCTGATACCAAAGATGCTACAAAAAAACAGGACTATCAGTCCATATCTCAGATGAATTTGGGTGCAAAAAATTCTCAACCAAATATTAGCAAACCAAAACCAACAATACATTTAAAAAGTATTCACCACAATCAAGTGAGATTTATTCTGGAGAGGGAATCAATCTACATGGTATGTCACATTAACAAGAGAAAGGATAGGATTATCTCAATAGATTAGGAAAGAGCATTTGACAAAATACAACATCCAATCATTATAAAAACTCTCAACAAAATAAGTTTAGAGGTAATATGGCTTAACCTAATAAAGGCCATAAATAAATAAATAATAAATAAATAATAAATAAATAAATAAATAAATAAATAAATAAATAAATAAAATTTAAAAATAAAGGCCATATATGACAAACCCACAGCTAACATCATATTCAATGGTGAAAACCTGAGAACTTTTCCTGTAAGATCAGGAATAAGACAAGGATATCCACTCTCACCACCTTTAATCAATATAGTGGAAATCCTAACCACAGTAATCAGACAATAGAAAGGGAAAAAAGTCACTCAAATTGGGAAGGAACAAGTAAAACTTTCACGATTTGCAGATGATATAGTATTACATATAGTAAACCCTAAGGAATCCACCAAAAAAAAAAAAATACCAGAACTGATAAATGAATTCACTAAAATCACAGGACCCAAATTAATATACAGAAATCTATTGCATTTCTATACACTAATAATGAAGTAGTTGAAAGGGAAATCATAAAAACAATCCCATTTACAATTGCATCAAAAAGAATATAATATCTAGGAATAAATCTAACCAAGGAGGTGGAAGACCTATACTCCAAAAACTAAAACATTGGTGAAATTGAAGATGACACAAACAAATGGAAGGAAATCCTATGCTCATTGATCACCAAAACCAATAGTGTTAAAATGTCCATACTACCCAGGTAATCTACAGATTCAATGCAATCCTCACCAAAATACCAACAATGTTTTTCACAGAACTAGAACAAATAATGCAAAAACTTCTATAGAACCACAAAGGATCCCAAAGAGCCAAAGAAATCTTGAAAAAGAACAAAGATGGAAGTATCACAATCCCAGATTTCAAGATATACTCAAAGCTGTAGTCATCAAAACAATATAGTACTGGCACAAAAACAAACACATAGATCAATGGAACAGAATAGAGAGTCCGGAAATAAACCCACTTTTTTATGGTTAATTAATCTACGACAAAGGAGGCAAGAAAATACAATGGGAAAAAGATAGTCTCTTTAACAAATGGTGCTGGGAAAACCAAACAGCTACATAAAAAAAAAAAGAAAAAAGAAACTGGACCACTTTCTTACACCATACACAAAAATAAATTTAAAATGGACTAAGGAACCAAATGTGAGACCTAAAACCACGAAATTCCTAGAAGAAACCATAGGTAGTAATTGGCAGGAGAAACATTCTTCCAGATATGTCTCCTCAGGCAAGGGAAACAAAAGCAAAATTAACCTATTGAGACTACACCAAAGTAAAAGGCTTTTGCACAGCAAAGAAAATCATAAACAAAACAAAAAGACAACCTCCTGAAAGGGAGAAAGTATTTGAAAATGACATATTTGATAAGGGGTTAATATCCAACATATATAAAAAACTTATGCAACTCAACACCAAAATAATAATAATAATAATAATAATAATAATAATAATTCAATTTTAAAAATGGGCAGAGGACCTAAATTAACACTTTTCCAAAGACATACAGAAGGCCAACAGACACATTAACAGGTGCTCAACATCACCAAATGTCAGAGAAATACAATTCAAAACCACAATGAGATAGCACCCCACACCAGTCAGAATGGCTAAAATCAAAAACATAAAAATAACAAGTGATGACACAGATGTGAAGAAAAAGAAACTCTTGTGCACTGTTGGTGGGAACTCAAATTGGTGCAACCACTGTAGAAATCAGGATGGAGGCTTCTAAAAAATTAAAAATAGAATTGCCATATGATCCAGCAATTCCACTAGAGGGTATTTACCCAAAGAAAATCAAAACACTAATTTGAAAAGATATATGCACCCCTATGCTTACTGTAGCATTATTTACAATGACCAATATATGAAAGTACCTAGTATTTATCTATAGATGAATGAAGATGTGGGGATATATATATTTATATTTAAATAATATATATTTATAAGTATATAAATATATATATTTCATCAGAGTGTATACTAGATATACAATGAGATATTACTCAACTATTAAAAGAATGAAATCTTGCCATTTGCAACAACATGGATGATTCTAGAGGATACAATGCCAATTGAAATAAGTCACTCAGACAAATTGAACACCAATAAAAAATAAATTTATCAAAATAAAAAAATAAATAAAAATAGTACTACAGTATGAAAAAAAATGAAATAAGTCACTCAGAGAAGGACAAATACCATATGATTTCACTTATATGTGAAATTTAAGAAACTAAAATAAATGAAGAAACAAAATTAAAAGGAACAAACAAGAAAGCAGAGTCTTAAATACAGAAAACAAACTGATGGTTGCCAGAGGGTGAAAGCACAGGTGAAACAGGTGAAGGAGATTAGAGGAGGCTTATCCTGATGAGCCCTGAGAAATGTATAGAATTGTTGAATCACTGTATTGTACCCCTGAAACTAATATAACACTGTATGTTAATTATACTGGAAAAAGATGGAGAAGTAACATGGAATGGGAGAACATATCTGCAAATCATATATCTGATCAGGGGTTAATATCCAAAATATGTAATGAACTGATGCAATTCAATAGAAAACAAGCTACTCCAAAAAATGGGCAGAGAAGCTGAATAGATATTTTTATAAAAAGATATACAAATTGACAAAATGTATATAACAAAGTGCTCAACCTCACTAATCATCAGGGAAATGCAAATCAAAATCACAACGATATATCATCACCTCCCATCTGTTAGGATGGCTAAAAAGACAAGAAATAGCTAGTGTTGGTGAAGATTGCTGGTATAGAAAAGGGAATCCTTACGCACTGTTGGTGATAATATAAACTGGTACAGCCAGTATGAAAACAATATGGAAGGTCCTCAAACAATGAAAAATAGGACTACTGTATGATCCCGCAATCCCACTTCTGTGTATTTATCCAAAGAAAATGAAATTGCTGTCTCTCAAAAAGATGTCCACACCCATGTTCACTGATTTACCAAGACATGGTAAATATTATAGTACTTACCATATTGCCAAGACATGTAAGCAATCTATGCCCATTGGCAGATGAATAGATAAAGAAATTGATTGTGAATATATATATATAAAATGTATATATTTTACATATGTGTGTGTGTGTGTATATATATATATATATATATATATATATATATATATATATACAGAATTTAGCCACAAAAAAGAAAGAAGCCCTGTCACTTGCAACAACATGAATGGCTCTTGCAGGCATTGTGCTAAGTAAAATAAATCAGAGAAAGACAGATACTGTATGATCTCACTTACATTTGGGATATTGATACAGAGAACAAATTGGTGGTTGCCAGAGGCAGAGTACAGGGTGCGTGAAACAGGTGAGGTCAAAAGGTACAAACCTCCTGTTGTAAGATAAGCAAGTGCCAGGAAGGTAATGAACCACTTAGTGGCTATATAGTTAATAATTCTGCACTATATATTTGTTGCTAAGAGATATTTTTAATGATTTTATTTATTTATCTGCAGCAGAGAGAGAGAGCACGAGTAGTGGGGAGGGGCAGAGGGAGAGGGAGAAGCAGATTCTGCTGAGCAAGGAGTCCAATGTGGGGCTTAATCCCAGGACTCTGGGGTCATGACCTGAACTGAAGGCAGATGCGTAACCAGCTGAGCCACCCGTAGGAGAGTAGATCTTAAAATTTCTCATCACAAGAAAAAAGTTGTGACTATGGAGGTAATGGATGCCAACTAGACTTAATTTCGTAATCATTTTGCAATATACATGTACATCCAATCATTATGTTACACACTTGAAACTAATACAATTTTTTTTTTATGATAGTCATACAGAGAGAGAGAGAGGCAGAGACACAGGCAGAGACACAGGCAGAGGGAGAAGCAGGCTCCATGCATCGGGAGCCCGACGTGGGATTCGATCCCGGGTCTCCAGGATCGCGCCCTGGGCCAAAGGCAGGCGCCAAACTGCTGCGCCACCCAGGGATCCCAGAAACTAATACAATTTTATATTTCAATTACGTCTCAATTTTTTAAAAATGATGTGCCCCAGAAGAAAGAGAATGATCTCCTAGACTCTAGCTTCCATTGTGTAAGGAATACTTTTTTTTTTTTCCTGGAAAAGCAGATTTTTCTGCGGTGTATGCAACCCTATTCTTGACCCTTCATCTATGACTTCAGCAATCTGAGAAATTAGCTAAAGGAAATTTCACTTTTAATTCCCCTCCACAAATATAATTACAAGCATTAACAATAAACAACCTCACCCCCATCTGAGCCCCACACTGACAAGGGCACATAAAGTCCTTTCCTTTTACACTTTCTGCTGCTGTCTTGACCACATATGACACACAAGGAAGAAATTTCAATTGAGGCCTCCAAAGTGCTACTTTAATTCTTTCCATATTTCTTGCTTTGGGGCATTTACCAAGGGTTTATGAGCTGAGGAGCCAACTGCATTGTTTATTCATCCTCAGTATCATCAAACTCTTGCCAAATCCATCCAAAAGCTTCTAGGGGGTGGAGAGAAGTACTTGTCAAAATATAAAAAATCAACTCCCTGTAGGCAGAGGGGTAAGGGAGTCCGCATTTGAAAGGAAAGAACCATCCTGGGTAGTGCTTGAAGTTTCAGTACAGTCAGATGAACCATGTGCTAAAATTAAAATTCAATATCTTCAGGGAAACAGACCATCACTGAGAAACCCTATAACAAACCAACTACAGTATCCACGATAGAATCCAAAATTAGACAGTTGAAGAAACTCAAGAGTTTCAGTGAAGACGGACCCAAGATCACCCAGATGCCGTATTTAGCAGAAAAGGATATTGATGCTCTGTTCTAGAACAGAATGGAAATCATACTTGGAATGGATGAACTAGGAAAGCTCATCAGAGAAACACATTCATTAAGAATCAAATGCAAATCCTAAATCTAAAAAATGTTGAACATCTTTTTAGTAAAATTTATTAGATATGCATAACAAGAGAGTGGAGATGACAAAGATTCAGTGAGCTTAAACACTGAACTCTAGGAATGAACCAATCTGAAGAAATGAGAGCACAGAGATGAAAGAAAAATTAACAAAGCCTCAATGACAAAATTAGAGAATCTAAAATATATGCAATTTAATGTAATTACAGTCATAGAAGGAAAAGAAGGAGAGGAAATGGCACCAGATGTTCGAAAAAATAATGGCCAAAAATTTCCAAATTTGGTGAAAGACGTAAGTTTATGCATTCAAGAAGCTCAAGAGTCCAAAGAGTTTAGTGATAATGCATGGAATATACAATATTCAAGGGCTTGTCCATTACTTCTTTCTTTATCATGAGAATGGACCTTCTATGTCTGTTCAGATGTTTTATTGCTTCTGATAACCCTTGAGGCCAACTTAGAAACCATCTTGCTCTCATATCCTCATCTTTTGTGTTCTCACAGAACGTGATCAGAACAATTTTTGTTTGTTTGTTTAGGGCTTAGTTTTTTGTAAATTATTTTAGTTTAACTTTTCATCTCCATGACTTACTTATTTTTACCTTAATCTCCTTCACCTATTTTACCCATCCCTCCACCCCCTATCCTCCAGAAACCAACAGCTCTTCTCTGTTTTTGTGAGTCTGTTTCTGTTTTTTTGTTTTTTGTTTGTAATAATGTTACATGGAGACAAATAGTACTACACTTCCTGGGGTGAGTGTGGTATGAGTACAGAGCTGAAGTTCACTATGTTGTTCACTCGAAATTAATGTAACATGGTATGTAACTATACTTTTCAAAAAAGACTTTATTTATTTATTCATGAGGGACACAGAGAGAGAGGCAGAGACACAGGCAGAGGGAGAAGCAGGTTCCCAGCAGGGAACCCGATACAGGACTCGATCCCAGGACCCCGGGGTCATTCCCTGAGCCGAAGGTGGACGCTCAACCCCTGAGCCACCCAGATGTCCCAATACGTCTTTTATTTTTTTTTTAAAGCATATTTCAAAATCCTTTCATGGTGTAGTTACCATTTAATGAGGACAGTTTCTGTTTAAGCTGATGAAAATGTTTTGGAAATAGTGGTGGTGGTTGTACAAAATTGCGAACGTAACTAAATGCCACCGAATTGTATGTTAAAATGATTAAAATAGCAAATATTGTGTATATATATATTCTAACCATTATTGAAAATAAATAATAAAGTAATATACCCCAAACGATGGAGTTGTATATCTTAAATGGGTGAATTGTTGGAGTGTGAGTTTTGTTTCAATGAAGCTGTTACGGTTTTTAAATAAAAACATGTAATGAATTTATAAACAAAGGGAAAGTACAAATTTCTGTTTATCCCACATGATGATAAATAGAATGGGCCCTGAAACTTCACTGACTTCTTCTTTCTAAAGGGAAGGTCTTAATTTTGCAACAGCTGACAGTGGATTATTTAATTTTTTTGCGGCCTATTTCTCCATGCCCCTAACATCACAAGAAGGAATGACCCTGCATCGTCTCAGCATTACCCTTCCTGCTCTGCTGGGAGTGCATCTGAATCAGCATTCAACAACCAGGTCACCTAGACACTGTAAAATTACAAAATCGTACTAAGTCCTTTGGACATCAGTATTTGGAAGAGGCATGTCTAGCTACTGAACAAACAAAAACCAGTATACAGCTCTCCAGACATTTCCAGAACAAAGAGGCTAAGAGGCTTGCTGAAGGGCTTTCTTCTCAGTTGTTTGATCCTTTCCAATAGACCAGAAATTAGCCTTTCAACTTAGGCCAACAAGACACATTTGTTTGGCCAACAACATAGGCAAGTGGGGTGTAGCTGAGGCTCTTGGGACTCCATCTACACTGACAGGCGAACCTAAATTCTCGCTGCCAGCATTGAGCCCACTTTTGTAGGCTCCATACAGAGAATATGAAAACCAGTCTTTCTCCCTCTTGCTAAATATCTCCTTTATTATTATCATCATTATTTGGAGGAATTTTAAAAACGTGCTATGTTTTGCAGAAAGGTGCAAGCTGCCAAATGCTCTGCACGAGATGGAGGGTTAGTCATCCGGCCCTGTCAGTTTTTCTTTCTGACTTTGGCAGAAAGGTCCACTTCAGCAGGGAAGAATCAGCAAGTCAGCTGAGACATGTGATCTTTTCTCAGCGTCACTGCCAGTGCCAACTCGTAGTAAATTAGGCGCCTAGCTTATTAATAGTGATGAATCCATTAGGGTTGACAGGCGCCTGGCTGCACTGCCTAGAATTAATTGTGAGCGGTCAGAAGTGCTGATGGTGACCAAGCACGAAGTCAGATAATGAGTAGAGCTGCCACTCCTCCCTGGGTTTTTACAAATAGAAGGCTTAGGAACCAGATAGACAAAGATGCACACCATGTTTGAGATAAAGGATCTGGGCTAAAATTAGAAATATTTATGGCTTGGTACAAAACCTTAAATTGCTGTAATAACAGGACATTAAAAAAAAAAAAACCTTCTCCACAGTTTGGCATAATTGGACTTTCCCTCCTTGTTTGAAACACTTTCCCTTAATGGCACATGGCATTTAATAAGAAATTCCAGCATCCTACCCCTGGGTGGGTCTGCCTGTTGGCAGTATGCCAACCTGCCTTGAAATCTAGTTTATTGAAATTACCGTATAACTACCTGAAGGATTTTGAAAAGTGATTAATGTGTTTCAACCCATAGGCATACACTTTAAAAAAGACAATATCTGCCACCTTAACAGGCCCCCAACGTGCCTTGGGATGTCTGCACAGACATTCTCAAGTAGGCATTCGAGCAGAGGCTCCAAATGCACTTCTGTTTGATAAACACGCAGCACCTCCAAACCTGGCTGAGCTAGGCACTAAATTCTGTAATGTGGCATTTTGTGATTATCTTAAAGAATTTGACCTGCTTTAAATACAGTAAATGGAATTTTTAAAAATAGGCTACTGCTTTGTAAAATTGAGTTTCAAAAATCACTCAGAGTGACATTCCCAATTGCAGCATCAAAAATTCTAATGATCTATTTTAAATCCTGGTATCACTCATTCTTGGTATATCCAGAAATTTGAGATTATAGAATTTGTAACATGGGGAATAATTCACTATAAATGATCCAAAGTGAGAACCTTAGGAAGTTTTACATAAGGGATAAACTTTAGCTCTAATAATCAGGTGTGGTTTTTTAGCCCAGTATTATTTGACAAAGCAGGAAGAAAAGCAAGAAGTAAAGGGTAAAGTGACTTCTTTCAGATCTATGATCATGGACTCCATACACTCTCAGCCTTGAAAAAACATTCTTGCTATATGAAGGAGTCAGAAAAGACCCAAGATAGAAAGAGGAACGATGTTTTTCAAAGCGCTAAACAACTAAGTGGCCATTGTACTTCTGTTGTACTATAAAATCCAACATCCAGCAAAAGCTGAATTTTTTATACCATTGATAGGGTGATGGCCTGAAAACAAAAATTTGATCAGGTCACATTCACTGTGTAATATTATAGCTTACCTTGTCACTAAACTAAACTATTTCCACTTCTAGGTGGTTTCATCATGCCCTGAACTTCCCCCATCTTTATACAGAGCACTTACTATGTGTTGGGTGTGAATCTTGCATCCCTAGCACTTCGTTCATGGGGGCAAGGACTGTATCAATTTTGTTCACCACCATATTCCATCTTGTACCATACACATTTATTGAAAGAATGAATGACATCTCTTAAGAGCAGAAGGCCAACAGAATGTTTTTTCCTTAACCCAATTGCTTTTGTCTCTTTCCTTAATAAACACTTAATAGCTGATGCTTCAATATGGGCTAGTGAATCATGAAGATTATCTGATAGTTATTACTCCTTGATAAGATAAGGCCCCAAGTCACTTATTTCCATTTTCTACTTCAGTTTCTTTTCTTTTCTTTAAGATTTATCTGTTTATTTAAGAGAGAGAAAGAGAGAGAGAGAAAGCATGAGTAGGGGAAACACAGAGGGAGAGGAAGAGAAAATCTCCAACGGACTCCTCAGTGAGCAGGGAGCCCTATGCAGGGATCAATTTCATGACCTTGAGATCATGACTTGAGCTGAAAACAAGAGTAGGACACTTAACTGCTTAACTGACTGAGTCACCAGGCACCTCTCTAATTCTATTTCTTATTTTCCTACCCTAACTCCAGTCTACTCTAAATTATATGCCTTCTAATTAAAATTAAATCTTCATAGGACTGATAAGGATCAAATTGAATTTTGATGTATAATATAGACAACTTAGATACTAAAATTTGAAAATAAAACTGATGATGTGATCCATGAATGTAAATTGTGCTAAGCTTAAAGTTTCTGATAATTTACAATGACTTACTTTTCCTCCTTCACAAATTCATGTAACTATCAGACTATTCACATATAATATAAATGAGCCAAAGATGGCTTCTGTTTATAGACCCCTGGATTATTTTCTTTTCTCAAAAGCCTGTGGACATCAAACTCAGATTTGTACACATCCAATTATTTTTATAATAGCCCAAACAAACAGATTTGGGGTCATTTTAGGTCTGTCTGTTTTTCATGTACTGAAGCATTATCTGATAGTTATTACTCATTGATAAGATAAGGCCCCAAGTCACTGAGCTGCCCTTAGGAGTTCTTTGATCTAGGGACTCCCTGCCATGCTCTGAGTGACATAACTTAGACCTCCTCTCTGGTCACCAGGAGCTTATTTACTCTCTTCCTTCTCTAGATGGTGACCTCCTCACTGTGAGCCTCTGAATGGTCTTTTACTTTGAGGGACTTCCCATGTCATGAAACCCTGTCCAACCATTACCCAATAAAATTTTGTGTGTGTTCTGCCTCTCGTGGCTGTTTCTCTTTCTTTGATCGACCCAAATCCCATGAAGTCCTATACAACATATAGTTAGGAAGAGGTTGACACCTGGAATATATTGGTAGAAACTTATATCCAGGAAACATCTTCACTATTAGCATGCTCTTGATCATGAAAAACAAAACAAAACAAAACAAAACAAAACCAAACAAAACGAGTTTCACCTAATTCCAAAGCTAAAGTTCTTAAGGTAGAGGAATCCGTAAATATATTTTCAAAGGTCTATAACTATCATCCCTCCAAAATACAAATGTTATGTGTATATATTTCTTTTAGGGGAGAGAGGCACTAGCTTTTGTTTGATTTTTCAAGGAATTAAATATCCCTAAAAAGTTAAGTACCACTACTTTGCAATCTCTAATAGGCTACAGATATCCCCTTCATTTCACATGAGCCCAGCTGAACAACATGGAGGTTAGGGGTGTCAATCCCCTACATATCTGAAAATTCACATATAACTTTTGACTCACTAAAAACCTAACTATTAAAACCCTACGGTTGACTGAAAGCCTTACTGATAACACAAACTGTTGATTAACATATACTTTGTATTTTATATGTTATATATACTGTAATATTACAATAAAGTAAACTAGAGAAAATAAAATGTTATTAAGAAAATCATATGGAAGAAAAAAATACATTTATCATACTCTACTGCACTTATCAAAAAAAATCTGCATATGAGTGGAGCTGTCTGGTTCAAATGCATGTTGTCCTAGTCAACTGTACATTATGTCATACTTTGAGCTACACTTGCTCAGTTGCATGGAGCACAGGAGGGAAAGGCCAAGACCAAGAAGCAAATTTACCCACCAGAGTCCTGGCCATTCCCATTGCAGATATGGAATGACAGTAGAGTCTTACAGGCAGAACTCAACACTCAAAGATAAAGCTATAATAAATAAAATAATATTTATATTATTATATATATAATATATATATGACATATATATTTATATATGACATATATAAAATAAATATATGACACAGTCAGTTATGCAGGTTGAGGAAAACAGTCAAGTGCCTCAATAGGTGAGGTGGTAATAGGAAGCACCAGCATATTTGAGTAGGACCCCGACAAAGACTGGTTGAGAGAATTGGGAGCTCTTGTCAATAAAGGGATTCCCACAACTGGAAATGGCTGTGAAGCCAGAACCAGGCTGGGTTAGAACAAAACAGCTTTGCAGTAGAAGTCCACCAGGAAATAAGGAAGGGTGGATGGATGAGCAAAAGAAAGAAAAAGAAGCAGACAGACAGAGACACAGAAGGAAAGGAAGACAAACAAATTTAGTTTTGAGATACTAGACATCAGACAGTAAAGAACCAAGATCCCCAAGAGATCAGAAACAAACAAGGTCAGCCTTACAATTGCCTCAGCTTACTGCCTTCAAAAAACCCAGATAGAGCCTGAAAAATTCCGTGAGTTGAGAAGACAGATGCTAATGTTCAGGGAGAACAAAGTAACATTTTTTACAGCAGAGTATTGAAGAGAACAGAGTTACAGAGTCAGAACTCTGGTGATCTTCAAAGGGTCCATCTAGAGTACCCCAGAGTACAGATAAGCAAATGTGTGTGAGGAAACTAAGTTAGCCTGAGAAAAAAAACTCCTGAGATATTAAGTATGGTCCCTGTGTTCACACAGAGCTTATATTAGTGCCTGTTCCTGCCAGCCAGATTAGAAAAGCCCTTAATTCCTGTGTATTCATAAAAGGTCTTGCCTCAGTAATAAGAACTGATTAGTCTTAGATGGACTCTGGGCTGCTCTGGATTAACAATTCATAAAAGCAGTACCTAAAAGAATCAAACTGTTACCAAGTAATTTAATTGCATCCCAGAAGAAGATAAAAAATACTCAGAGGAATGCAGAAATATCTAGTACCAACAAAGCAAAATTTCCAACAAAGATTACCAAGCATATAAACCAGCAGGGAAACATGAACTATAATGAATAATCAATTAATGGAAGCCAACCCAGAATTGACATACATTAGAATTAGCAGAGTAGGACATTAAAACAGTTGTTATATAATTATATGGCATATACTATTCCATATACAGTTCAAAAATTCAGCAGACATATGAAAGATATAAAAAGAATCCAAATAAAACTTCTAGACATGGAAACCTAAATATATGAGATTTTAAATGCACTGTAATGGAATGAATATCACATTATATGCAGCAGAATAAAAAAGTAGTGTATTTGAAGACATAGAAATACAAACTGTCCAAAATGATACACAGACAGGAAATACAAAAAAAGTTTAAAGAGATCTCTGGACCTGGGGACCACTTCAAGTGGCTTAATATATATGTAGAAAAATATTTGAGGAATGATGGCCAAAAGGTTTCCAAATTTGCTGAAAGCTGTAAATCCACAGATCTAATAGGCTCAGTGAAACTCAAGCACAAGAAACGTAAAGAAAGCCATGGCTAGGCATATTGTAATCAAGTTTCTCAAACCAATGCTAAAAAGGAAATCTGAAGAGTGACCAGAGAAACAGACATATCACAGAGCAATAAAGCTAACACAATTCTCAATGCAAGTAAGAAGATAGTAGAGAAACATCTTCAAAATACTGGAAGAAAACAACTATTAATATAGAATTCTATACCCAACAACAACAACAAAATCTTTCAAAAGTAAGGTCAAATACAGGTGTTTTCAGGCATACAAAAGTTGGAATAATTTACCACCAAAATATTTGCACTTTAAGAAAGAAAAAAGTCCTTCGAACAGAAAGAAAATGATACCAGATCCAAAAATAGATCTACACAATAGAACAAACAGTACTGGGAATGGTGACTACATGGGCAAATATATGAGACTGATGTTTTATTATTTAAGTGTTTATAAAAGATCATCGGTTTCCAGCGGATGAGAGGAGATAAGGATAAATAGGGCCCTGAGGACTTTTAGGGCAGTGGAAATACTCTGTATGATACTATAAAGGTGGATACATGTCATATATTTGTCAAAAACTATAGAATGTACAAGTCTAGAAGTGAACCCTAATGTAATCTACGGACTTTAGGGGATAAGGATATGTCAATGTGGGGCACTTGGGTGGCTTACCGGTTGAGCATCTGCCTTTGGCTCAGGTCATGATCCTAGGGTCCTGGGATGGAGTCCCACATCAGCCTCCCCACAGGGAGACTGCTTCTCCCTCTGCCTATGTCTCTGCCTCTCTCTCTGTCTCTTATGAATAAATAAATAAAATATTTTAAAAAGCATATGTCAATGTAGGTTCATCAGTTATGACAAATGTATCACCCTGGTAGATGTTAATAATGAGGGAGGCTATGCACGTGTCGGGGCAGGGAGCACATGGGAAATCTTTCTACCTTTTGCTTGATTAGCTTGATTTTGTGATGAAGCAGTAGCTGCTCTAAAAAAGATAATTGGCTGTTTAAAAAAATTAATGTCAATGTATTTTGTACTTATATATATAAGTTAAATGCATGACAGCAATATAATAAAGGCCAGGGAGGGAAGAAATAGAAATAAACTATTTTTAGGTCCTTAAAACTATACACCAAGTAATACAACAGCACTTGGAGATAAACTTTGATAAGTTAATATACATACTGCCAATTCTAAGCAACCACTAAAATCACAAAACAAAGAAAGCCAATAATAAGAGGGAGATAAAATTGAATCATAAACAGTATTTTTTTTTAAAAGATAGAAAAAGGGGCAGTCCCAGTGGCTCAGTGGTTTAACATCGCTTTCAGCCCAGGGCATGATCCTGGAGACCCAGGATCGAGTCCCATATCAGGCTCTCTGCATGGAACCTGCTTCTCCCTCTGCCTGTGTCTCTGCCTCTGTGTGTGTGTGTGTGTGTGTATGTGTGTGTCATGAATAAATAAATAAAATCTTTAAAAAAATAGATAAAGAAGAAAAAGTGAACAAGAGTCAGTGGAAAATCAATAGCAAGATGATAGACTTAAACCTAACCAAATTAATCACATTAAAAATAAATAATCTGATACAAAATCAATGCCTAGAAATAAGTGGCATTTCTATACACTAACAATGAAACTGAAGAAAGAGAAATTAAGGAATCAATCCCATTTACAATTGCTCCCAAAGCCATGAGATACTTAGGAAAAAACCTAACCAAGGAGGTAAAGGATCTATACCCTAAAAACTAAGAACACTTCTGAAAGAAATTGAGGAAGAAACAAAGAGATGGAAAAATATTCCATGCTCATGGATTGGAAGAATTAATATTGTGAAAATGTCCATGCTACCCAGGGCAATTTACACATTCAGTGCAACCCCTATCAAAATACTATGACTTTCTTCAGAGAGTTGGAACAGATCGTCTTAAGATTTGTGTGGAATCAGAAAAGACCCCAAATAGTCAGGAGAATATTGAAAAAGAAAACCAGAGCCAGAGGCATCACAACACCTGATTTCAGGTTGTACTACAAAGCTGCAGTCATCAAGACAGTGTGGTCCTGGCACAAATACAGACACATAGATCAATTGAACAGAATAGAGAATCCAGAAATAGGCCCTCAACCCTATGGTCAACTAATATTCGACAAAGCAGGAAAGACTCTCCACTGGAAAAAGGACAGTCTCTTCAATAAATGGTGCTGGGGAAATTGGACATCTACGTGCAGAAGAATGAAACTGGACCACTCTCTTACACCAGACACCAAGATACACTCAAAATAGATGAAAGATCTAAATGTGAGACAAGAATCCATCAAAATACTAGAGGAGAACCCAGGCAACACCCCTTTTGAACTTGGCCACAGCAACTTCTTGCAAGATAAATCCACGAAGGCAAGAGAAACAAAAGCAAAAATGAACTCTTGGGATTTCATCAAGATAAAAATCTTCTGCACAGTAAAAGAAACAGTCAACAAAACTAAAAGACAACCTACAGATGGGAGAAGATATTTGTAGATGACGTATCAGATAAAGGGCTAGTGTCCAAGATCTATAAAGAACTTATTAAACTCAACAGCAAAGAAACAAACAATCCAATCATGAAATGGGCAAAAGACATGAACAGGAATCTCACCGAGGAAGACCTAGACATGGCCAACACGCACATGAGAAAATGCCCCGCATCACTGGCCATCAGGGAAATACAAATCAAAACCAGCATGAGATCCCACCTCACACCAGTGAGAATGGGGAAAATTAACAAGGCTGGAAACCACAAATGTTGGAGAGGATGTGGAGAAAAGGGAACCGTCTTGCACTGTTGGTGGGAATGTGAACTGGTGCAGCCACTCTGGAAAACTGTGTGGAGGTTCCTCAAAGAGTTAAAAATAGATCTGCCCTACGACCCAGCAATTTCACTGCTGGGGATTTACCCCAAAGATACAGATGCAATGAAACGCCGGGACACCTGCACCCCGATGTTTCTAGCAGCAATGTCCACAACAGCCACACCGTGGAAGGAGCCTCAGTGTCCATCGACAGATGATGGATAAAGAAGCTGTGGTCTATGTATACAATGGAATATTCCTCAGCCATTAGAAATGACAAATACTCACCATTTGCTTCAACATGGATGGACCTGGAGGGGATTATGCTGAATGAAGTCAATTGGAGAAGGACAAACATTAATATGGTTTCATTCATACAGGGAATATAAGAAGTAGTGAAAGAGATTATAGGGGGAAAGAGGGGAACTGAGTGGGAAATATCAGAGAGGGAGACAGGACATGAGAGACTCCTAACTCTGAGAAATGAACAAGTAATGGAAGGGGAGGTAGGTGGGGGATGGGATGCCTGAGTGATGGGCACTGAGGGCACCGGGTGTTATGCTATATGTTGGCAAATTGAACTCCAATAAAAATAAATAAATAAATAAATAAATAAATAAATAAATAAATAAATAAGTTTAAATGGTGTTAAAAAAAAAGTAAATAATCTAAACACTGCAACAGAGATCATCACATTAAAGAATAAGACCAAACTATATGCTGCCTCTAGAGAAAAACACTTTAAATCCAAAGACAAGAATGAATTAATAGTAAAAAAAAAAAAATAGAAAAAGGTATACCATGCTGACTACTAAAAAAAGCTGCAGTGTGACTCTTTTAATTTCAGATAAAAGTACATTTCAAAGCAAAGAGTATCCCCAGGTAAAATTAAGGTCATTTTGTAACCGTAAAGGAATCAGTGTATCAGAAGGACAGCAATCTTCAAGATGTATTCCCTTAATAACAAAGTTTCAAAATACATGAACCAAAAAAAAAAAAAAAAAACCTGATAGAAACTACAATGAAAAATAGAAAAATAGATATGTTCAAAATTATAGTTGGAAATTCCTGAAACTTCTTCTCTGTAATTGTTGAGACAAATAGACAAGAAATCAGTAAAAAATACAGGAGACAGGAACAACATCAACAACATCAACCAATCCGACCTGAGTGACATTGACAGTACTTTCTACCCACCGGCAGCAGAATACACATTATTTTCAAGTACACACAGAACATTTACCAAGATAAGCCATATTTCAGGTCACAAAACAAATCTTAATAAATTTAAAAGCATTCAGCTTGTACAAATTATGTTCTCTGATCCAAATGGAGTTAAATGAGAAGTCTTTAAACAGAAATATATCTGGAAATTCCCAAATATGTATAAACTACATAGCGCACTTCTAAATACCATAACATATGTAAAATAAATCTATATTCCTTACCAGGACGTTGGGATCCACCTGTAGCAGCCTAGCTTTTTTGCAGCTTGGCCCATTCCTATTCTCCCTTGGCTTCCCATACTCGGCCATACACCAGTCAAGCCACTTTAGAGTTCATTCTATGTCATAATGAGTTCTATTTACGTTGCTTTTTTATTGTTTTTTGTTTGTTTTGTTTTTTCACACTTGGACTCTAAGTATGTAGGAAAAACACTTGTAACTTTTAATTCTTACCTACAGTTCTGGCTACAAAACAGGCACTCAAACTCTTGATTTATGAACTCCTGCAAGGTAGAGGAAGGAGAGAGCCTTCTCCTACAGTGGTGGTAGGGAAGTGCTAGATTGTGATGACTGCAGACTCCGTGGTCAGGCTGCCTATATTTGGGTTCCAGTCCTCTCGTTTGGGGGCAAAAGGGAAAAAAGGCAAGTTATTTAATGCCTCTTAGCATCAATTTCCTCATCTATTACATGACAATGGTAATAGTACCTGCCTAACAAAATTGCAGTAGAACTAGATGAGATAATATAAAAAGAATGTGTCATAGTGCATGGCACTGGTGACTATTGTACAGACATTACCTGTTACAATATACTCTCGCCTAATGAGGATTTCTTAAATGTCCCCTGGAAAACATTAAAATGATGTATGAGATACAAGGGAATTAACATTTTTTTCAGCACATAGTTTGTGGCATTTTCCAGATTTCCGTAGGGGGGAAAAATAGAATTTGGAATAAAATTAAAACGGAAACATATCAGAGTCTATGGGATGCTGCTCAAGCAGAACCTATGAGACATGTTCTAAAGTTAGACACTTATATTAGAAAAGAATAAATGTCTCAAATCAATTACCTCAGCTTTCACCTTAAGAACTAGAAAATGAAGAGCAAACTGACGACAAATCAGGCAGAAAGGAGGAAATAATAAAAATCAAAGTGCCATGGAAACAAAAAAAAACAATAGAGAAAAATAAAACCAAAAGCTTCCTTCAGAAAATCAATAAAATTGACAAACTTCTAGCTAGATATGTCAGGAAAAAAGAAAGAATAAACAAATAGCAACATCAAGAATGAAGGTAGTGACATCATACCAGAGTTTAACATATATTAAAAGAATTATAACGGAATCTTACTGAATAATTTTGTCCCTATAAACTTGACAGCTTTGATGAAATGAACTAATTCCTTAAAAGAGGTGATTTACCAGACTCACTTAACAGTGAACCCTATACCTATTTTAAACAAATAATTTGTAGTTAAATACCTTCCCACTAGGAAACCTCCATGTCCAGATGGCTTCAGTGGGGAAGTTCAGGGAATTGTAACAAATATTTAGAGAAGAAACATCACCAATTCTATTCAAACGTTTCCAGAAAGATGGAGGAAGATCTCCCTACTTACTCTTTGCGAGTAGCATTATGTTGATACCAAAACTAGGTAAAAACAATATAGGAAAAGAAAATGAATAGACCAATATCTCCCATGAACACGGATACAGAGGCGTCACCTTACTTACAGACATCGTCATCACCTGTGTAGGAAATCGAATGGAATCTAAATTGAAAAGATGCTGGGGGTGGGGGGAAGGGGGCACCTGGACAGCTCAATCATTGAAGCCTCAGACTCTTGGTTCCCACGCAGGTCATGATCTCAGAGTCATGAGGCTGAGCCCCGCCATGGGCTCTGCGCTCAGCAAGGATCTGCTGGAGATTCTCTTGCTCTCCCTCTCCCTCTGCCCCTTCCCTGCTCTCTCTCTCTCTCTAAAAAATAAATAAATCTTTAAAAGAGGCTGGAATTGTAAGTAAGAGTATCAAGGGTGCAGAGTAGAAGATCAACATTAAGAAATCAAATGCATTTCCATATACCGGCGATGAATAAATAGTTGGATATTTTAATCAAAAAACATTATTTGTAACGGCAACAAACTTATGACTGCATCTGACACAAGATGTGTGAGACGTATGAAACACGGCTGAGAAACAGTAAGGCCCTTCATTAATAGGGAGATGCACCTTGCGCGTAAGTTGGAGGACTCAACCCTGATACGATGCCAGTGTTCCTCAGATTGATCTACGGATCTGAAGCAATCCCAGTCGGGTCCCAGCAGGCTTTTGTACAGCCGCCTATTAAGGTTTCTCTTCACAAGGAAGTTCTATTTAGCTTTTGCCGAGTCTACAATGAAACTCAAAATCAAAGAAGCCTTATCCCTAACATATGACACATCTAAGTCCTATCTTTGGTCATTCTTTCTTCTTTCATATGTCACCGATTAGTCCTTTTTTTATGGATCTATACTAGAGAGAAAAAAAGAAAATTTGTCTTTTATGGGAAGATAGTTAAGCTCTGTAAGGGAAGAAGTAAAAGCCAAAATTGGGGTTAGCCGGAAAGGAAAGGACTTAGTCAACGAGGGCTAATCCAGTGTGGACTGTGCCAATCCAAGGTCTTCTGAAGGACCCTGAGAGTCGCAAAGCTTGGGAGCCTGAAGGAGGCCTGGGGTGACAGGGTACCGGACAGCAGCCCCCATCCGGGTGTGAGCAAGGCCCTCACTCCCCGCCTTCCTCAGGCAGAAAGGGCGCATGGTACAGCAGCCTTCCCCAACTGTGTCCTTAGCATGCTGGCCTCCAAACCTTTTGAGTTGTATACCCTTCCTCCAGGAAAATCACTGAATATCTATGCCCTGTAGATGTCTGTTTATCTCTTTATATGTTCAGCCATACCGACATACTCTATAAATTGAAAAAAAAATCACAGAAATGACTTCTTTTTTTTGTTGTTGTTACATTTTTAATTTTACTTCCAGTTAGTTCACATTCAGTGTTCTATTAGTTCCAGGTGTACGGTGTAGTGACTCAACAATTCCATACATCACCTGGTGCCCATCATACGTGCACTCCTTAACCCCCATCACCTCTTTCACCCACCTCTCCACCCACCTCACGTCTGGAAACCATCAGTTTGTTCCCTAGAGTTGAGTCTGTTTCTTGCTTTCTCTCTGTCTCTCTGTCTCTTCCCTTTTCTCATTTGTTCCATTTCTTAAATACCACATATGAGCGAAATCGTATGTTATTTGTTTTCTCTGACTTAATTTGCTCCATCTATGTAATTGCAAATGACAAGATTTCATTCTTTTTATGGCTGAATAATATTCCACTGCATATATATACACCACATCTTTGTTAGCCATTAATCAATCAATGGACACTATACTAGCGATGAATAGTGACAGGCACTGGGGGGGGGCACTTGATGGGATGAGCACTGGGTGTTATGCTATATGTTGGCAAATTGAACTCCAAAAATAAATAAAAAATAAATAAATAAATAAATAAATAAATAAATAATAAAAATGGACACTTGGGCGGCTGCCGTATCTTGGCTACTATAAATCATGCTACTATAACTCATGCACTATAAAGGGTGCATGTATCCCTTTGAAATCATTTTTTTTGTATTCCTTGGGTACTCATTGGTGCAATTACTGGATCATAGTGTTCATTGCTTAATTAATCCATATCATTACAAATGGCAAGATTTCATTCTTTTTGATAGCTGAGTAATGTTTTATTGTAAAATATACCACATCTTTATCCATTCATCTGTCAATGGACATTTGGGCTCTCTATAGTTTGGTTATTGTTGATGTTGCTGCTGTAAACAATGGGTGCATGTGCCCCTTCAAATCAGTATGATTGTATCCTTTGGATAAACACCTACTAGTGCAATTGCTTGGCCATAGGGTAGCTCTATTTTTAAATTTTTGAGGAACCTCCACACTGTGTTCCAGAATGGCTGCACCAGTTTGCATCTCTACCAACAGTGTAAGGGGGTTTCCCTTTCTCTGTATCCTTGCCAATATCTTCTGCTGATTTTTAAGTTGGATTATTTGGGTTTTGAGTGTTGAGTTTTAGAAGTTCATTATATGTTTTGGATACTAACCCTTTATTGGTTATGTCAAGAAATGACATTTAAAGTTGAGATGAAAACAAATAGACATTCTCACACTTTCTTCCCACATGTCCACTCATCACTTTGGAGCACAGGTTCTGGACTGAGACTCATAGTCCATCACTGCTGGAATGGATACAGTGACCATGTAAGCAGGGGTTCCTGAAGCTCCCACTTAACCAAATTAACTTCACTTTGAAGAAACATATTAAACTTCTTCAACTTTTGTTTTGTTTTGTTTTTCAACATGTCCAACCTCAGCTGTCATACTGCCCTCCAAAGTGAAATAATAAGAAAAGCTGGGGCAGATGACCATTCCCATGAAAAGATCAAAGAAAAAAAATTTTTTTAAGACAGCTAAACATAGCAGTGTGAGGCCCACTACATAAACCATTTCTGTTCATATCAAAATTATCCTAAGGAAAACACCCAGAGGGACAATCGATTCTCAAATTAGATGCAATCCTTAATGTGGCTTCCAGTAAACAGCTCCAAGTGGCAAACGTTGCTGTGAGATGGGTAGTCCTAACAGAGGGCACCAGCAGTCTTCCAATTGATGTTGTTGTTAAACTGCCAATTTATAAAAGGAAGGAAAACACAGCCTATGTCCAGGCACATGTCTCCCAGATGTCCTCTACACTTCAGGACAGGGCGGACCTGAGCTGCATTTCTGGTCCAGCCCTCCCAGAAGGCAGGCAGGCACTGAGAGCCGGACAGGCCGTGTGACCTTTTGGGACTTTTATTCCAAATTCCCAAAGGAAATTTGAAAGGACACCAAAACAAAACTATTTCCTGACACTACAACTTAGCCCTTCAAGTGAAATTCTCTCAGAGTCTGTTTGCCCTCAAGGGCAACTGGGAAGAAAATGAGTGCTTTTCTCCTAAAATTAGGGTCGCTGACCTCTTTCGATTTAGTCAATGGCCTCCATGCCAACTCGTAAAAGTGTCTTCATGCCATTCCACCATCTTCACCAGGAAGCCTGAGGTTTCCAGCCTCTGCTGGAAGCCATCCTAACATTTTCTCCCTGCCCATTAGGGCTGGGAGAGTAAATCTGAATGATGACACAGAGATGGTGTGCATTAATTTAAAGGAGAATTCTCCTTACCTATTGGGTTGCAGTCACAACATACTCATCCCATAATTAAAAACACTGTAAAGATAACTAATGACTTTGTTCTGCCCCACATCTCCTGCCTCTGAGTGCATGACATTCCGGAAGTGGGCCTACAAGACCCAGGCCCTCCCTGAGAGCTTGAAGGAAGCTATTGATTGGCAGTTCAATTCTATAATACCAAGTGCTGACTTCATGGAGGAGGTCCAATGATCAATTGTAAGTGGTTGCTGAAGGCAAAAATCTCATCTTTGCTGCCAAGAATTCCTCTCTCCACATCAGAGGAGAAGGCTGAAGTTCCTTACAGATATGCACAAAATGGTTCCTTTCCAGCTTGCCATGTCCACAAATGAGCTGACCAGATACCCTGGGGGCAGTGGCCAAATACAATACAATAGAATCCACCAACTACGGGGGAAGCTGGTTCTTTCTCCCTAAAGGTAGAAGAAAATCGATATGTCGATTAAATTATATTAAATATAAATAACTCCCTTCCACTGTCAGGTATTTGGGCAGGGATAGGGCACAGGCCAGGGTTCATTCCACAGTCATAGCCTGTGTGTGAACACACACACACACACAGGACAGTGATGGAGACATGAGGGATGGCCACTGTCTTTTCTTACCCTACACAGCAATTTTCCCTTCTAAAACGATTCTCCTTTCCCTGCATCTCACAACCTGTCAAGATCTTCTGCATTAATGAAACCCCCAATGTCTCCTTCTTGGAAAAAAGAAATAGTATGGTTTTGTTGGTGATGGTGTACCTACGAATAGAAACCGTAAAGATGGGTCTTAGGTGGAGATGTTGCCACCTGACTTTGCAGAGACCCATGCATTTCTAGCCCCACCACCCTGCCTACGGCCCTGAGCATCCCCACAGTTGCTTAGGCCCTACAGAGGCTGCTGGCTTGCCCTGTGAGGAGCCATCCAAAGCTACTCTCCTTCCTGTTGGAACATGTCAGCCTTCCATCATATGCCTCATTTTCCTCTTCTGGATGCCCAAGGAGTATAACTGAATAGTATGATAGGAGTAATATGATAAATGGTCCTGTTACCATCTCATCTTCCATCTGGAGCCCCACTGTCACAGCATATCGGTCACAGACTTTGCTCCCATTTCCCAAAGACTTCCTCCCTGAAGTACCGCGTCCCAGTGCCTGCTCAGGCTACGGCAGTCTCTGTCCTGACTTGCTGGAAAGGCATTAAAATACTTGGGCTATCCCTATCATTACCCACATTTTTATCGCAGCTGAATAACAAAAAGGGAGGTTGTCAGTATTGGCTGAGTACCTAGGTGAGACCTATGCATGGAATCTCTCTATGAGGAAAAATTCCCCAAATGCACAGACAAAGGCTTCCAAGACAATGGGGCCATATTATTAGCTCCTGTAGGGCAAGGTCCAGGTCCTCTTCGTCACCATGTACCCAAACTTACTTCTTATAATTGTGGGGGCACAATAAATACTTCTTGAGTTAATGAGCAAAGTAACCTCTGCAGATCCATGGAACTTTATCTGAGGTGTATCCTCATGAAAACTTTTCTTAAAACACGCCATGGAAATATTCAAGATTTTCTTCCAGAATATGCACTCCATGCACTCACCTCCTGCCCCGAGAATGACAGCACAACTTCAAAGTAGCAAGATTCTTTTCTTGAAGTCATATGTGGCATATTTTATTTTAAAAGTTCCTATTCAGAAGATAATTAACAGCATAGAAGATGTCAAGAGAACCCTAAAAAAGACCCAGAGGCAAAATAGGAGCATATCAATGTAGTGTCTCATCTGTTTCTTCGTTTGAGGGAACTAATGATTCGAGGCATCTATAAATCTTGACCCCATGTCTTTGTCTTTGCTGATTATATGAGGCTCACACTGGGAGGTATTTGGTATGACAATGAACAGGCATCCAGCAAAGCCTGAAAAAGTAGGGGGAAATGGCAACAGATATAAACAGTGGCATGAGCTCACCTGAGGTGTCTACTGATGATCGCTTTGGCCTACCTCCAAGGCTTTCCTAACTAATACAGGTGAAGGAATGACAGTCATGTACATTGGAAATACCCACAATTCAAAACTCGAAATAAAAAGCTTATTTAAGTTATTAAAAGCCCACTTTTTAATCATAAAACTTGTGTATACAATCTGTAACTTAATGCCTTTTTTATCCCTCCTCTTGCTTGTTCCTTCCTTTACTTTCTCCTGGTCTTTTTTCATTCTGGTGATGAGAGACAGTTGACTTGGAACAGCACTTCCAGCTGGCAAGTGACAAAGCAGATGTTTCCATAAGGCCAACGACGGTGGCTTCATGGGATTCAGGGCATGCAATGAGACTTATTTTGGTGGCAATAATTAGTAACTTTATGTTCATATGTTTATCAGGTTTACTCATGAACAATAAATTCACGAGACAAATATTTACTGAGTGTTTATGATATACGACCTACTACTTTGGTGTATTTTGCCTTCAAGTTAGGACTTTAGTTAATCATATACAGTAGAGTTCTCCAAACATTTTTTTTGTAAAAGGCCAGATAGTAAATATTTTGGGCTCTATAGGCCATAAGGTCATTGTAGCAACTACTAAACTATCTGTGTAGCCCCAAAACGGCAATAAAAACTCATTGACAAAAATAGGCAAAAGGCCAAAGTTGGCCTGTTGCCATAATTTGCTGACCCACATCTACAGAAACATCACTCCTTTAGCAACCTTAGCTACTGAACTAAGAGTCAAGAATCAAGAGGAGAGAAAAAAGCCTCCAAGCAACCAAAAGAGAGATCAACAGATTTATAATCTAAAATTTCCCCATTTTGCACATAGAATAGCTGCTCAAGTCCACAGTCCCAACTGACTTACTTATACTTGTTAAAATATTCTTATAAGCTGCATGCACTTATTCTTCCTGTTTTTGTATAAAGTTTTACTGGCACACAACCACACCTTTTGTTTATGTATCATCCATGACCGCATCCCTGCTGCAATGGCAAAGTTGAGCAGGTGGAATAGGGACCCTGTGGTTTGCAAAGTGTGAAATATTTGCTACTTGGCCTTTTAGAGGAAAAGTTTGCTAGCCCTGGCTTAGATTAACATTTTGAGGACAATACGTTGGAAGACCCTGACCTAGAACATGGTTGTTCATTGTATCTCTCCCTTGACATCTTTAATAAAAGGGCCTGCTGTCTATATATGTTTATAAATATAAAGGTTCCAGAAGGAAAACAAATATGGATCTAATAATTAAAAATGAAGTCAATTAAGATAACTCAAATAGGTACTAATCAATAGTTAAATCTTATACAAATATTTGCTTGGCATATTGACTCAAACTCTCTTAAAATACCTATTCCAGCTTTATCACTAATTAGGGCAATTATTATATTTGCTTTTGTAATAGCCATTTTTTATCTTCCTTCAAGTAAATTAAATGCATATGCAAATATTCATTAAATGCCATATTTTTTATACTCTGACCTTTCAAAGCTTATCAGATAACTTTTTTGAGGATGGAGCTCTATGGAAGAAGCCAGCAGAAGGGGAGGAGGGCGGGGGGTGGGGGTGAATGGATGACGGGCACTGAGGGGGGCACTTGACGGGATGAGCACTGGTGTTATTCTGTATGTTGGCAAATTGAACGCCAATAAAAAATAAATTTATTATTAAAGAAAAAAATAAAAGGAAGAAACCAGCAAGGGCAAGGCCATTGTGAACTCTCACTGAAAGAAGATAATGATTCAATAATGATTAATGAAATTAGTTTCAGGCTGTTAAATGAAAACATCAGTTGAATCATGGAAAAATTATACAAGTATTATTTCAAATAATAGACTATAAATATGAATGGAAATCAAGACGCAAATCCAAACAGTTCTGAGGCTGAGAAAACTTAACAGATGAATTTCGATGGTAGCTAACAGTTACCTTGAACTCGTGTTTCTGCTGACCTTGGCACTTCTCATGGCCACCAATGGTAAAATATGTGAAAAGTAGCAAATTCTGAAAAGGGAGGAATGGGTAACTGTTCAAAATATTGTTAACAAACTTGAATTTGAAAACATGGCATGTTGTCCCTTTTTTAGCTTGATTACCTTCTCCTTTTCCTTCCCTCATGCACCTGCACTGTCTCCCGCTGCCCTTCGCATTAGCTCCCTCCTCTCCTCCTTCACTTTTCCTTTATTTTTCTTACTTTCTTTCTAGTTTTTGTCTCCTCTCTTACTTTCCAAATCTCTCCTTGCCTACTGATCCTTGCTCATCCTGGTAATGTGGGGAGTTTAGCAGGGCATCTCTTGAATCATGAGTGAGATAGGAGTGGAATCTCCATTTTCCCTTCATTAAAATCATGGAATAGGATGTCACCACTTTTACCTAGCTTCCTCGAGAAACGGATGTTTTCTGCTACTGTCCTTTTATGCAACAAAACATGTCTTGTTTTAACATTTTAATGTTGACTCACTGATGAGTGTTTAACTGTATTTATTATGACCTGTTTAATCAAAGTTTTTTATGTTGTTTTCCAAAGTCCTTTGTCCCTTCAAAGAGCTTACAATCTAATGGAGGAGATAGAACTAAGGAAAACATTTTAGAGAACAGAAAATATTTCAAAAGTACTCAGTGCTAGCTAAAGTGAATAACATGTGCAGCATTCTACATCCTCTCAATGGCTGGTTTGAAGCCTCTTCTCTGGCCAAGCTTTTAGCCTTTTTTAAGTGAAACTTCTCCAGCAGAGTTTGACAACCTGGAGTTCATGAACACTCAGTATGACCATGATCCTTCTGGATTCATACTCATTTGTGTTTGTGTGAGCAGTTCTGAGGGGAAAGTCAATAGTTTTCAACAAACTCCTAAAAGGGCCACATTCACCCCCTACATGCACACTGGCACACACATGTACACACACGAAAAGAATCTGCTATAAAATTTGGGTGTGTTTGAGTAAGGTTTTTGTAAGGAAGATGACAGGTTAGAGAAATAAGTATAAGTAAATAGGAAAAGAAGGAAAGTTACACGCATGTGAGAAACATTGAGAAGAACCACTGGCCTCGGTAAAGGTGCTCTTCAGGGAGTGCAGGAAAGTAAGATCAAACGAGACTGTAGGAACCCAGAAAGTATAAGAAGGTCAAATATGGTGTAAAAGGGAAAAGATTCATTATAGATTTCTGAGTAGAAGAATCTGCTGAGGAAGTATGCAGAACTCACTAGGCAAGTAGAACACGGGTATGGAGAGCCCCTCCAGGAGACCTTACCATCGTCAGGCAAGGCTAGGGACCATCTCCTGTAGATAACAAGACAAAAAAAAGTGGGAGCTGAACTTTACAGTGTGTCAGAAGATACATAAAAGTTAATTTTTAATATGAGAGCTGTAATGTTCATTTGATCAAATGTGTTCCTATAGTATTTTCTTTGAAAAAGTAAAAGCTGAAATTTACCATCGTGACAGGAGGTTTTTTTTTTTTTTTTAATAGAACATGATACAGTCAAAGCAAGTTTACAAGTAGCATATGCCTGTTGTGTCTTATTTCCAGATAGTTTTCTTGAATATCCTCCAAATATTTAGTTCTAATGTCAGTGTCCTCAACTGCTATGAAGAAAAATCAGTTACACTGGAAAGATGATGTCGGCAGCTCACGTGGAGTCTAACTTTAAAATGCTTTAGCACCAAGGAAATATTATTTAAGATAGAGATGGAAGCTTGAGCTATTTAAAAAATGTCACAAGGGAACTACTGAAAGGTATTTAAGCACCTACACTCATCAGCAGCTACTCCAGTGATGACAATTTTAATATTAGAAATGTCTACAGTTAGAAAAACAACATTCTCTTCCTTTGAATTAATTTAAAGTTGAATAAAATTATTTAATGGTTTGAAAAATAAGTAAACTTGTCTCTTTTTTTCTGTAAGTAAGAAAGAAGTGGAAGGAGAAGACTGAGTAAACTCCATAATTCTATATATTTCTATGTTGACCTGGAAGAAAGCCCATTTAAGTTGCATTTTTAAAGATCATATGTAACATTTAGAAATATGAAGCAGATTAAAAATCCATATGCTATTTTTATAAAAATAAACATGGGAGAAATATATAGACTATGTAAGCATGGTATGTTTAGTTAGGCAAAATAACTTAAATGGATATTATTTAATTGTGACAGTGGCTGTCCTCCTGAGTATAGTATGTAAAAATATCCTCTCCAAATCCATGATTAATACGTTTAATTAGAGACATTTCACCTTGTAATGACTTAACAAGTATCTACCTCAATTAGTAACCATACATACATAAACCAAATTAATATCGTGCTTCCTCATTTAACTGCAGATTTAATCTGAAAAAGTAATTAAATAAGCACTATTTTAAAAGGGACAGTGTGCCTCCATCCTTCCTCCTCCCCTTCTTCTTCCTTCTCCTTCTCCTCCTCTTGCTCTTTTTCCTCCTTCTTTTTTCTAAATGAAAATTGATTTACCTGAACCAAAAGGCTTTAAATCAAATCTACCTAAGATCAAACTTGTTTATGAGTTCTGGCAATCAACCACTTAGAGAAATTTATGCACTGGTTCCTAGGAAAGTCTGATAGATGAGATAACCATTTGTCTCACATTTTCATTCTTGGAGGCAAAGTTCTGACCTAGATAAAACCTAGAAGTGCCTGGAGCTCTATGGTTCTGTGAGTCTGTAAGCCAAAAAGAATGTCTTCAGAACTTTGAGCCAACCAAGTTAAAGTATGGATTCCAGAAAATGTTCACCTTGCCATTGAAAAACAAGCTCTGTTACTTATTATACTATCACAAAATTCAGTGCTTTAAACATTTTTCAAAAAGACCAATTCTTCAGCTCAAGAAGCAAAATGGAAAGAAAATATCTAAGTTGATTTCAAGCCAAGCTTTTCAATGTGGCAACTCTAAGAATATTGGAATCACCTCTAAAAAGGTAATAGTGGAAACTTTACTGTTGAGATATTTCTGATGAAACTAGATGAAGCCCTTGGAGGGGGGGGTGGGGGTGGGCAGGAGTTACATTGTCTAATATCTGAGAATGGAGTTGGTGAATTCCTAGCTCCTTTTCCAGGTCCTATCATGAATATATGACTGGGTGACAGGTACTGAGGGGGGCACTTGACAGGATGAGCACTGGTTGTTATATTATATGTTGGCAAATCGAACTCCAATAAAAAATATATATATACAAAAAAAAAAAAACACAAAAAACAAAACTGGTTCTCTCTGTAAGTGTCCTTCCTGTGAAATTCTCTCCTACCTCTAGGAAGTCCTTCCCTTCTCCTAACATCTCCACCCACACCCAAGAAAAGGAGCCCTTCTTTAGCTGAACCCACCCCTGTAGCTGAAAAAAGAAGAAAAAGAGAAGCCATTTTTTCACCCAATGTTACAAGAAAGAAAAGCAGAAACCATGTTAGACTTTGCACCAGCAACATGGTCACAGCATGGGCCACTGAGTGGTCCCAAGACTGCAAGCTTTTGTGTGTTGACGACTGTAGCCTCATTCTTCATAAGAAAAGCCAGTTTGGTGTATATGCACCATTGCTATTTGTATGTCATTACCCCAACCCCAGAAGTCCGGGGCTGTGAAGAAGGCTCATGAGGATGCCTTTCTACCGTTCAGTTTCATATATTGAAGAATTATGTGTTTTTGACAGAGTAATGATCCTTTTCTACCCAAACAATCATTCCCAAACTTTGTAATGCATCAGAATTACCTATGCACCTGCAAAGTAGTTAACAACTAGCTTTTATGGGGCACTTAACTGTCAGATACTATTTTCATCGATCGATTTTGATCTCTATACAAGGTAGTAAGAGTTAAGGAATGGTGTGCTGGTAAGTATTTAATAACAGTTCTAGGGTAAGATGAAATCCCTGATTCATAGCATTTGCCAATTTATGTGGCGGAAGTACATCTATTATGGCAGATCTCAAGCTACCAATGTGACATCATTACCAGAGTAGGGAAGAGATGCTCATGACTGGTTCTCTTTTCCCCATTTTACTGACGAAGAAGCAGAGGCACTAAGTCCCAGATGTTCTAAACCAGAATTCGCAAATAGCAAAACCTGGGCAAGAGTACTTTGACCCCACCAGCTCCACTAAAGGGTCTGATATTCATCAAGTTATATAACTCCAAGAGCTACAATGGCGTGTGGCTCAACACATCAGCCTAGAGACAAAAGAATCAGGGCTTAGGGTGACTGTTTCTGTTCTTGATTGAGCCAGTTTCAACTAAATTCTGTGCAGAAGATTTAGAGGAAAGCAGTAATATTAGGGCCCAAAGGACTATCAAAACTCCATCTGGTTGACCTAGTGAAAATAATGTTTTAGAGTCTAGCCATTCATCTCCCCAGGTACCAGAGGAAGAAAGAGAACTAGGAACCAATTCCTTAGGACAATTATTCTTAAACTTCTTAGACTTAGGACTCCTTTATATATTTAAAACTATTAAGGGCCCCATAAAGAGCTTTTATGCACACACACACACACACACACATACATACACATACACACAAAGTTTTATATATTTAATTCACTCATTTAAAATAAAATAATAAATTTATTACATGGTGACATATAGATCTTTATGAAGAAAAACTATGTTTTCCAAAACAACAAAAAATGTGCATTCTTTTATATTGTTGCAAATCTCATTTATGCCTGGCTTAAGAGAAGATGATTGGACTCTCACGTCAGCTTTACATTCAATTCTTTGCCAATATATGTTGTTTTGGCTCAAGTATGAACCAATATGAAGAAAATTCACCCTCACGCATATGCTCATATGTAACTGGGAAAGGAGGTATATTTTTCAATGCCTTTTCAGACAATTGTGGATATTCTTCTTTGTAAGATCTCAAAAATCGGCAAGCCGTATTTCCTAAAGATGCATTATAATGTAGAATCTGAAGCCATAGGAAAGGAGCTTTTCACACTGTTACCTTAAAATCCATTTGTTCCTCTTGCATGATTTTGAAACATCATATATTGGCCATTTGAAAATACAGGCTCACTGAACTATACAGATCTTCCAACGCTGAACAATTCATTACATAATATTTTTAAAAAGAGCTCTAGTAACATCTCCTACCTTAAAAGAAATATCTTTAAGCATTGGGAAGCCGTAAAACCTGCAGCAATGAAGAAAAGTTTCTCAAAATTCTAGTTGCACTTCAAAACTCAAAATTTATCATTGGCAACAAACATCATCAATTCTCTTCCTTAAAGAAATGGACTAATTTCCTTTATTTATGATAGCATATCTGTCACATACTCAAACCTAAATAGCCATAATTTTTCTGTTAGTTTTCTTACATGTAAAAATTCTGTCTCATGAAAAAAGCAGCTAGTTCAGCTCACAATTCAGCCTCACATGTGGCTTTCTTCAAGATGACCACCACAGCACAGGTATGCAGCAGAGACGTTTGATGCCGACTTTCTATTCCATCACCCAAAATGTGAACAGGATCCGCCCTCCAGGGCTATGATGAAACACAAACACTGATTTTTTACTGCTTCATGAAGGACATTCTCTCTCTTTTTTTAAGATTTATTTATTTATCTTAGAGAAAGAGAGAGCACAAGCAGGGAGAGAGGCAGAGGGAGAGGGAGAGACAGCAAATCTGCAAGCAGATTCCCCACTAAGTGCAGAGCCTGACGTGAGGCTTGATCCCAGGACCCTGAGATGGACCTGAGCCAGAATCCAGAGTAGGATGCTTAACTGGCTGAGTCACTTAGGCGCCCCAAGGACATTCTTAAGTGAAACCAGTTTTGTCTTTGCTGGTTTGTTTTTCACTGGGAGCATGTGAAGAAATACAATGACCAGAAGCCACCATTTTGCCTGCCACTGCTTTGGGATCCTCAGTGCAACAGTGAAAAGGGATCGAGTGTCCCAGGCCCCCGAGGGTCTGAAGACCACATCTTGAGAACCACTGCCACAGAGGAATCAAGAGCAGTTTTGGTGAGAAAGCAGACACAGATTGACTACTCAGCCCCTCTGATACAACCTGTGCTAATCTGGGAGTTAAGAGGCCTAAATGATGGTTGCTGATTAAATTTGGATACATCACTTCATTCATTCATGACTGATTTTTCTCTTTCACAAAATTGAGAAAATTGGAACAAATTAATCTTGTAGGTCGTGAACCCTCGGTTCCCAACCACCATGTTGAAAATTCAATGATCTGATCTTAAATTCTGTCCTACGCTAGTCATGTAATATACCAGGAAGCTCTCAAAACCCAAGAAAGGGGAGAATCGGGTCTGTAGTCTCTCTCTCTCCAGACACTTGCAACACAGATGCTATTAATAACACAGACCCCAAACTCAAATAATCTTGGATCTATCCGACACTTCATAGCCTCTTTTTTCTACTCTGTCAGTGGGAAAAATAATAGCACCTACCTCTTACATATATTATAACAATTAAGTGGGATAGTGCACTATCTGCTCATTGCCTGGCCCTTAATGAGTACCCTCTGCTGGTCAGCTATTGTTAGGCAGTTATTACAGCAAGGTTTACCACCTTCTCACATTTTTAGAAAAAAGTCATACAAAAGAGGGCGTCAATATTTTCTGCCTTCACACACTAACAACCAGAAGGAAAATTCCACCTAGAAAAATGTGTGCTGACGCCAAGAAATGGAGCTGCATAATAGTATTTAATGATGCCCAGTATAAACTACCAGACTGTGGGTTATGTAAACTCTGCTAATTTATTAGAGAGGGAGTGGCAGATAAAGGATCAAGGTTGATTTGTTCATGTCTGGGACAAGGAAAAAGTCATGATTTTCAAGTCTAACCATGTCAAACTATGACGGTTAAATGGGCGAACCTAATGATAATCTCCAAAATAGCAGGGCAGGCAGCGAGCAGGAAGGAGAAGGGCTTGGCTGAGCAGAAAAGCATTGCATTGCTTCCTCATGGTATTAATGTAGGATTTTCCCTGAGCTGAGTCTTTCATACACCCAAGCCCTCCTCAGATAGTTGCCCCTCTACTCCAGCCACCAGCCTACTTAGCTGCACTACCAGTTCCCCTGTTGGCTCAGAGCAGAGAGACCCCATCAAGTCCTCCAAAATAAGCTTGTTCCAACTGATGTGTATTTGGGTGGACTCTTAACAGACACACAGATTTCCAGAAAATGGTGTTTATAGCCAGTGAATAGAAGTATGGCTTTTTCTGCAGTAGGAGGAAGAACAGAGAATAGATATCATTTCCTTATAATAATTTGAGAGATCACCTATGGATTAGAAAAGCACATAGCTGCAATAGAAAACCAAACTATAATGGCTTTAAAAGAAGGGTTCACTTATCAACATAATAAGACATTTCAATGTAAGCAGCTGTTAGTGTTGGTTCAGCAGCTCAGTAATGCCAGGGCTTGTGTCTCTGCACTTCTTTCCCTCACGGTTGCAAGATAGCTGCACAATTCCAGCCATTGCATTCACATTCAATGCAGGAAGCATCAGCTATATCTGTCTCCTTTTCCAGGAAAGAAGAAACATTCACAGGGATCCACAGCAGATTTGTGCTTCTGTCTAATTGGCTTGAAATTTGGTATATCTGTCACTGTGACAAATGTGTCACAGAGAGGCTAGGAAAGTAAGAATCTAGTATTATATCCCCCCCACCACCACCAAATTATACTTTCTTTACCAAGAGAGAGGGAATAAGCATAGTGGAGATAACTGACAGTGACAGATTTCAAGTAAACTTCCATGGCGTCTTCATCGTAAACATGCTTATATTCATTTTGCACAGCCACCACAGCTGATGGTGAAGTTAATTTGAATAATAAATAATTGTGAGTTTTCTGTCTTTTCAAGTATCAACTATGATAAATTATTACTATTCTCCAGACACCAAGATTATTATCTTCTTTCCATTGAGGTTGCATTTTTTTTTTCTGAAAAGAATTACTTGAAGAAAACCAAGTCTCTTAAACTCACCATAAGATGAAGGAAAACCTGTTATGAAATCAAACTTATGCCTGGTGATTTTGTTGGGCCACCCTCCTATTTTGATGTTTCTGTGTATAGGTATAATAGATTTTGTTCTATGGGGCCAAGCTTTGGAAAATTACACTTTTGGCAAAACAAGTGGAGGAATATTATATTTGTGAGGGTTTATCTGTACTAAATGTTTCAACCATGTTTAGGGCAAAAAGACAAATACTCTTCATCCTTCTCAGGGTCCTCACTAAGGTTTCACATGCAGCCAAGCACAATGGATGCTCTTAAGCATGTATGCTGCTAATAAAGCTTAAGCTAATTTTTCAAAATGAAGGATGAAGAACATATCCCAAAAGTGTTAGAACAAATGATGCAACTCTTAAACTATAGATGTGTGTATCATGTTGGGATTAAGAAAGACTTTCAAGACTTGGGACACTTCAGTGGTTGAGTTGGTTAAGGATCTGACTCTTTGTTTTGGCTTAGGTCACGATGTCAGGGTTGTGAGATGGAGCCCATCAGGCGCCCCCCCTCTCTAAAATAAATAAATAAATATTTTTCTAAAAAAGAAAGAAAGAAAGGATTTCAAAACTTAATTTCTTCTCCTTGAGAACTGGGTTCATGAAGTAGGGAGGGGAAGAACAAAGAAAACACAACAGAAAGCCCCACAGGTAGATAATCCAACCTGTGGGACCAGGGAGGGAAGATAAACGATTGTATAAAGAAGGAGGAGGGAATGAATGAAATAACACGAGGAAAAATGAGGGACATCATCCTCATAATATCAGCAAGTTCAATAAAAAGGAGAGGCAAGTGAGAGAATGGCCAAGGGGGGATAATGAGAATAGAATATCAGAGCTGGAAAATCCTAGAAGTTATCTAATAAAAACCATTCATTTACAAGTGGCAAAACTGAGATCAGAAAGGTTAAGAGCTTGTACTAGGACCATTGAGTTAAAATAATGGCAGAGCCAAGAGCAACACCCAAGCTCCGGGAAGTGCTGTGTCCCTTGAAGACTGACTGGATGAACACAGGAAATGAATGCAAGAAAAGGCCATGGGGTGAGGGGGAAACTGGATTTCCTGTAACCAAAAATAGTAATGAGTGGGAGCAAGTAACATCACAAAGAGATTGGATATGGAGGGCAAGTCTACTGACTGTGACTATTTAATTTGAACTACTTTGTTTTAAAAATATATGATTTTCCAAAGCACTAGCTTATCATCTTGAATTTCCAGAGCATTCTTCTGGCACAAATCACAGACTTAGATCGATTGCCAATATGGCGCCTAGAATGAGAGTCTCTGAACAATAGAAGAGCATTCAAAGTCATTAGCACTGAGTGGAGCATATGGGACTTGTTCAGGGATTTCATTCTCACTCCAAAGAAGGAAGAAGCAGAAACCAGGAGCCACGTCTTGACTTCTGCAGTGGCTCCAATGAGTTACTGAGGCCCACCAGCCACGGGACTTGGAGGGTCTCAAACCCTAACAGAAGGCTGCCATCTGAGGACACCCGGTACTGGCATCGCTCTCCCGTGGGTCAAGGGTGCAACTGCCACATGGGGAGCTAGCAAAGGCAGCAGCACATCTTTCCTGAGGCCAGCTCACAGTCAAGGAGAACATTCTAATGGACTATAATATGATTTTATGTACTCTCCTGTTCTTTATGTCTTTTTCCTTGACTGACAGCTGCCACATTTTTAATAATTATGCTTAAGGATTTACCTCAGGGACTGCTGGGTCAATTTCCCTTTTAAGTCTGTACATGCCTTTCACTCTAAGCATATAAGGATTTTGGAACTAAGGTTTTCATGTCAAGCATTAATGGAGTCAAACCACACATTATGTGACTTAAATGCTTAAACCTCACAGATTAATTAGTTTTCTCTCCTGAAATTCCACAAATACTCTGTGCAAATATTTATGCATGCAAAGACTACAGTGCTTAGATGTTTGCAATCTCTATTATTTAATGACCCTCCGGGACATTTACAGTGTCTACTAACGGGTAAAGCTGGGGGGAAAAAAGGAAAAAGACATAGGACATACTGAGAGATAATACAGCAGACTGTGGCAGAGGGGAAGGTGAAGGCTGGGAGACATACGGCTGAACATCCAACACCGCATCCCTCTGCGTATTGTGGTCTCTATAGCTCTGGGGTAATTTGCAAGACTTTTTGTGGTCAGAGTCCTTGCCACCTGATAAATAGAAATAAAACTTCCACAGAAACTTCTAGTTAGTGATAGACTTTGCAGAGTTCAACTTTCTTCAGAAAATCCCCAATGTAACCCCCAGGAATGATCAAGCTTCCATCCTGTAAAACTATACAGGATCTTTCACTCTGACCATACTTCATGAGTGATGCTAGACTTTGACTCTTGGAAACACAAAACACTAGTCTCCAGGCTAGGGGAGTTGCTTAGATGCATTTTTTTTTATTCCTATGGAAATCTTACTAAAACTACTTAAGGATTTTTTTTTAAGATATGAATCCACATAATGGGGAGAACAGGAGAAGAGAAAATAGCCATAACATGTTAGAAACTGGGAAGATAATGTAAAATGGATAATAAATAATAAACAGAACCAAGAAAGCTAAATACTTAGAAGTGGGAAAAGGCTAAAAATCAGCCCAAATTATATTGTTAAATCACCAAGGGTTCAGGAGCTTTTGTAACAACCAGACTGGGAATAAAGAGGAAGCTTAAACAAAGAATATTAGACAACAACACTGAGAAGCAGAGATATTGGCCACCTTTCCCTGCAACATGTGACAGTGGGTGGCCAAAGTGATAAAAGAGGAATTTGAGCAGAGAGGTCAGGCACAGTTGAGGTCCTGGCTACTGTGTCCAGGACAGGGGCAGACGGGAACCCTCTGGCCTTCACCAACCTTCTGTGTCTAGAACCTCAGTATGTCACTTCAAATTACAGACCTTAGGTTATTCCATCATAAATGTACTATAAATCCATAAATCCATCCCAGTGTACTATAATGAAGCCCACATTTCTTCATATTTTCCCCTAAGGATATCAAAAGACACCATCAAATTTCATGCCCAAATTGAGACTCATTTAACGTAATTAAGCAACCTGTCGCTCACTTATTTGGGGTTTTAAAGCCCTCTTAATTATCTTGTCTTATTCCTATGAGTTTTAACATCGCCCACCTCCAAGGAAAGGGCAGATATAAATTTAGGATTAAATAGTTCTGTGTTCACACTTTCACCTCTAAACTGGACACCGCCTGTCTCAAGCTCAGAGTCTACACATACCACATGGAACTTACTCCAAACATCACTTTGGAAACCTCTTGTTGCAACCCTAGCATTTTCTAAGCCACAGCTTAGTCTTTGCTTTTGCTCTCCCAGCACTAATTGTCCGAGTCCATTCCCCCTGACCGTATGTGTCGTTGATGATAGGCCCCGTCTTTTATCTTCTGTAAGTAAACCTTTCAAAATCTGAATCACTCAACAGCTCCTGGTGTCAGAACATCCTTTTTTTTTTCTTTCTTGCTGAGATCACTTGTGATTATATTGTCAGCAATCATTTTTAAAGCCTCCTAGCTTCTTAAGCCAATCCTCCTCTCAATTTCTCTGACCATCAGATCACAAATGATCGTTCCTCTGAACCAGGGTTGTCTGTCTACACCCAAAGCCTTTAGCTTCTTCAACAAAAGCTTGGAAAACCTAATGAATCAGAACAATGGGACTGAGGTTGTTAAGAGGCCAAGTCAGCCTGTCCAGAACCTGACCTTGTGGTTTCAGATGCCTGTAGGCTTCTAAAGTTGCCTGGGACCACTGGACCAAGACCACCACTCTTCTCAAATGTATCATGTCTAGAAATGGAGCCACCAACATGGTAGAGCTGTAGTCCATTCTCTAAACTCGTAGAAAAATAGCCAGACACAAACACAAGCTGATCCATCCCTACCCATTCTGATTATCTATTGCTACATAATGACCCAGCATGCAGTCCATGACCACTCATGGTTCTATGGGTGGACCGACCTTAGCCAGATATTTCTCCCTTGGGGGGGTCTCATGTATGGTAGTTAGCAAAGACTGTCATCATGGAACATCTCAGCTGAGCTAGATGTGCAAGATGGCTCATTCATGGGACTGGAAGTTGATTCTGGCTATTGGCTGGGAACTCATTAGAAGTTCCAACCAGGCTCAGCGGTTTAGCACTGCCTTCAGCCCAGGGTGTGGTCCTGGAGACCGGGGATCGAGTCCCACGTCAGGCTCCCCGCATGGAGCCTGCTTCTCCCTCTGCCTGTGTCTGTGCCTCTCTCTCTCTCTCTCTCTCATGAATAAATAAATAAAATCTTAAAAAAAGAAGTTCCAACCGAATAGCCTACATCAGTGGGAAGCTAGGTTCCAAGAGAACACCCCCAAAGCAAGCATTCCAAGAGACCTGGGAAGACCTATAGTATAGACTTGAAGTTCTAGAATGTACCCCACTTTGCATTGACCAAACAAGTTACTAAAGCGAGGCCTGACTCAAGGCTAGACTCTTGTTTTGAGGAACAAGTGCACATGCAAGGAGGAAGGCTTTTGGGGGCAGTCAAGTACAAAGACTGTCTACCTCACAGGTCCATTTCCCTTCTTGGAGAACCCTGGTTTAAAATTCTAGACCTTAGGTCTACTAGCATCAAAAGGCAAGGTAGTCCAGTCACATCTTCAAGTATAAGGAAGTATGACCTCATTTTATACTGCCATAAAAGGTATTGATTCTCAGTCTGCATGACCCTCAAGATCTCCTCTCCTCTTTGTCTTGAATGAATTCATCTTGGGAAATGGAGAAACTTCCACTCTGACTAGAAAAGTTCATCCAAAGAATAGTAATGTCAGCACCTCTGTAGCTGCAATCCAGCACTGGTCAAACGAGACTGGACTGTCCAAGGCAAAGTCTCCCTGGTGGGCTGCTAGGGAAGTGGGCCCATCTCAGGGGGGCAGGTGCATGTTGCAGAGGCTTACACACAAAACTCTGCCATGCTCGTGTGAAAAGCAGGAGCAAAGAGAGGTAGGGAGAGACTCTAGGCACAGTGGAGGCTGCACAGCTGCTTGGGAGAGAGTTAAGTGAGCCCAAGACACTGTGTAAAGTGTGGGGCAGGCACATCAGGGTCTTTCCCCCCACACTGAATCACTGCTTCCCTCAGCTTTCTCCCAGACCCAGGTGACTGCAGTGCATTGCACTGCACCTTGGGTTTCCTGAAGCACGACACCAAGTCTTCGTCTGTAGGTCCCAAGGCAGACAATCAGAAGTTTGTTTTTCCATGCCCAAACAAAAATTTAACACACTATTCAATCATTGTGATAAATAACGAATCTTTGAAATTATACTTTCTTTTCTGCAACAACATAAAAAATCATTAAAATAATAAGTTACTAATTCCTATGACTTAAGGAAAACCTTTATTAATAATAACCTTCATTGTCAAATACTCACCTATGTCCTCATCACTGTTAGCTTTTTCTTTTTCTTTTTTTTTTAAGTGGAGTCCAAACCTAGTACAGGGCCCAAATCCACAGCCCTGAGACCAAGACCTGAGCTCAGATCAAGAGTTGGACACTTAATCACCTGAGCTACCCAGGTGCCCCTCATTACTGTTAGCCTTCTCCAGCCTTCACCAAAACATTGCCAAACACTTGTTATTCATCCCCATTTTAAAGGGGAGGCCTGCCCTCACCCTGTACTTCCCAGCTGGAAAGGGAATGACCTAGTGGAGCAATGACTTTCAAATAAGGACTTCTCTAAAATCTGGAACTGTCAAAATGTTTCTGTGAAGGAGACCATTATGTCCTCCACTCCCCACTGGGGCTTTCCCACCAAATTATTCGGGAGAACATCCTCTCAGTTTCCCCACTTTGCATAGAGTGATCCTGTAATTGCCATACAAAACTGGAACACATTTGAAAGAGCAAATGGAGGGTGCTTTTAATAATTACACCAGATTGACAGGTATAATTTGAGATTGCCCTAAGCAAACTGGAATAATATATATCCTGCTTATACTGATCAAGAAAGCTAAGTTTTATCCATCCTTGGGGTATTTACATCTTTTTTTCTGCACAAGATTTTTATATTAGTTTTAGAAGTAGAATTTAATAATTCATCAGTTGCATCTAACACCCAGTGCTCATTACATCAAGTGCCCTCCTTAATGCCCATCACCCAGTTTCCCCATCCTCCCACCCATCTCCCCTCCAGCAACCTTAAATTTGTTCCCTAGAGTTCAGCATCTCTCATGGTTTGCCTTCCTCCCTATTTTCATCTTATTTTATTTTTCCTTCTCTTCCCCTCTGTTCATCTGTTTTGTGTCTCAATTCCATATATGAGTGAAATCATGTGGTATTTGTCTTTCTCTGACTGACTTACTTCATTTAGCATAATACCTTCTAGCTCCATCCACATCATTGCAAATAGCAAGATTTCATTCTTTTTGATGGCTGAGTAATACTCCATTGTATATACTGACCATATCTTCTCTATCCATCTCTAAATTCGTTTCTTCAACTTCTCCTGTAAATACTGCTGGTATTTACCTCTTAAGATGAAGAAACGAATTCAGAAGAAACATTTTCAAGATGTTTCTTAGCGTCTGTGATAGGCCCTGAGATAGGCTGAAGAATGGCCCTCTCAAAGATGTCCCTGTCCCAAGCCTGGAATCCTCAAGTGTGCCACCTTACATGGTCCATGCAATGATCAAGTTAAGGGTTGTGAGATGGGGAGAGTAGCCTGGAATATCCAGGTGGGATCAATATAATCAGAAGGTCCTTATAAGAAAGAGGTGGGAAGATCAGAGCAGGAAAGGAGCTATGACAACAGAAGTGGGGTCAGAGTGACGTGAGGAAGGGACTGCAAGTGAAGGAGTGTTGGTGGCCTCTAGGAGTCAGAAGAGGCAGGAGAACCAATTCTCCCTTGAAGCTGCGAGAAGGAGCCAGCCCTGCTGACACCTTGACTTCAACCCAGTTAAACTGATTTCAGACTTCTGGCCTCCAGAACTATAAGGGAATAAATTCGCTTTGTTTCAAGATTTGTTCACATATGAACAAGAAAGACTCATGCATACAAGAGATGAGGGTTCTAATAATGATGGAGTGAATAATTAATGAACTATAACCATAATAATAATGGCAAACACTTACTTCTATGTGCCAGGTACTCTTCTAAGGGCTTACTATGAAAAATCATGTAATGACTCCACAGGGAAAGCAGAATTTTTATTCCTGCTTTCAGATGAGAAAACTGAGGAAAAGAGAGGTTATATAACTTTCTGTAATAAACCCACTCACTGACAATCTCACTGCTACGCACACACACCTTTATACCATTTGAACCCAGAGATCATAACTAATATTTAGTGACTGTTTACCATGGCCAGGCAATATATAAGTGCTTCAGATATATTAAGCCATTTAATCCTCAAAATGACTCCATTTGGTAAGTCCTGTATCATCTCATTTTGCAGATAGAAAACCAGAAACGCAGAGAAATGAGGAAATCACCCCTCAGTCACACAAGTAGGAAGTGACAGTGAGTTTCCTACCCAGGTAGACTGACCCCAGAGCTAAAATTTAGCCACTGTATGATGTTGCCCTCTCCCTGAAGGCTGGACAGGGCTGAAGGTGTGAAACATGCACACACATGCTGGGCACTGGGAGTAGGGGGCCAAGCTGAGAGACTCAAAGAAAGACTTAGTAGAAGAAATGGTGTTGGGACCAATGGCTGCAAATCAGAAGCCCCGTCAAGGTGATAAAAGGTATGGTTCACTCAGGTCACTCATGGTCATGGGGGCCATGGAGAAGATGACTAGTTGTGGGTGAATCAAAGTAGAGATAACACGTGGGGGCCTGGCAGTGAAAAGGAGAGCTGCCATTCACCCCAAAGAATCACTGTGTCTTGAAAACAACTGAGGATCTATGAAAGAGCCAACAGGTGGTAGTGGGGACAGTACCTCAGAGTGGCTGGATGGTGCCGAGATAGGATCCAGGAGAGCACTAGGGAGGCCTGCAGGCTTCCATCCCTGCCTGCTGCTCCACATGTGATCTATGAGTAGGGTTTAGGGGTCACTGGCCCACGTGGCATTTAACTTCCCCTATAGTTCCCTAAACTGAAAATAAAGTGAGGCTGGAGAGCTTCTGGTCAAGAAGCCTAAAGCCATCCCTCAGAGTTCTCTAGGGCTTCAAGGATGGGCCCCTTGAGAGTCCTGAGTTCTTGCCCAGGAATCTTGGGTGGCCAGTTACCTCTTCCGGCCTTAGGGTCCTCATCAGCAAGTGGGGAGTCAAAGGAGTTCATCTCTGAACACTTTCCAATTATAGCACATGCAGTTCAAATTTTTATAAAAGGAAAAGGCAAAGGTGGGAGAGGAAAGATGAGGACAGAATAGGAAGAAAAAAAGGAAGGGAAGGGAAAGGAAGGGGAGAGGAGGGAAAAAGAGGGGCATGGAGGGAAGGGAAAGGGGAAGGGAAGTGGGAAATAAAACTCTGTATCCTGAGTGCTAGTTCACTTCCAGCTATGACACGGGCCTGTCTATCTATCCATAAAGAGAAATCCCTCCCCACCTTACTATTTTTTAATCTATGTTAGCAAAGTTTATTCTTATCCTATCTGTGCTTTTATTATGTGACCTTAATCCATTTTGAAGTAGGCAGAGTATAAATAAATAAAACAAGGTGTGTGCAATGATAGAGGTACCAACGCCCAGGAAGGACACAGCCGCTAGAAGGGACAGGTTCTCAAGCAGGGACAATGCCAGCCCTGAGAAGCTGTCATACACGTGTGGTAGGAGGGCTGGGCTGTAAGTTCTTTGTCTCATCAGCTACATGTACAGGGATGATCCACCAGCAGTGATGACATCTTCATGCGGCAAAGAAATCTCAGCTTTAAGAGGACTAGAAGATAGCCCCCAGCCCTTCCCAGGAATGGATTGTTCCAGTTTCAGTGCATTACACATTCCTCTTTTGGCTTGAAAATTCACAGATCACTTAATACTTCCACCGGAGTTTCTAGTTAAAAGAAAGGTGCAGATGGTTGCCTGGAGATAAGGTGGCATCATTCTGGATTCTTCCACATCAACCCCAGTCAAGAAATGTGCACTGTGGACTTTCATTAAGGAGACCAGGAGAAGTTTGGGAGGTCAAAGTTTTCAGATGATATGTTAATTTCACTGGAAATTTCACTGGAACTGTTAATTTCAGCTGGAAATCCTTCCAGCTCCAGCATCCAGGTGCCATTTACTGTTTCCTAATAATTCATCATATGCACTAAAGAAAGAGAAGGAAGTGAACCCCCTGCTCCCATTTCTTTCACAGCCCCACCCCCATCTTTACTACTTTCTAAAGGAAGACATCCCATAGCTGACTAAAGTCTGATCACAATAATCAGCAGAAAAATCTCCTGACATGGAAAAGCCACATAATTGATCATATTTTGTCATTTCCTTCTTCCTCTACCAACGCATGGTTGAACTTCACCTGAGAGAGAAGAAGGAGGAGGAGAAGGTGGCCTTTGCAAATATCAAAGCTCCATGTGAAAACAGGTCCCCAGTATGAATGAGGATCATTCTGAGGTTGGGGGCAGGGGCAGGGGAGTGTGCCTAGAAAGTTTATTAGTCTACATTCAAGTTGTTTCTTGACAAGTTTTATAATATGACAAAGATGTGGACCACAGAGAGAAATGCTTCATGTATATTTGATAAGGCATGTAATTTTAAACCATATGGATTATGAGAGTACAGAGAAAATCTGAAATATCCTTCAGAAATATAATTTCCATATGCATATGGCTCATATATATTTTGCAATATTGTGATAGTGTGATTTATAATAAATATATTTTTGGTCTTTGTTCCCATTTCTGGCAGAGAGCTTCTAAAACACTAGGAATTTCCTAAGTCTGTTGTTAATATTAATGAGGTGACATTGTTTTCTTTTAAACGAAATTAAGCTTTTCTTATTCCAGTTGCCATAAGGAAAAATAAAAGGCGAGTTGCAAACTTAGAGAAACCAATTGCAGCACATATATCTGACAAATAGTTTGGATCCATACTCTATAAAGAACTTTTACAATTCACTAATAAGAAGAAAACCAAAAAAAAAAAAGAAAAGAAAAGAAAAGAAAACCAATTCAATTTCAAAAAATTACAATACTTGGACAGAAGTTTCACAAAAGGATACAAGAAATGTCCAGTTAGTTTATAAAAAATGCCTAAGAATCTTTAGTCATTAGGAAATCCAAATTATTATTTTTTATAGGATTTGAACCCAGGGTTTATTGATAACCATATTGTCAACAGTCAGAAAGTTATTTAAAAGTTGCTGTTTTATTGCCTGTGATTCCTCTGACATTTTAATAGTAGTATAGTTAACTTATAGTGTTATATTAGTTTCAGGTGCACAATATAGTGATTCAATACTTCGACACATCACTGTCATCACCACGATGACTGCACAACGAGGTGACTTTTGGAAAGCACCAAAGATAGGGGCTGGTTGCCAATAGAACCAACCATATGATTAGAGAGTTGGAACTGTCAATCCCATCTCCTGTCCTCCAGGGATGGGAGATTGAATCAGTTGTCGATGGCCAATGATTTCATCAATCATGCTTATGCAATGAAGCCTCCCAAATATCCAAAAGAGTGGGCTTGGACAACTTCGAGGTTGGCGAACACATGGGGATTTTGGGAGAATGGCATGTCAGGAAAGAGTGAGAGTGTGGGAGCGCCTCCACAGCTTTTCCCCATCATCTGTCCTGTGCATCTCTTCCACCGGGCTGCTCCTGAGTTATATCCTTTTATGATAAATTGGTAGTCTAGTACATAAAACGTTTCTTTGAGTTCTGTAAACCTGAGGAGGTGGTCTTGGGAAGCTCTGATCAATAGCCACTTAATCAGAAGCACTGGCAATAACCTGGGCTTGCAACTGGTGTCTGAAATTGGGGGAGAAAGGTTGGTCTTATAGGACTGAGCGCTCAACCTGTAGAATCTGATACTCTCTCCACATAGACAGCATCAGAGTTTAATTGAATTGTCAGACGCCTTGCTATTGTTTGAGAATTGCTTGGTGTTGTGTGGGGAGCACTTCCTCTCCCAACATACACATTGGAATTGGTTCTGTGAAACCTAAAAGACGGATACCTAAATATATATCTAGATAACAAAATACTTGATATGTTAAAAACTTCTCTTGTGATTGTTATGTGTGTCTATTTATATATTTTTTTTAAGTTCATAAAATTACTTTGTTGAGTTTTTCATGAGCTGGTTCCTCTTTTAATTTCATGGGATGAGGAGCTACTCTATCTGAAGTAAACACCTACACTTTGACCTTAGGTCAAAACTTACTAACGCATCCATTGGTGAGCATTAAAATCAGAAAATCTGAAGTCAGATATTCCAAGGATCAGAAATCCTTTAAAAATAGCATGCTAAGGGTCCCTGGGTGGCGCAGCGGTTTGGCGCCTGCCTTTGGCCCAGGGTGCGATCCTGGAGACCCGGGATCGAATCCCCCCACGTCGGGCTCCCGGTGCATGGAGCCTGCTTCTCCCTCTGCCTCTCTCTCTCTCTGTGTGACTATCATAAATAAATTAATTAATTAAAAAAAAACAGCATGCTAAGTTCTATGTGCATATGCATTTTTCTGAGAAAGCTATCTATATTTTCCATTAAATTCTCAAAGGGAATATCATATCCTTAGAAAGTATAAGAACAATTCTCTTACATCAACCAACTGAAGGCCTTTATTTGAATCATTTTGTTGTTACTAATAACTCAGGAGGTTAAAATGGCCATAATTTGCACTATTTAATGTGATTTGATTAAAAAAATCTTAATAGAACTTTTTAGAGAAATTCAATTTGAGTATATTTAAGTACCAGAACTAGACTTTGATACTTATGTCTAGTTCTTTAGGAAAATGCATGAAATAAGATTCTTATTGTTTTGAAAGTAAATAGATACTTGTCAAGCTTCAAGAGGCTTTAAAACAATTGGTTCTTTTTAAAAGTTTTAAACAAATTTATGTAATTTTCTTTGTTAATTTACATACCAAATTCTTTTGCTGGTAGTTCAGGATGAGTCAATTCAACTTTTGTCCAAATTACCACATATACCAACTGTAAGATTTCAAGGCTGTAGGTTTATATTGCACAAATACAAATAGTTAGCCAGATACTATGTACCAAACCAATAACGGCTAATGTTGAAACATCAAAAATGGATAATCTCATCATGAAGAATAACAATAAGGTAAAAAAATGCATTCTAAAAACTAAACAGCATCATTAGCCACACTTGGAAGCTGGAGAGAGGCAGACTTACCGGTGCCTGAATGCAAATGAATACTAGCCTAGTAATTTTCAAGTGAACCACACTCAGGTTTTAAGCTAAGCCATATGTATTGGACTATTTCTCATTGCATGCATATTTTCTCTTCTTCCTTGAAGTCTCCACTGTAAAGCTCTCCTTGATTCCACCGCCTCTCCCCCACCCTCTCCGTTAAGTGCCAATATGTTACTTAGATCATTACCTGCCAAGACACTCTGAATGCTGTTTGGTAATTATCTCTTATTTGCTCTAGATTCTGAGCTGCAAGACCCTTCTTGGCAGGATTCATGTCTTCGTATCTGTGATATCTGCCACACAGTTGGTACTAAATAAATACTGTTGCTGAAATGAAAAAGGGGCCCTTTATAAAACCACGAACAAATATGAAAATGTAGAAAACAAAACATGCATCTGCATCTCGTCTCTTTTTCTCCTGAAAGTTCCGATTCAAGAAAGGAACTCTGTGTAGTCTGATTTCAGGAGGGATTATTTATGAACACAACGGAGACATAATGCACCTGAGCCAAGATGTTAGAGCTCCCGTTTATGAGCTTGCTAGAGATCAGACTCATCACTCATCCACTTTCAACAGGACAACATGCTTGGGGAGTGATGGATCTGCAGCTACAAGCCCACATTGCACAAGCCTGCGGGTTCCTGTTGCTTATGTCAACAAGGAGTCCTTTCCCCAGCAAATGATTTGGTATACTTTTCATCTTCCTTGACAATTAAAGCTCGAGTGTGGCATGTTTGTGTTTCAGGTGAAAGGTTTAAGGCACTAAGAGAGAGTCACCCTTGTTGCATCACAAACAGCTAATTAGCTGGCATTATTTCCAAATAGCCTTTGATTAAAGCTTTTGAGACAGTGACAGTAAAGAACAACAAGGTCCAAGTGTTTGTTAATCAAACAAGCGCCGGCCAGAACAGTCATCTCTTGGAGCTCACTGCCAGAAAAAAAGTATACCCACCAAAGAACACACCATCGTTCAAGATCATCTGAAAGCAACCTAGAAAAGTACCCAAACCTACAACATAACAAGATGCCCCCAAAGTGCCTATAATGTAGAGAGGTTCAGAATTACTTTCTAAGGGGCTACAAGAAGCTCTGCTACCTCTAGCAGAGAATACAGATAATAAAACACGGACCGTTGTGGCAAGACCAGATATCTCCTCCTGGATTGTATTTGCTGGCCAACAGCTGCAGATTACAAATTGGAACATGCTTCACCTTGTAACTTCAACCTCTGTCTCCTGGCTCTTCATGTTTCTTTCCCCTCCGTCTATTCCTGGCCATCTCCCCTGTTGTTTCAGCCCAACCTGATCACTTATTCTTTCCTCTAGCATCTTAGTGAGATCAAAGGCTGTGGTTCATCTCAATAAAATACATCTAACTTGAAAAACAGCCAGTTGTGTTATTGCTTTACCTAGATCACCAGAGTTAGGTAATAAAGGAAAGCTTTGTACCTGGAAAAAGGAGGGTGAGAAGAGGGAGTGCACAGGGCATCTTTCCAGTGCCCTTTGAATGGAGTCACTGCAGCTTCTGCTGAGACCTATTCTAAAGCGTCTTCATTCAGGTCAGTACCCATGAGGTGCCTCCTCTGTGTCAGGCACCATGCTAGGCACTGTGGATGCAAAAAAAAAATGAGCAAGATATACTCCTGCTCTCAAGTTGAGTGGACCTGTCTGGGTCTAGGTGTGGAGTTACAGGAGCGATCTTGCTGTATAAATTCAGAGGGAATAGTCAGGGAAAATAGACTCTAGTCTCTCATAAAGCCTCCTGGAGGAGAGGCTGGATATAGGAACCTCTTCTCCAGGCTCCATCTGCCCACTTCCAGCCACAGTCCCCAAAACTCCCTAGTGAAAGGGCAGTTTTGTCTGCCTCTACTCTCTCCAGAGCTCACGTTTCCCTACTAAATCCATGTCTCCCTCCTGCCTCTTGCTACCTCTCCCATCAGGAATTCAAAATCTATTTTCCCTAGGTGTACTTCCAACTGAGATCTTCCTTGCCCCATGCAGTGACAGCATTTCTCCATACTCAGTGGACACAAATAGATTTTCTTCTTAATTTTGTCCTGGTTGGGACACCTGGATGGCTCAGCAGTTTAACTCTTGCCTTCGGCCCAGAGGGTGATCCTGGAATCCCGGGATCGAGTCCCATGTCGGGCTCCCTGCATAGATCCTGCTTCTCCCTCTGCTTGTGTCTCTGCCTCTCTCTCTCTGTCTCTCATGAATAGATAAATAAAATCTTTAACAAAATTTTTTTTGGTCCTGGTAAAACATATGAATTTGTTTACATTTTCTTGAAATCACATTAATAAGATACTCAAGGGCCACCCTCCTTCCAAACATGTTAGATAATATTGTCAGAGTCTTAAATGGTGCCACTAATAATTCACCAGGTACAAGATTTCCAAACAGATACATAAGATTTGGCTGAACAAGATCAAGCAAATTAAAATAAAAGAATGAATGGGAAATTAAAGGTAAGGAATTGTCCCCCAAAGAGTGACTCATTAGATGTTAAAATATATCCATCCTAAATTCGTATTGATTCAAAATGCATGTAATTGCCCTGACAGTGAGAATCACGGTAAACAACACAGATAAGCAATAAAATCTTTGCAACTGGGATGGGGGCTTTTTGGTTGTTCTTTTTGTTGTTTTTGTTCTTGTTGATAATGGGTAGTGAATTTGCAAGAGTCTATCGTTGGATTTCATTGATGTACAATTTAAAGGCACAAGATTCTTGCTTCTCATCCACTAATTGCTTCTCTCTAAAGTAATGATTCTCAACTGAAAGTGATTGTGTCCACAGGGGACATTGAGCAATGTATGGAGATGCTTTTGTCTTCACAACTTGGGGACGGGGAGTGTTACTGGCTTCTAGTGGGTAGAAGCCAGGGGGGCTCCTAAACATCTTGCAATGCCCAGGACAGCTCCCATGACAAAGAATTATTCTGCCCAAAATGTCAACAGAGCCACAGTTATGCAACCTACCCTCACAGAATCCATAAAGCATGTATAGTGTGCTCTATCACCCTGTGTTTCCTTTTACCTATTACACAGCTTCATCTTTCCCTCGTCACACAGTTGCATTTGCTAAGTGTTTCTCAAGGAGTTACCTATGGGGTGATCATCCTAGAATCTATACCATGGCTGGGGTCTAGATGGCTTTCAATTTTCTCTTCTATAGGAATATTCCTTTTCCTAGGGATGAGGATGCCAGAGGTGGGCAGCAAATTCCCATAAGCCTCATGATTACTCCAAACCCTTAGAATTATCAAAACAGAATCTCAACCACAGTTGAACAATTTTTTTTAGTTTGCTTGTGAGGTTCAGAGAAATAAGTGGAATGGTTTTATCTAGTAATAGATGCTTGGCTCTGCATTGCCTGAATTGTCAATACTGACCTACAATGGATCAGTTATATATGGTGTAAACAGACCCTTTCTGAAGGGCACTTGCAATGTGTCATACTCAAGGCCTCCTGGTGAGAGTATTCTTATGCACAGATCACCACAATTACATTTGGGGCCTCACTATCCTGCCTCATTAACTGGACTGAAGATGGGTGTCTGGCCCAAAGGTGGTCCAGAAAGGAACCTAGAATAAGAGTTCTGCTCAACATGAGTTCTTAATACAGATGATCAATTAACAGGAACTACCACGTCTTTTGGGTTGAAGGCACGTATACAGAAGGACACAGATAGTTGAGGTACAGAGAAGGCAGTGAATAGAATCCACGAATAGCATGGGATATCAGCAAGCAGTTACATGATACAGAAAGAAGACAAATCTGTTATTTATGTGTACTTGGGAATGCCTGGTACCTAGAACCAACACTGGCTTGTCTGTAGGTGTTTAATGAATATCTGTTTAATGACTGACATAAGAACAGAAAGGTGTGTGTTTAGTAGTATTAGGAGACCTAGAGGAGAGGAACCATAGGAGAGCTTCTGACCAGAGCTCAAGGTAGTACTTGAGTCCTACCTAGTACAGGAAGCTGCTGAGTGGATGATAATGTAACTTGATCTCTGGAGGTCTCATATTCCACATAACATCCTTGCTTCCCTAAGGCTGAGCTAGACCTTTATAGAGGCTGCCCCCTGCTCTTTCCTTTTTACTTATGCAATTTCAAAATAAAATAATAGTAACTTAGGTTCTCTTCAGTGCTCCTGAAATGCAAAAAAAAAAAAAAAAAAATGGTCAGCAAGATTTTGTCAAAGTAAGAAGGACATAAAGTCCCTAAACTAGAAAAGATTTCTAAATGAGTGGAGGACTGCTGAATTTGGAGGTCTAAGGTATATAAGGTATATATCTGCTCTGGGGTTAATCTCTAGGACACCTTGACTTTCCTTCTAGTTCATGGCATAGATTAATAATTGGACAAAATCTCTTAGTAAGAGAAGAAGAAAGAACAAATGTTTTTCAGATGGTTTATTCTTTTCCCTGTTACCACTGAACTGTGCCTCTTGCCAGATCAACTACAGGAATTTCTCTACCTCCTCTTGCATGATATAAACAGGACTGAGGGTTTGATGAACCGTATCCCAGCTAAGACCTAGGACAGACCACAGCTCTGCCCAGCCCCATTCTGAATGAGTCAGCACAACTTGAACCACCCTATAATCAAAGTATGATTTTTTTCTGGAGCCCTGTACCCACAGCAAAACATTAGATAATAACTAGCCTATTAATAAGAGATGAAAGTATTATTTTAAGATTAGGTTAACCTAGAAAAAAGTTGACTCAATTTTGGCTTTCTAAAATGACCAAGACTATGTATATTAAAGGCTCACCTATTTATGTGCTTAACAGAGCTCAAATTAACAGGCACTATCTACTCATAACTTTTTGTGGCATCCGAAATAATCACACACAATCTAGATAAGACTTGCCTCTATAAATAAATGCATTTATCTTTCCTCTAAGAAAACATCTTGAAATCTATTTCAAATGTTATGCAAACCAAGGTCTGTAAAGATATCACAAATTCAATACAAGTTGCACTTTGACTATAGTCTCACACTGAGTTAACATCTGCTCATTCCCTTTTTCAGTTTTCTTTCCTGGGTGGATAGATGGTGAACAGGGGCACTACAGAGTGCAAGGGTGATTGCTGTGGCTGGTAGTTATAGCAAGATTTTTAATTAAAAATTCATTTCTCAAAAAAACAAGGATTAATTTCTCAATTCCTACATGGAACCAACATTTAAGAGAATGAGGAAGAATAATAAAGTATATTTTTTCAGAAAAAACTTTTCTATATATCCTTTAAATATTTTCAGTAGCCCTGATAATTATATAGATGAAATAATATGTTTATTTTACAGAGTTGAGACATTAGGACCCTTCACCACAAAACACTTTCATTGTTGAATCTAAAATAAAACTCTGTTTTTCTCATTTTAATTTCAGTACTATGATCTAATTAACATGGACTTCATAATCTGAGTATGTTAAACCAGAGAAAAGAAATGGAATTTTATGGAAATGGAATTTTATCTAAAAATTGTTGATATAAGATACTCATTCCTGGCTCTGCAGGAGTAACTTAACATCAATCCCACTATCCTGCTGAAAACAACTATAAAAGCAGGATAATATAAAAAATTAGCTGTTGATAAATAATAAATAGTAACCAAGTCTGACATGATTTAAGGGCCAAAATCTCAGAGAAAATGAATATACAGGTGAATTCAACATTCTTCCTTGCTTTTCCCCTTGACACATTTGCTATATTCTAAGCAACACTCCAGTACAAGCAGAAATCAGGGACTCAGAGTTTTTATCAGTTGTCATAGCACCGTAGAGATGAAATTGTAGTCCAAGAACTACCAAAGTAGCAATACTGAAGAAGCCAAGAGTTAGAGAAACAGAAACCACAGATTATTGAGCACAACATTTTACTTTGTATTTCACCTTGAGATATTTGTCAGTTCCTATCCTGTATACAGTAGGAGTCCAAGAAGCCAATTGGAGAGTGTCAGCTAAGAGGCCACAAAAATTAGCAAAGCTTTCAAAAATTCATGGTACCAGAGAGAAAAAAGAGATGCCTAAAGAGCTAGGCCCTGGTAGTAAGAGAAAACTAGAAATAGAATGGCTCACAGAAAGACATGAAGCATCTCAAACCCCTACTGGAGGAAGGTGATCTGCATTTATGTAACTATCAGTGAGAAGAAAAGTAAATTCTCTATGAGAAAGAGAACATAATACAGATAATCAGTCATTTTTATACATAATATCCAGCCTCTAATTATAAATTATCAGGTATGCTAATAAAAAGGACCAAATAAATGAAAACCAGGACACAAGTGTAGACAAAAGAAATACACCCACAGGTAATCTAGATACTATTGTTATTGGAGTCAATTTTTAAGTAACTATGATTCATACAATCAAGATAAGAAACGATAAAGATGGAGAACGTATATTTTTAAAATCTATGAAAAATATAGTTATCAAAATTAAGAATTACAAAATGTACTCAATAATGAACTAAATAAAATAGTAGAGAGAATTAGTGAATTAGAAAACAAGTTAATAGAAAGACAAGCAAAAAGGAAAAAGTGATGGAAAATAAATATAAGAGAATAAGACACATATAACCTAGTGGAAAGGTCTAACATATATGTAGAGTTCCAGGAGGAGAGAGAGAGAGAGAGAGAGAGAGAGAGAGAGAGAGAGAGAGAGAGAGAGACCAGATGCAATATTTGAAAAGAAATTGCCCAAGAAGTTTCCCAAGATAATAAAAACATTAAATCATAGAATTAAGAAGCTCTATGAAGTTGAAACAGGATAAATACAAAGGGGAAAAACACATTTAGATACGTCAAAGTCACATCATGCAGAAAACATCATAAATCAACATGCTGACAGCCAAAACAAAGATAAATCTTAAAAAAAAAAATCCAGGATGAGGGCTGGGAGTATTAGAGGGGGAGATACATTACTTTCAAGGGAACAGCATTTACACTTACAGCCGACTTTTCAAAGGAAACAATTGAGTCCAAAAGATAATGGAACATTTTTCAAATGCTGAAAGAAATATTTTCCAAATTCTAGAAAAATATCTTTTTTTTCCTAAATGAAGGCTAAATAAGATACTTAGTTAAATCTATTGATATGTATCATAGTAGGCAAAACTGCAAATGTAGAGAAATATTATTCATGCAATACATTTTTCTGCTAACATGCATGCTCCATCCCACTAGGCTACGGGCCACACCTGAAGGAAACAGATGAGATAGGAAATTATAAGGTGTTTTTAAGAGCAACCAACTAATGCATCTCTTGTTTCCCCTTGCTCCAATTCACAAATTTCAGCCAGCTTTTACCTTTGTCCTCAAATATACAAAATGCTGGGCCTAACAAACTATGTCTTTATGTAAGTAAACTTTTTGGTAATTTGAAAACATGAGAAAAATAAATGTAAATATTTTACCCAGAATCACACAGCAGCTGAGAAAGAGAGAGAAGTGCCTTGTCCTCTCTTTTTCTGCGTTATGGTCCTGATGTTCCTGCACTAGGACAGAAGAGGGTGAGGTGTGGAGCTGAGTAGATGCATAAATAATTTTCTAGAGATGCATTACCTGATGAGTGGTAAGTTTAGAATATCTGAAAACAAGAGAAGACTTTTTCTTAATGAAGTCCACAAAGTGTGAAGGAAAGATCATGGACTTTGGCAGCAAACAGATCTTTCAGATGAAATCTTCACATCATCACTTTCCAGCTGAATGACTTTGAGAAAAACACTTAACCTCTTTGAGCTTTGTTTTCTCAGTTTTTTTTTTTAAATGAGAATACTAACACCTACCTCAAAGAGTTGTGGAGATTAAACTAGATAATTAACGTGAAGTTTGGAGTACAGGGTATGAAGTTGGCACTCACAATAGTAGGGTTTTTAAAAAATTATATATGTCTATTGATCTATCAGTTAAGAAGAAAGTACTGAATGACAAAGAACTAAGTGGAAAAAAGTAACAAATCCATTGTCACTTCAGAATGATGAGGAATGGGGCTGAGTATTAACAAAAGCAACATGTTATTTATACACACCGATTTCCCTATTCTGCAAGCTGTGAAATTTTGTTGCCTTAGAGATAGGGTATTTATTAGCCACCAGTAAAAATAAGCATACTGCGGAGAATTTATAGGAAAATGCATTTAATTAAGTGCCATCTGAGCCACCCACACTGTGAACAAGGATTCTGGCAACAAAGGGGTTATTGTTGCCAAGTTCCTGCCAAATGTTATTTTCCTAAGTTAGCCTGTTTTTTTTTTTTTTTTTTTTTTTTTCTGACCAAGCCTGAACAAAGAGTTCCAGATGGCAACATAGAGTGAGAAAGCCCCATCACCACAGACCAAAAATCTCCCAAATCCAAAGAAGATTGGAAAAACCTTTAAAAATATTTCCCTGAGTGGAGGAAGGGGTGGGTACCACATGCAAATATAAAGTAGGAAATAATCGTGATTAAACCTTAGCGTGAGTTCTTTGAGGATGGTAATTAGGGATTTTCCATCTCTGAACGTGCCCCCGTGTTGGGCCCCCATAAAGGGCAAGGTTCTTACCAAGTGCTGGTGGGACTGAATTGGACGCCTTTGCCGGAGAAGACATGAAAGTCCACATTGACGCAAACAACAATGACAAATTTACTGAGCACCTGTATGTTTCCATCACTGCACTGAGAACCTCGCAGGTGTTATAAAATGCAATCCTTCCGACAACCCTTGATTTTTTAGATGCAAAACCTGTCCTCGGAGAGGTTCAAGAGTTGGCCGGTGACGCTGGGGCCAGTCAGTAGCAGAGCTGGACTCCAAACAAGGTCTGTCTAAATTCCAAGGTTGTGTTCTACTACCAGACTAAGAAACTGGGGCAAAGTTCTACAATTCCACGCTTTCATGAACAGGTAACTAAAACATCAATGTATAAAATTAAGCGTGGCCAATAAAAAAATACTGCCAATTTGAGACTATAGGTTGAGAAACCCAGAAAGATATCTGCTGTGTTGGGAAATCACAGAGCGTTCTGTGTAACAAAGAAGTTCAGTGTCATGAGGTTAAAAGTAAAAACATTCCAAAAAGTCACAGAGGGCCAAGTGTCCCGTTGGGGCCCCATAGTGCAGGAGAGCAAGGCAGGTGACGTCTACACAGTTCTTAAACCCTCCTGGCGCCTTACGCAGGTCTGCAGCTTGTACACTCTCCTTCCTCCTTTACTTGGTAGGAAAATGGGGTGTGCAGGTTGTAAGTGTGAATGTGAAGACCGTTGATGTTCAGTTTTCTTCTGTGGATCAGATGTAATGACAGAGAGCGGTGATAGTGGAAGCCTCGTTTTCATGACTCTTTAGAAATAGAAAATAGTGAAATGTGGATGTGGAAAGTACCTAAGTATGGGCTGCAAGTGTAGTTTTGTTCCACAGGAGCCACCTGCGTCCATCTTCGGAGCCTCCACCGTCATGGAGATGTGTCATCCCCTGTGATGGGGATCCCACACGTCTCTACTGAGCTGCACAGCCCTGTACCCAAGGAGCTTCCAGACAGCTCCACTCAGGTGCCACCGACAGTGCAGATTCGCTCTCCCCAAAGTCGAGCTCAAACACGCTCTTTCTGGGGTACCCCCATGCCAGGAAGCAGCCCAGGGAGCCTCGCAGACATTATAGCTAGAGACCCAGGGCCACCTTTGATCCCTCTCTCTCTTCCCTCCACATCCAACGACCATCAAGCTCTATCAGTTGCATCTTTGTGTATTTCCCGGGTGCATCTCCGCCTCCCTCTCCGTTCCCAGTCCCACTCTTAGTCCATCATTATTTCTCATACCAAATAATCCAAGTCTCCTTGTCTTTCTCCCGGTCGTCTTGTTCTGACATAATTCTCTTTCCATACTGCATCCAGAATGATCATTATGAAATCTAATCTGTCCTGTCACCTCATTGGCAGAAAGCTTTGACTTTTTCTCCAGACATTTCTGTATAAAGTTGAAAAGTCGTCACATAGTATACAGGATCCTTCATGATCCGTCTCCTTCCTCTTTTTTTTGACATTTATTTTGTTCCTCTTTTGTGGAGGTATTTTTTTAAATTAATTTATTTATTTGAGAAAGAGAGTGAGTGACAGAGAGAGCATGAGCTGTGGGGAGGGTCGGAGAGGGAACCACGCAAGGGTTGATCCCAGGACCCTGAGATCATGACCCGAGCTGAAGGCAGATGCTTAACTGACTGGGCCCCCCAAGTGCCCGCCTTTTATTGAGGTATTTATATAAATTGTACAAATCATAAATATACTCTTAGAAAACATTTTCATAAGCGTGTACCTGTGTGACAACCTTCCAGATCAAGAGACAGAACATTTTTACTAAGTTTTTTATTTTAATTCCAGTATAGTTAACGTACAGCGTTAAATTAGTTTCGGGTGTACAGTATAGTGCTTCAACAGTTCATACATCACTCAGTGCTCACCAGGATGTGTCCTCCTTCACCCCCATCACCTATTTCATTCATTCTCCCACCCACCTCCCCTATGGTAACCAAAAGTTTATTTTCTATAGTTAAGAGCCTGCTTCTTGATTTGTCTCTCTCTCTCTCTCTCTCTCTTTCTTATTTTGCTCATTTGTTTTGTTTCTTAAATTCCACATCTAAGTGAAATCATAAGGTATCGGTCTTTTATCTGAGTGACTCACTTTTTTTATTATTTTTTTATAAATTAATTTTTTATTGGTGTTCAATTTGCCAACATATAGAATAACACCCATTGCTCATCCCGTCAAGGGCCCACCCCAGTGCCGTCACCCAGTCACCCCCACCCCCCGCCCACTTCCCCTTCCACCACCCCTAGTTCATTTGGGGAATATAAAAAATAGTGAAAGGGAATAAAGGGGAAAGGAGAAAAAAACGAATGGGAAATATCAGAAAGGGAGACAGAACATGAAAGACTCCTAACTCTGGGAAACGAATGAGTGACTCACTTTGATTAGCATTATACTCTCTGGTCCATCCAGGTCATTGCAAATGGCCGGATTTCATTCTTTTTGATGGCTGAGTAATAATCCATTGTGTGTATAGGCCACATCTTCGTCATCCATTCATCCGTCAATGGACATTTGAGCTACTTCCATAGCTTTTGATTGTAAATAATGCTACTATAAACACAAGGGTGCATATATCCCTTTGAATTAGTGTTTTTTGTATTTGGGGGTAAATACCCAGTAGTGCAATTACGGAATCATACGGTAGTTCTATTTTCAACTTTTTGAGAAACCTCCATATCATTTTCCACAGTGGTGGAGCCAGTTTGCATTCCCACCAGCAGTGCACCATTACCACAGCCTCACCAGCACCTGTTGTTTCTTGCGTTGTTGATTTTAGTCATTCTGACAGGTGTGAGAAATATCTCATTGTAGTTTTGATTTGCATTTCCCGGATGATCAGTGATGTTGAGCCTCTTTTCATGTGTCTGGTGGCCGTCTGGGTGTCTCCTTTGGAGAAATGTCTGTTCATGTCTTCTGCCCACTTTTTAATCGGATTATTTTGGTTGTTGACTTGTATCTTTTTTGTAATATTTTGGATACTAACTTTTTATCAGATACGCTATTTGCAAATATCTTCTTGCATTCTGTAAGTTACCCTTGAGTTTTGTTGATGGTTTCCTTTGCTATGCAGAGTTTTTTATTTTTATTTTATTTTCCTTTGCCTCAGAAAACATATCTAGAAAAATGTTACTACTGCCAATGTCGGAGAAATTACTGCCTGTGCTCCCTTCTGGGATTTTTATAGTTTCAAGTCTCATGTTTATATCTTTAATCTATTTTGAGTTTGTTTTCATGGGTCGGGTAAGAAAGTGACACATTTTCTTTTACATGTAGCTAACTGGTTTTCCTGGAGCCATTTGTTGAAGAGATTTTTTTTCCCATTGCATATTCCTTCCTCCTTTATTGAAGATTAGTTGACCATAGAGGTGATGGTCCATTTCTGTGTCTCTATTCTGTTCCATTGATTGCCTTTTTTTTTTTTTTGTACCACAGTACACACACCGTACCACACTGTTTTGATTATCACAGCTCTATAGTATAACTGGAAATCTGGAATTGTGATACCACCAATTTTTCTTTTTCAAAATTACTTTGGCTATTCAGAATCTTTCTTGGTTCCATACAAATCTTATAATTGTTTTAGTTCTGTGAAAAATGCTGTTAGCATTTTGATAAGGATTGCATTATACCTATGAATTTCTTGATAGTATAGGCATCGTATCAAATTTGTTCTTCCAACCAATGAGCATGGAATGTCTTTCTATTTCTTTGTTTTATCTTGAATTTCATTCATCAGTGTTTTATAGTTTTCAGACTAAAGGTCTTTTATCTCTTTGGTTAAGTTTATTCCGAAGTATTTATTTTGGTGCAATTGTAAATGGTATTGTTTTCTTAACTTCTCTTTCTGCTGCTTCATTATTAGTGTTTAGAAATGAAACAGATTTCTGTACATCGATTTTATATCCTGTGATTTTTCTGAATCCATTTATCAGTCCTAGTAGTTTTTTGGTGGAGTCTTTAGAGTTTTCTCTATATAGTATCATAATATCTGCAAATAGTGAAAGTTTTACTTCTTTCTTATGGATTATATATCTTTTATTTCTTTTTGTTGTCTCATTGCTGTGACTAGGACTTCCGGTACTGTGTTGAATAAAAGTGGTGACAGTGGATATCCTTGCCTTGTTCTTGTTCATAGGGGAAAGTTCTCAGTTTTCCCCACTGAGGATGATGTGTGTTTTCATAAAAAGTCTTTATTATGTTGAGGTATGTTCTTTCTAGACCTACTTTGTTAAGAGATTTTACCATGAACGAATGCTGTAATTTGTCAAATGCTTTTTCTGCTTCTATTGAAATGATCATATGGTTTTTATCCTTTCTCTTATTGCTGTGATGTATCATATTGATTGATTTCTGAATATTGAACCACCTTTGCATTCCAGAAATAAATCCCTGTTGATGGTGGTGAATGATTGTTTTTAATGTATTGTTGCCTGTAGTATGCTAGTATTTTGCTGAGAATTTTTGCATCTGTGCTCATCAGAGATATTGGTCTGTATCTCTCCTTTGAAAGTTTTCCTTCCTCTTCTACTTTTTTGGATAGTTTGAGAAGAATGGGTATTAACTCTTTTTTAGATGTTTGGTAGAATTTGCCTGTGAAGCCATCTGGTCCTGGACATTGGTTCCTTGGGAGTTTTTTCATTACTGATTCAAGTTCATTGCTGGTAATTGGTCTGTTCAAAATTTCTATTTCTCCCTGCTTCAGTTCTGGTAGGTTATGTGTTTCTAGGTATTTATCCGTTTCTTCTAGGTTGTCTAATTTATTAGCATATATATTTTCTTTAATATTCTGTTAAAATCGTTTATATTTCTGTGGTGTTGGCTGTTATTTCTCCTCTTTCATTTGTGATTTTTATTTGAGTCTTTCTCTCGCTGTTTTGTGTGTGTGTGTGTGATAAATCTGGCTAGAGAGATTTATCCATATTTTTACCTTTTCAAGGAACCATTTCCTATTCCTCAAAAAGTTAGACAGAACTACCCTATGATCCAGCAATCAGACTACTAAGTATTTCCCTAAAAATACAAAAATACTAATTTAAAAGAATACATGCACTCCAATGTTTATAGCAGCATTATCTACAATAGCTAAATTATAGAAACACCCCAAATGTCTATCAACTGATGAATGGATAAAGAAGACGTAAATATACATCACATCATATATATAGATGTATTATGGAGTATTATTCAGCCATAAAAAGGAATGAAATATTGCCATTTGCAATGACATAGAATGCTAAGCAAAATGAATCAGAGAAAGACAAATACTATATGATATAATTTATATGTGACTTTAATTTTAAAAAAGGAGCAAAGGAGAAAAAAAAAAGAGGAAAACCAAGAAGGTAACTCTTGACCATAGAGACCAAACTGATGGTTACTAGAGCGGAGGTGGGTGAGATAACGGGTTAAATAGGTGATGGGGATTAAGGAGTGTATTTGTTGTGATGAGCACCAGGTGTTGCATGGAATTGTTGAATCACTATATTGTACACCTGAAACTAATATTACACTGTATGCTAACTAATTGGAATTTAAATATAAACTTAAGAAAAAAACAAAGAACAATATCCTGGTTTCATCAATCTGTTCTACTGTGTTTTAGTTTCTATGTCAACTATTTCTGCTCTAATCTTTATCATTTCCTTCCTTCTGCTGGTCTGGGTTTTATTCGTTGTTCCTTTTCTAGCTCCTTTAAATGTAACATTAGGTTTTGAGATTTTTCTTGCTTCTTGAAGTAGGCCTGTATTGCTATAAACTTGCCTCTGAGAACTGCTTTTGCTGCATCCCAAAGATTTGGATTTGTTGTGTTTTCATTCTCATTTGTTTCCATGTAATTTTTGTTTTCCTCTCATACTTTCTGGTTGACCCATTCATTGTTCAGTGGCATGTCATTTGACCTCCATGTATTTGTGCTCTTTGCAGGTATTTCCTTGTGACTGATTTCTAGTTTCATAGCACTGTGGTCACAAAAAGATGCATTGTTTGACTTAGATCTTTTTGAACTTGTTGAGGTTTGTTTTGTGGCCTAATATGTGATCTATTCTGGGGAACGTCCCATGTGCACTTGAAATGAATGTGCACTCTGCACTGTAGTGCCCTGCAGTGTAGTGTCCCCCATTCCCCAGGATCTGGCACTTCAGGGAGTCTCCCATGTATGTTGTATGTGCCCTGCTATTCAGTGCTGCCTGATTTTTCCTTCAGTCTAGTTGTCTGCAGAAGCTCTCTTTGCCTGTTATGGGCAGTGTTTTGCCCCAGCAAGGATGGGACATATCTTAATAAGGTATGTGCTCATCTGCTTGGAGATGATAACTGCTGTGCCACAGCATCACTGGAACTGAAGTCCTGCCAAATGCACAGGTTGGGAGATGAGATTCTGGTGGAGTTTGTGCAGGTCTTCTTGGAGAGAAGGCCCACAGCACCAGAACTGAGGCCGGTGAGACTGGGAAGGGTGGATCTGCTGAAGTACAGGGTGGCTAGGGTAAGAAAGTGAGTGTGGGTGCCCTACTGCTCCCAAAGGTGGCCTTGTGTTTATGCTGAGGGGCAGGAGAAGGAAGCAGTGTCTCTCAGCTCTTATTCCTGGAGTTACATCCCCATACTCCCTGCCTCTTCAGGCCATGCTCCGAGATGAGTAAATAACTCTCCCTCCTGTCTGCCCCCAATGTTTTTCAACTATATCTCCACTGGTTGTTTGTTGTTGTCTCTTTAAGGGTGGGGACTCCACTTCTAAAGCCCTTGGAACTTTCCCAGGGTCAAGCTTGGCAATTGTTTTTAAATTCCAGGCTTTAAGTCCCACTGATTATAAGAACTCATGAGATTCAGCCCCTCTTACTTTCAAAATCAAATATTGTGGAGACTTGCCTTCCTATATGGGCTCCCCAATGTGATAGTCTGTCTTTCTCTCCTCCCCGTGCTCCTGACTCTCTTCCCACTGTAGACACCCAAGGTCCATTTCACTCCAAAACTGCTTCTCACCCTCTCTACCTTCTTCAGTGTGGCCTCTTCTCTATTGTTAGTTGTGGAGTTTGTTGTGCCAATCTTTAGGCTGTTTTGGGCTATTTATGCTGATGTGAGTGTTATCTAGTTGTATCTGTGGGTTGAGGTGACCTTATTCCAACATCTCCCCAGCCCCTGAGATCAATCTATCACCATATTATCTCTCCATTTTTTACCGTTGTCATTACCACCCTTTCCTTCTATAATCTAGTTAAAATAAACTCCATATCTTATTTCAAATAGTCTGTATTCTCATCTCTATCATTTTTCTAAAGGCTATCCTTTTAAAAATAAACCAAAAAAAGACAATATAAATGTTTTCATACCTTTCAGACTCTTTGCCTGCTAACTGCCCCCTACTCCTCTCTCTAGTAAAGTGTCTTCTCAAAAATTTGTATTTGGCTTCCATCTATTGTCTTTCCATGGTACCCTGTGCTTAGTTTTGTCATAGTACTTATCATATTGTGTTATGACCATTTTCCTAACTATGGTGTATGCTTCTAAAGGACAGGAGTGTATTTATTATATTCATTCAGCCTTGTCTCTTTGTCACCTACTGTAATCTATAATGTAATAGATGGTCATTAAAAGTTTGTAGAATAAATTAACTTAGAAAAAGAAAAGGAAGGAAAGAGGCACTCCATATGTTGGAAAAAGTTTCTTTTCAGACACATTTTTATAACTGGGGTACAAAGATGATCTATTACTTTTTCAGAATTTGAGACTTCAATGGGGGAACTTAGAGGAATAAAGAGAATCCTAATTTCAAAAATTTAAATAAAATAAAGATCAAAGTGAAATATTTAATTGCCCACAGAGGAATATGGGTTCCTCCCTCTTACACTGTTGGTGGGAATGTGAGCTGGGGCAGCCACTCTGGAAAACTGTGTGGAGGTTCCTCAAAGAGTTAAAAATAGGCCTGCCCTACGACCCAGCAATTGCACTGTTGGGGATTTACCCCAAAGATTCAGATGCAATGAAACGCCGGGACACCTGCACCCCGATGTTTATAGCAGCAATGTCCACAATAGCCACACTGTGGAAGGAGCCTCAGTGTCCATCGAAAGATGAATGGATAAAGAAGATGTGGTTTATGTATACAATGGGATATTCCTCAGCCATTAGAAACGACAAATACCCACCTATTTGCTTCAACGTGGATGGAACTGGAGGGTATTATGCTGAGTGAAATAAGTCAATCGGAGAAGGACAAACATTATATGTTCTCATTCATTTGGGGAATATAAATAATAGTGAAAGGGAATAGAAGGGAAGGGAGAAGAAACGTGTAGGAAATATCAGAAAGGGAGACAGAACATGAGAGACTCCTAACTCTGGGAAACGAACTAGGGGTGGTGGAAGAGGAGAAGGGCGGGGGGTGCGGGTGAATGGGTGACGGGCGCTGAGGGGGGCACTTGACGGGATGAGCACTGAGTGTTATTCTGTATGTTGGCAAATTGAACACCAATAAAAAAATAAATTTATTATTAAAAAATTAAATTAAATTAAATTAAAAAAATAAATAAATAAATAAAAATGTCTTTAAAATTAAAAAAAAGAGGAATATGGGTTCCTTAGCTGATAGATAATTGATTTGCTGACTGATTTATAGATAGATGAAAGATGATAGATAGATGATAGATAGATAGATAGATAGATAGATAGATAGATAGATAGATGATAGAAAGGAACGAAGGAAGGAATGAAGGAAGGAAGGAAAATAGGGACACAATACATCTTCGATGGTGAAGTTGCAACAGTAGAGATCTGTACAACAATAAATGCAGGCAAAAAGCATGAGTGGTGGAAAGGTGGAAGCCAGTGGATTGCTAGAGGAGTCAGCCCATACCTGAAAAGAAACTTTACAATCTGATCCCACAGGTGGATGCCAAAAATCTGTGGGAGACCAGCCCCCTGGTACAAAAACTGGAAAGAGGAAAAGAGAAACTAGACAAGGACTAAATAAATGAAGAGAACAGAAGATGAGAAACATGAAGATATAGAGGAAGACCAGCAGAACAGAGAGAAAAGAAACATCTCCAGTGAAACTGGAGAATATTATACATCAGTACCAAAAACAAAGAAGTGAAAACAGCATTAAATTCAGGATGTAGGGCTCCTGGGTGGCTCAGTGGTTGAGCATCTGCCTTTGGCTTAGGTTGTGATCCTGGGGTCCTGGGCTTGAGTCCCTGCATCAGGCTCCCCGCAGGAGCCTGCTTCTCCCTCTGCCTGTGTCTCTGCCTCTCTCTCTGTGTGTCTCTCATGAATAAATAAAAAATAAAATCTTAAAATAAAATAAAATAAATCCAAGATGTATACTTCTGGGTATGATGGAGTAACAGGGATTAGATTCACCTTCCTGCCTTAAGCAACAAGAAAATGGAAAAATTAAAATATGATTTTCAGACATTAGACAATACGAAGCACAAATGATTCTTGAGAGAAGAGGAAAAAAAAGACATGAGCCCTGGGATTGCTCCAGTTTATGGATTGGCAAGAGTTCTCAGTTAAATTATAGCCCAGGTAGAGAGAACCTAAAGCCTAGCATTCTCCCTAAGTCAAGGAGATATCGTTGAGAATTCAGGGATGTCAAGGGGTCTACATTTTCAGAATAAAGCAATGGAGAACCAGAATAGAGAGAACTACACAGAAAGAGCTACACAGGGGGAGAACTTCAGAGATTTGAAGACAATTTCATTCTGCTCTTCAGAGGCATACTGAGAAGTGTATGGACATGAAGGAACAATTTTAAGTGAGAGGGAGAAGCACCAGAAATGAATAGGCAGAGAAATCCCTGAGTTTATATGGGACAGGGAATAGTTGATGTTCACGAGGAAACCCTCGTGTCACATGGTGAATGGTGCATCAGGGTGTACTCAGAAGGGGAAAAAAAAATCTCTAAACCAAAGGTTGCTCTGGTACTGCCTAGCCAGGACTGAAATCAAACTTCAAAGGGAAAGCTCTAGTCCCGCCTAACTAAGCTTTTGAAAGCAGGCTTCAACTGTTTCCAATTTATTCTGCTCCAGAACAAAGCCCAAGAATAATTTTTTAAAAAGTACCTAACGCCCAACAAGATAAAAATCACAATGTCTAACTCCACTAAAAAATTACCAGACATGGTAAATAGCAGGAAAATATACTCCATAATTGAGGGGGTGGGTTGTGGATTAATCAATATAAACAGATCTGGCAAAAAACATAGATGAAGAATTAGTAGACAAAGACGTTAAAACAGTTATAACTGTCTTCCGTACATTCAAGACGGTAGAGAAGAGATTGAACATATTAAAGGACCACATGGAAAGTATAAAAATAGCCCTAAATTTGGGAGAGGAGTGTCTAGTTTGAGGTGTCTCGATGGTATTTGAGAGGGAAGCAGCAATATTCACTCGCATTATCTAAAACAGTCATGGCATTTTTTGTCCAAACAAGTACACTTTTGAGAGTGAAAAGAACAAAATTAATAATTACCTTGTAAACATGAGCATAAATTGAGACCACCTAGGGTAAATTGTGGCATATGATGAGGGAAACATTGTCTCCCAAAGCTTAGCAAGACTAAACCCAGGGCAATAAAGTGTGTAGTCCATGACCATCAAAACCGGTTAACAAGTTCCCTAACGACCTTCAGCTTTTCTGGAAATATCAACCATCCAAACTACGGCGTGCCATAAGTCTGTCTGTAATTAGTTTGTCTTCCACAGCTCTCTACACTTAACTCATCACTGACTCTTTTCTAAGTTTTTAATTCCAATTAGTTATCCTACAGGGTAATATGAGTTCCAGGTATACAATATAGTGATTCAACACTTCCATGCAACACCCAGTGCTCATCATAATGAGTGCACTCCTCCATCCCCATCACCTGTCTAACCCATCCTCCACCCACCTCCCTTCTGGCAACCATCAGTTTGTTCTCTAGAGTTCTGGTTTCCCCTCTCTCCCTCTTTTCCTCCGTTTGTGCATTTGCTTTGTTTCTTAAATTCTGTATATGAATGAAATCATATATTTTTTCTCTGACCAACTTAATTTGCTTAGCATATTACTCTCTAGCTCCATCCATGTCACTGCAAATGGCAAGATTTCATTCCTTTTTATGGCTGAATAATAGTGCATTTTATGGACTATGATTATATCATATATATATCCTACATCTTGTTTATCCATTCCTCAGTTGATGGACACTTGAGCTGTTTCTATAATTTAGCTCTTGTGGATAATGCTGCTATAAACATTGCAGTGCATGTATCCTTTTAAATTAGTATTTTTATACTTATTTTTGTTTAAATTCACTTAGCCAACATATAGTACATCATTAGTTTCAGAAATCATCAGTTGCATATAGCACCCAGTGCTCATCATATCACGTGCCCTCATTAACGTCCATCATCCAGTTATCGAAACGCCTCATCCACCTTCCCTCCAGCAACCTTCAGTTTATTTCCTATAGTTAAGAGTCTCTCAAGAGGTTTGTTTCTCTCTCTGATTCCTTCCCATTCAGTTTTCTCTCCCTTCCCCTATGATCTTTTGTGCTGTTTCTTATATTACACATGTGAGTGCAACCATATGATGATTGTCTCTCTCTGATTGACTCATGTCTCTCAGCATAATACCCTCCAGTTCCATTCACATCAATGTAAATGGTAAGATTTCATCCTAATGGCTGAGTAATATTCCATTGTGTATATATATTATAAACACACACACACACACATATCACATCTTCTTTATCCATTTCTCTGTTGATGGACATCTCAGATATTTCCACAGTTTGACTATTGTGAACACTGTCACTATAAACATTGGTGTGCAGGTGCCCCTTTGGATCGCTACATTTGTATCTTCAGAGTAAATACCTAGTAGTGCAATTGCACTCAACACTCAAAAACCAAATAATCCAGTCAAAAAATGAGCAGAAGACATGAACAAACATTTCTCCAAAGATCTACAAATGGCCAATAAACACATGAGCAAATGCTCCACATCACTGGCCATCAGGGAAATACAAATCAAAACGACAATTAGATACCACCTGACACCAGTCAGAATGGCTAAAATTAAGTTAGTATTTTTGTATTTGGGGGGTAAATATCTAGTAGTGTGATTGCTGGATCATAGGGTGGTTCTATTTTTAACTTTTTGAGAAATCTCCAGATCTTTTTCCACAATGGCTGTACCAGTTTGCATTCCCACCAACAATGCAAGAGGGTTCCTCTTTCTCCATATCCTTGCCAACACTCGTTGTTTCTTGTGTTGCTGATTTTAACCATTCTTACAAGTATGAGGTGATATCTCATTGTAGTTTTGACTTGCATTTCCCTGATAATAAGTGACATTGAGCATCTTTTCATGTGTCTGATGGCCATCTGTACATCTTTGTAAAAATACATATATTCTGTCCAATTTTAATTGGATTACTCATTTTTTGGAGTGTTGAGTTTTATAAGTTCTTTACATATTTTGGATACTAACCCTTTATCTTGTGTCATTTACAAACATTCTCTTATACTATAGGTTCCCTTTTAGTTTTGTTAATTGTTTCCTTCACTGTGCAGAAGCTTTTTATTTTGATGACGGAATATACCTCAACATAATAAAGGCCATATATGGAAATCTCACAGCTAATACTATCCTCAATATGGAAAAGCTGAGAGCTTTTCCTCTATGGTCAGGAACAAGATAGGGATGTCCACTCTAACCACTGTTATTTAATACTGTACTGGAAGTCCTAGCCGCAGAAGTCAGGCAACAAAAGGAAATAAAGGGCATCCAAATCAGCAAAGAAGAAGTAAAACTTTCACTACTTGCAGATGACATGATACCCTATATAGAAAACCCAAAATCCTCCACCAAAAAAAAAAAAAAAACACCTGCTAGAACTGATACACAAATTCAGCAAAGTTGCAAGATATAAAATCAATGTACAGAAATGCCACATTTCTATATACCAATAATAAGGCATCAGAAATAGAAATTAAATAATCAATCTCACTTACAGTTGCATTAAAAGCAATAAGATACCTAAGAATTAACGTAACCAAAGAGGTGAATGACCTGTACTCTGAAAACAAAGCATTGATGAAAGAAATTCAAGATGAAAGAAAGAAATGGAAAGATAGTCTATGCTCATGGGCTGGAAGAACAAATATTGTTAAAATGTTTATCCTACCCAAAGCAATCTACACATTTAATGCAATCCCTATCAAAATGCCAATAGCATTTTTCACAGAGCTAGAACAAACAATCCTAAAATTTGTATGGAACCACAAAGACCCCACACAGCCAAAGCAACCTTGAAAAGGAAAACAAAGCTGGAGGTATTACAGTTCTACACTTAAAGCTATATTACAAAGCTGTAGTCATCAAAGTTATCAAAATAAGATAGTACTAGCACAGGAATAGACACTTAGATCAGTTGAACAGAATAGGAAACCCAGAAATGAACCCACAACTACCTGGTCAATTAATCTTTGACAAAGCAGGAAAGAATATTAAATGTGTAAAAGATCGTCTCTTTAAGAAATGGTATTGGGAAAAATGGACAACATGCAAAAGAAGGAAAGTGGACCACTTTCTTATACCATACATGAAGATAAATTCAAAATAGATGAAAGACCTATGTTTTAAACCTGAAACCATAAAAATCCTAGAAGAGAACAAAGACAGTTGCTTCTTTGACATCAACTATAGCAACTTCTTCCTAGATACGTGTCCTGATGCAAGGGAAACAAAAGCAAAAATAAATTATTGGGGTTCCAATACCGACTTTGACCTCTCTCTACTGTTTTGTGTCTAACTCTTCCACTACCGTCCCAGGTTCAAATATAGTCCTTCCTCTGATTGAACTTAGTTGAGCCAAATCTCTGTCTCATAGGAGCCAGCTGTCTACTACTTGACAGGAACTAAGATAAAAGTTGTGAAAGAGTGAATGGACTCTTTGATAAGACCGTTATACCGTAAGTGTTACCTTTTGGAGGTAATGCCTTAGACCAGGAACTCCAAGAATGAAGACGTCAGGCATCCTCTGAAGGCAGATGAAGCTGGCCTTTCGGGATAGCCCTCAAATTATACAGTTTTGATATCTTTGTTTTGACTAAATATTGGCAAATCCTCTGCCAGGTGGAACTTATCAATACTCTAAATTATTTATCCAAATAAGTCAAAATATTACTGGTTACCAAAGAGGAAGGTAATCTCTTGCAAGGTAAGAAACAAGTCTCATGAAACCTTAAAGTTTCAATCCACTAGAGAGAAACTTCAATCCAAGGGAACAGTGTGAAAAGGCACTGGGTGGGTTGATGACTGGAGTAGCTCCCTTTATTTCAATGGGCCTCTGTTCCTGGGAATAATTAGATTATCACAGATCCTGACTTCATGTTATGACCTGATTGAAATCCAAACCTAAACCTGTCCTGGAGCATGTGATAAACCAGATGAGCCTGGAGCTCTGTTGTCACCACCTTTTCAAATACAACATCTTAATTAAAAAATTATAAGCTACACTTTTGCCAAGGAATCAGATAAAACATCAAAAAGTGTGTTTCTTTCAGTGATAGGGCAGTTCCAAGGTTGGGGGATGGAGTGAAAAATCACTTAAAGGAGGCTCCCAAGACCTGGAGTGAAGGCTGACCAAAGGTGAAGCATGTCCCCTGCATGGGAAACATTATCATTTTGAAGAGAAATTGTACTATATTGATGACCATGTGTGAAAACAAGCTCTTCTCTCCATTTCCAAAGCTTTCCTCCAAAAGCAGGCCTGTCCCAGCATGTGAGAAAAAAAAAAAAAAAACATACAAAGCATGTTGAGCTCAGATATGAATCTGAATGCTATGGAAAATAGCCAAAAAAGTGGCATCTTGTCAGCCACTGACAATACTTTATTTAGATCCCTATGTTCCTTTCAGGCAAATGAGAACCAGAATCCAGCAGAAAATGGTTTAACACAGGGAGCATCTACATTCATGTGACAATGGTCTAGAGGCTGGTAATAGATGCAGGAAAAAAGGTCAGATTTGTTAGTAGCAGATACCGTCTTGGGATGACAAAACTGACAAATGTCAACCTTGAAGCCAAGAGGCAAACATTCCTTCTCTAGTAATATACTGACAGTAACCTGACGGTCTACAAACACGTAGGCATTTAAATAAATAGATTTTTGTAAAATATCTAATTAACAGCTAAAGGTTGCCAGTGAAGGCTGGAATATTAAGAGGATAAATGGTTGGATTTCATTTATCTTGAGTGCACTCAATTTTACTTTCTGTCTTTGCCTGCAAGAATAACTGACCACATCCTGGGAACTTAAGTGAACCTAAGCAGTACCAAGGACAACCAGCAGATGACATTTAAGGAGGACTCACCCAAGTCTCCCTTCAGTGTGGTCCCTGGAATTAGCAAAAATTCAGACATACATACTTCTCCAGGATATTTAAGTCCATAAAGTAAACCTAGAACATTTTTTCCTGAGCAACAGTTTCACCACAAGAGTTAGGAGAAAAAGGAATTAAATTTTTATTTGGTTTAAGGAAAAGCCGAAGGCTTTTTATATTAACATATGAATGACATAGGATTATACATAATTTGCAAGAAATTTGAACATAGAACACAAGATTTCAGAGTATTTTACTTAGTGGTCAGTCTTGTGGGGTGTCATCTCCAGTCCTCCTATTGTATTAGCCCTATCTTTCCATTTGGGTCTAGAAGTCTGAAATACAGCACTCTAGATGAATGGAGCAGCCCTGGAAGCTCCTCCTTCTAATTCCATGTTCATTTTTCTTCATAAATCTCGGAGAAAGCCATAAGAATCGAACATCATTAAGAATGAACAAATATGGATGGATGAAAGGTACCCATCTGCATGGGTTTATCAGTTTCTTACCTCAAGGTTTCCCATTTGTGGTATGGAGATGTCTCAAAGGTAAATCCAAGATCAGCCAGTCGTGACTCCAGATGCCTACAGGTTGCCTCACTTGATCACTGATTGGCTGTGGAGCAGGTGGCAGAGGAAAATGCAGACTGAGGATTCTTCCCCTGAGTGTCCCCTGGGCCAAACGGCAGCAGAACCAGCAGGCCTAGCAAAGTGGCCACTGCCTGGGACCGCTTCCCAGGATGCCCAGCAGGTCCGACAACCTTTGAGGACTGGCCAAGGACCAGATCTGCCCCAGGTACTCTCACAGATCTTCACTGCGCACTCCTGTTGCCCTGGCCTCCCAACCCAGTCTATCTGGGACCCCTGAACAGAGGACAAGAGGAAAGATTTCCTCTTGCTTATGCCTTCTTTCCCCTTTTCTCTACCTCCTCCTATTACTTCCTTCCTTGACTTCTTCCCAAAATTTGTTTCTTTGGGTTTAGATTCAGAAACAACAAACTGTATCATGTAACTATAAGAAATTAACATGTAAATCTTCCATTTGGCTAAGGGAGAGGCAGATTGAAGTGTTTGGTTTTCCCATTTCCCATAATCATGTGCAAAAATATGTGTATGAGTGTGCATGTGGGTGGATGGGCATGAGTGTATGTACCCACTACTGTTCAATAGGCATTCAAGGAAAATCTACTCTGTGTAAGGTACACAGAAGGATGTGTGGTGTGGGTGTACACACGTATTCAAAGATCATGAATTACCTCTGTCTGGAATGTCTTCCCCATATATACACAGATAACTTCCTCATCTCCTTAAAGTCTGTCCAAATGTTAGTTTTTCCCAACTCCCACTCAACTTTTTCTTTTTCCATAGCACTATCAACACTTTACTATAAAATGCACTAATTTAATTTGTCTATTGTCTGTTGTTTGATTCTCCTTACTGAAATTTATATTCCATGAGGATAGAGATCTTTCTTTTGTTCATTAAGTTATTCACCAAGCACTGAGAACAGTGTCTAGTGCATCACAGATGCCCAGAAAACTTATGTTGAAAAGATCAATTTTATATGTTACTTTCCCAAACATTATTTCTGTAAATGAAACCCAGTTGTTCCTTTAATCATTTTATTTTTAAAATAAATAAGAGGTACATTGTAGGGAATGAGGAGTGTGAGCAGCTAGTTTTAGGGAAGAATACAACCAAAGTTTTAAGGTTTTATCAGTGAATACGTAAAAGTCCTGAACTTCTTTGTTTTTTTTTTATAAATTTATTTTTTTATTCGTGTTCAATTTGCCAACATATAGAATAACACCCAGTGCTCATCCTGTCAAGTGCCCCCCCAGTGCCCGTCACCCAGTCACCCCACCCCCCGCCCACCTCCCCTTCCACCACCCCTAGTTCGTTTCCCAGAGTTAGGAGTCTCTCATGTTCTGTCTCCCTTTCTGATATTTCCCACTCATTTTCTCTCCTTCACCCTTTATTACCCTTCACTATTATTTATATTCCCCAAATGAATGAGATCATATGATGTTTGTCCTTCTCCGATTGACTTATTTCACTCAGCATCATACCTTCCAGTTCCATCCACGTCGAAGCAAATGGTGGATATTTGTCAGTTTTTAGCATCTTGACACTGTTTTCCAGAGCCAATAATTTCTTGTCCTGGTAGGAAGGCTCCACCTTTTTTTATATTAGCCATGTAGGAACATCATCAGCATGGTATCCACACTTTTCTTCTCATCCAGTCTCAGTGAGGTAGTTTCCCATCTGGCCAAAGCAGGGGCTTAGTTGAAAATGAGCTGGCCAAGATTCAATCAAGATAAGATTAAAGTGTGTGCTTGAGCAAAGGAAAACACCTGAAGAGTCATGGGAGAAATCCTTTCCATATGTTGATGGGATGTATTTAATCCTTGCCATTTGATAGTGACGATTATACATCAGGAAGGCAGCAAGTCCCAAGGAGATGACACTAGATTAGAAACCAAGATGCCTGGGCTCCAGCGTTGGCTCTCTCACTAACCACCTGGTGGGGGAGGCACACTGGGAGAGGTTTCACTTTTTTCATCTGTTAAATGACAGAGTTAGAATAGGTCATCTCCAGGGTCCTTTCAGTTCTAATTTAACGTTGCTCCAGGCATCTCTGGGGAATTTCTTTTTTTTTTTTTCTTTTTTTTTTTTTCTCTGGGGATTTCTAAAGTCCCTTGAACACCACCTTATGCTGGTGTGGACTTTGCTAACTCTTCTAACAAACACTCGTCTAGGTGAACTCTCAGTTGAATTAGCCAGAACCATTATTGGTGAAGAGCTCAGGCTGCGTGTTCAAAACAGTTGTCAAGAAAATAAGACACAACCAGTCTCCATATGCTGCGGAAGTCTGTAAAGTTCCCGGTCTTGCCTTCCAGTGTCCAAAGAACCACGGGCACCGCGCCTCCAAGGAGGGTCCAGTAAGATCCTTTACTGGACAATTCCTCAATTCTATCCACAGGGAATGAAAAGTCACAAGACTATTCTCAAAAACAAAAACAAAACAAAACAAAAACAACACTTTTGTTTTCAAAGGACTCTGGCCAACCAAATACCAGACAATTTGTTTATAAGCGGAGAAATTACAACTGGGCTAGCCAGAGCCTTAGGACAGATTTCACTCAGAAAGAGCCGTGATTAAAGATCATCTGGAAGAGCCAAGAACATTTTGACCAGCGAAGAAAGAGAGGGCATGCCCCATCAGCTACCAATACGTGGTATAAAGCTGCAATAATCAAGACAGCATGATATTGGAGTAAGAAATCAATGACAATCAGTTGACTAGAACAAAGTATAAAATCAGAAAAAAAAAATTAAAAAAAATAAAATAAAATAAAATCAGACCCAAATACATATTTATATGATAATTTCATATATGATAAATGGGAAATTGATTATTTAATAAAGGTCTCTGTTCCTAATACCTTACTCCAAAAACATATTTCAAATGGATTACAGAGTTGCATACTGAAAATTACCAATTAAAAAATTACAAAATAATATAGCTAATACTTATCTGATCATTAATAGACATAGTGCTACTAAGCATATGCACAAATATATATGTATACATATATACAAATCTACATATAGATACACATATGTATGGATACATATATATACATATAATAAAAGTATATGTGCAGGACTATATGAAAATTTGAAATTATTTATATAAAAAGAGCATTAATGAAATTAAAATATAAACGATAAACTAGAAGGAGGGAACTTAAAACAATATGACAGGAAAATGGCTAAAATACTAAAAAGCTCTTTTTTTTAACTTTTTAGAATACTTTTTTAAAAATTTTTTTTAGTGGAGTTCAATTTGCCAACATGTAACATAACACCCAGTGCTCATCCCACCAAGTGCCCTCCTCAGTGCCCATCACCCAATCACTCCAACCCCCTGCCCACCTCCCCTTCCACTACCCCTTGTTCATTTCCCAGAGTTAGGCTAAACAAAGCTCTTCATCAGTTTGCATCAGTAGCTGTGTGAGTTTGGATAGGTCATTTAATCTTCATAAGCATATTATTTTAATAAGGATAACAATTGAATATATCTCATAGGATTGAAAGGATTAAAAGAAATAATATATGGCAGCATTAGCACAGTGAAAGATACTTAGTAAAAGCTTACTAAATGTATACTGTCATTGCACCACCATTATTATTAAGATATTATCATAATAAAAAATACTGAATATGAATTGAATATTCATATTGGTAAGAAACATTGTTATTATTAAACTCAGTAGAATTATGCATAAAGACTTAAAATGCTGGTTCAAACCAGAAGAATACAAATGGAAATAAGTTGGGATCCCTGGGTGGCGCAGCGGTTTGGCGCCTGCCTTTGGCCCAGGGCGCGATCCTGGAGACCCGGGATCGAATCCCACGTCGGGCTCCCGGTGCACGGAGCCTGCTTCTCCCTCTGCCTGTGTCTCTGAGCCTCTCTCTCTCTCTCTGTGACTATCATGAATAAATAAATAAAATCTTTAAAAAAAAAAAAAAAAAAAAAAAAAACAAATGGAAATAAGTTAAATGAAAACTTCTCATCAGCTATTGAAGCAGATAAGTTAAAACAATAATATGCTTAAATGACAATATTTGGGGATGCCTGGGTGGCTCAGCAGTTGAGCATCTGCCTTTGGCTCAGGGCGTGATCCTGGAGACCCGATATCGAGTCCCACATCGGGCTCCCTGCGAGGAGCCTGCTTCTCCCTCTGCCTGTGTCTCTGCCTCTCTCTTTCTGTGTCTCTCATGAATAAATAAATAAAACCTTTAAAAAATAAAAATAAATAAAAATAAATAAAAAATAAATGACAATATATGGAGTATGGGGAGAACTCTCATACCCTATTGGTGAAAGTGTAAGCTAGTATAATCTACCTAGAGGACAATTTATCAAAATGTATCAAAATTTATCAAATAACATTTATACAATTTGATCTAATAATTTTACTTCTAGAATTTTATCTAAGGAAACAATCATTTATGTGAAAAAAGAAAATGTGTACCGAGATTATTCATCATAATAGCAAATATCAGAAACAACAGAAGGTCTAATAAAAGAATGTTGGGGCACTGGGTGGCTCCGTTGTTGAGTACCCGAATCTTGATTTCAGCCGAGGTCATGAACTCAGGGTGACTGAGCCCTGCCTCAAGTCCCGTGTAGGGCTCTGCACTTAGCAGGGAGTCTACTTGAGATTCTCTCCCTCTCTCTCTCTCTCTCTCTTTTACTCTCTCCCCCTCTCTAAAATAAATTTAAAAATCTTTAAAAAAAAAAAAAAAAGAAGCCACAATATTTATTCCATTCATGCAATGGAGTTCTATATAGCAATTGAAAATCAAATTGCAGAAAATATTTACAAGCATGGAAAGAGGTTCAAAATACTTTTTCAAAGAGAAAAAAAATGTAGAACTCTGTTCTATATTTCATCTCAATTTTGTAAATACACTTTTTAAATACATAGACCAAATAAATAAATGTTCATATATACATGGTCATATGTATATCTGAGACAGAAATACACTGTTTATATTTGGGTGGTGAAAGTGCTATACATGTTTTTTTTTTATATTTTCTTTGTGTCTTTCTCTATTTTCCAAAATTTATATTTATGTGTATCACTTATTTTCTTATGAAAAAAAAGTTTTTTTCTTAGAAAAAAAATGCAACATATATGTTAATAGCCCCTGAGATCATTTTCATTCTTATCTCATTATTTTCTAAGCTAATATTATTATCTCAAATTGGAAATCAAGAAGGCCCATCAATCACTCAGTTGAAGGGGTGCCTGTGTGGCTCAGTTTACATCAGACTCTTGACTTTGGCTCAGGTCATGATCTCAAAGTCATGAGATGGAGCCCCAGGGCAGACTCCACACCTAGCATGCGGAGAGATTAAGATTCTTTCTCTCCCTCTACCTTGCCCTTACCTCCTTTCTCTCAATCTTTTTCTTTCTTAAAAAAAAAAAAATCACTCAGTTCAGGGTCTTATTTCCACTCAGCCTATGGTGTGAGTCCCTGTCTAGAGAGCCTTTGGGGTAAGTTATTTCTGGATCAACACAACCATGCTGGCCACCTCTGCCGAGGTTGACCCAATTACTCAGCTTAGTCAACAGAGGAGATGGTGTACAAATCAATAAAATAAAAATAGGAGAAGACTTTGTAGGAGAAACATACAATGAATATCCTTTGGACAAGATCAAATGCTTATTCTCCATTTTTGAGCCAACTCCCTCCATTCTGCCCAATGGCACTATTTTTTATAACACTCTTTTTTAAAAGGTTTTACTTATTTATTCATGAGAGACATACGGAGAGAGGCAGAGACATAGGCAAAGGGAGAAGCAGGATCCCTGTAGGGAGCCTGATGTGGGGCTAGATCCCAAGACCATGACCTGAGCTAAAGGCAGAGGCTCAACCACTGAGCCACTCAGGCATCCCCTATTTTTACATTTTTAATTTTATTTAAATTTAATTAATTAACATATAGTGTATCATTAGTTTCACAGGTAGAGTTCAGTGACTCATCAGTTGCTTACAACATGCAATGCTCATCCCATCACGTGCCCTCCTTAATGCCCATCACTCAGTTATCCCATCCCCGTACCAGCCTCCCCTCCCGCAACCCTCAGTTTGTTTGCTATAGTTCAGAGTCTCTTATGGTTTATCTCCCTGATTTTGTCTTACTTAACTTTTTCCTCTCTTCACCTATGATTCTGTTTTGTTTCTTAAATTCCACATATGAGTGAAATCATATAATTGCCTTTCTCTGATTGACTTATTTCATTCAGCATAATACCCTTAGTTCCACCCATGTCATTGCAAATGGTAAGATTTCATTTTTTTGATGACTGAGTAATATTTCATTGTGTATATACATATATATGCACCATATTTTCTGTATCCATTCATCTGTCATTTGCCCAATGACACTATTTAAGGAACCCTATCTGACCTTACCTGGACCACCTGACAATCTCACCAGAACAAAACTCACCTCTTCCTAGGTGTCATCCTCTTCAGACCCAGAAATCTACTAACTGAAAATGGTAACTAAATAGATGACCATAGGCAACACATCCAGGTGTTATTATACCCAGGTTTCAACTAGAGTCTTGTTAAAAAAAAATGAGCATGTTAAGTAAAATTAGTTCGGTTTATTGGGAGGCTACCCAACTATTTATTTATCTGGTTTTAGCTGATAAATTAGTAAAAGCTTACTAAATGTATACTGTCTATAAATAGCTGATAGCTATTTATTTAGCTGGTTTTTTAAGTTTACTTGCATTAATATTTTTATGTAATAAATAAAATCTAAAATGAAAAGCATGATAGAGGAAAATAACAAAAATTAAAAACCATATAATAATGATAATTTTTTTTTAAAAGAAAGACTTTCAATGGTGAAACTATAGAAACCATGTGGGAGATACTAGAATTGCTCAAGACATGAACTGTTTCCTCTCCTGGATCCTATATCTAAAATCAAAGAACAGAAGCCTCGTAGCCTAATTACTATAGTGACTAAATTAACAGGATGTCTCTGGGCTCAAAATACACCTACGATTGTATTCCAGCACCGCCAAATCTTAACTCTGTGACCTTAATATCTGTTTTGTTGTGTCTCTATTTCCCCTGCAGTTATTATCTGCAAAACAACGATAATAATTTCTACTCCATTGAGTTAAGATTAAATGAGACTATATGTAAAGCACCCGCAAGTCCCAAGAAATGCTAGCTATTTTTAGTAGGCTTCCAGGCAGTATGTGTACATTTTCATGATTTACTGCGTCTATATGGTTAATTTCCTCACGTTATCATACGGTGACAATTGTCACATTTCCTTGTCTCAGCCTCGAGAGTTGGGCACAGGTTGCGATCCTGAGCTAACAACACAATCCCTAAGGAGCAGGAAGTAAACAATGTAAAACACAAATAGAATCAAACACCATGTAAACAAATGCACATCGCTCACAACGTCTTTGGTGATCCTTGTAAAGACAACAAGAGCAATAATTATGACAGCGAAGCAACAATTATGGCAATTAAGTTTAATGGGGATCATTAAGTCAGCTTAAATAAACGAGCATTCTTTAAATACCTTGCTTACTTCTTCCACTTAATGTTCAGAAGAGCAAAGCAAACATACAACCCAAAGTTTTCCTACAGAAGGTTTAGGGAGAAGACACCGAAGCTCCAGATGTACCCCCTGTGCCTACACACCCTTCTGAGGGGGTATAGCGCCAAGGACGGGGAGATGGGTTAAGAACTGGATGCGGGTTGATCACGTGGGCCTTCCAGGCAGTGGCCGGGCATCTGTTAATAGTTTCCTTGTGTTTTCACACCTGGAGAGCTAAATAAGAACTGCAATGCCAGGGTGCCTGACAACAACCATGGGGTTTCGAGTAGGGTAAAGACCTTTCTGCTTAATCTCCCCTTCTCCTTCTCAGCAGATTCTCTCCCGAAGCTCTGTCTGCCCTATGAGCACCTGAATGGAGAACATAAAGAAGCTTTCGTGTTTACACCTAGAAAGAAAGATAGCTACGACTAACTCAGCTCAAATGATGACCAAGCTTTTGTTGAAGAGGCTTAGGGGAAAAGATGGAAATTAATACACACAAAAGGAAGGAAAATAGTATCTATGCCCTCAAACAATTCCCCACCTCACCTCCAGAGTCTTGCTGGTGCTTGAAAAGACTCCAACAGGATGCTTAGCTACAAAAGAGATAGAAGGTATTCGAAAAAGGAAGGACTCAAATTGCCGGGGGTCCAAATGATGACTCTTTCACTTACCCATGGGTCTGATGACTTTGTCAAGTTACTCAATTTCTCTTTGCTCCCATTTCCCAATCTCTAAAATGGGAATAATCATTTATTTATGATTATAAATCATAAATATTTTTTATTTATTATAAAAATTATTATAAAAATATTTTTATTCTTATAAATAAAAATTATTATAAAAAATAATATATTTTATTCTTATGATCCTTCATTTGCAAAATTTGCAAAATTAAATTGCAGCTTATTTATTTTTTTAAAATTGCAATTTATAAGATCATTTGCAAAATTAAATTGAATTAATCAACGTAAGAAGATCATTTACAAAATTAAATTGAATTAATCAATGTAAGAACAATCCCTGACCTACATACACAAAGCACTCAGCAAGGGTTACAATCGAACTGCACGTGCACTGTTAACTTCACAGTCACCTGTGAATTTATTCCATCCTCTTTTTTAAAGAGTTTACTTCATCCTCTTACCACCAAATTAAATACTATCATGGGAGCTACTCAGAGCATATGCACTACTTTCCATTTTTGTTATTATTTCCTTGGGGGACGGGAGTTCTTTTAAATCCAGCTTATCAGATACATTATGTATTTGATTTAGAAAGTTCTTTTTAGATGCCAGAATCTGGATTCCACTATGTTTGCTTTTGATTATTTGAATTCACATTATGCCCTCTCCTAGCCATGTCTTCAGCCAAGTCAACCTTTTTCGAACTGTGCCTCCTATTCCTGACCCTGACCTTTCACCCAGGGCATACATTCAACTCTTGGAACCAATTTCCCACTCCTCGTTGAGAGACAGCGGCCCGTGGATATTTTCGTGTTTCTGCATGGTCAGAGGTCTTTGAGCAAAAGTTACTGGCAAGCTGGGTTCAGGGATGATTGTATGGCAAACAAGTTTAGAAGTTAAGGAAACTTCTGGAAGGAATTAGAAAGAGTCTGTTTACATTCCAAGGATTATAAACCTAGAGACATAGAAGTCTCTCAATCTGTCTCTGTCGTTTGCCCCATCGCCCGCCACTACCCAGAGAAGAGGAAAGGCAGATGTGCCACCAAGTCCTAGAGAAGCCCTGAATTTCATAATTTTACACCCCAAATGCACAGATACATCTGGAAGCTCTCACCACATCACCCTGTGATAAATCAAAGCACGAGGAACCAATGCAAGTTGCTCTATGGGTGAAAGGCCTTTTCCCTGATTCAGAGATCTTACATATTTATATATATATATATACCATAAATATCATATATATCATAAATATCCTAAAGGACTGATATCCTAGTGTCTTCACACACACATGCGTGTGTACCTACCGATCTATCCTAAACTGTGGCAGGATAACTGGTTAACTTGTAGGGGGCATAACATGTCAGACCCTTCACCGTTTCAGACTTAAAACTTCCTGTCCAGCAACACTCGTCTCATCCCCAAAATTCGTCTCCTATGTGAATCCATCAATGGATAAAATAACAAATTCCTAAAAGACTAGCCTAGTATTTAAAATTTCCCCCCAGAATTTGGTACTACCCTCCACCTTTTTCTAACAAAGAACAAATCCCTTATGGATTTTTTAAAAGTACTCAGAGAGTTAAGTGATTTTAAAAAAAAAAATCAATTCCAAATATTAGAAGACTCACTAAATTACGGTGGTGTTACTTTGGGTTTAGATCCTTGCTTGGCTCTAGGCCGGGAGCTACTGAGCGCAGGAGCTTGGGAAGTCATTTAGATTTCTGGGGCTCCTTCCATGGCCACCCCTCCCCTCTCTCCATTGCGTCCAGCTCTCCTTTTCTACAAAATGGAGAGTGGAGCTCATACTCATATTCCTCCAATATTTATAAGATTCTAAAATGTCTTTGTAGGAAAGCATGTTTTTTTATTGTTTGTTTTGTTTACATTTTTTTGCCTGAAAGCCAAAGCTATGGTGGCTGTTAGATCTGGGCAATGGAACAGAGTGAGAAGGGATGTCAGGGGTGCAGAGAGAGAGACCGGGAAACAGAGAAATATTTTTCTACACTCTAAGCTTCAGGGCCTCTTTTTGCTACTGTTCTCCCAGGTGCGGGCTGAAAGATAAGTTGGTGAATAAACTGGTAAGAAAACCAGCTGGTGGTTGGGGCACCTGGGTGGCTCAGTGGTTGAGCGTCTGCCTTTGACTCAGGTCGTGATTCCGGGGTCCTGGGATCGAGTCCTGCATGAGGCTCCGTGCATGGAGCCTGCTTCTCCCTCTGCCTGGGTCTCTGCCTCTATCTCTCTGTGTGTGTCTTTCATGAATAAATAAATAAAACCTGGAAGAAAGAAGAAGAAAGAAAACAAGCTGGTGCGTGTCCGACTGTCTTTTGTCCAGCCCAATCCTAGATAGAGAGAGGTCCAGGGATGAAAGGTGGAGTGGGACCGTCTCCTAGAGGAAGAGTAGAGAGGCAAACGCTTGGGAAGAAGAAACAAGATTGAGAAAGAAGACGGTGGCTTGGGCTCCATTGGGAGTGAGGACTTGGGTGACTCCCCTGCAGAGGCCCATGGGGCTGGGACGAACTTCAAGGGGCACAGCTGCAAGGACGGTTCATGAGACGGTGTCGTGGGCACGGGGGTCTCAGTGTAAACTCGGCCAGAAAGTGTTCAAGACACTGGCCTTCAGATGGGCGCACAGCTGCAGCTCAGTGTGGGCCAGAGACCGGCGACCTCTCCCACTGTCGCTATCAAGTGGCGGAGGAGGAGGGTCGGCTGGACGTGGCCGGCGCCGGTGGAGTAAACCCCGGGAGTGACAGGTGCAGCCGAAGGAATGCTTTGTGACTGCGGGGGCCGTGGCTGGCGACACACGGCCGCCACACTTGTGGGGAGCACAGCGCGACATGTGGAACTGGCAGGTGACCGCGTGGCAACGCTGCCTGTCGGCCACACTGAGGTTCCAAGAGGCAGAGAGAGACTTCTGGCTCCACCTGAGGATGCGGGACATACATGTAGGGAAGGGCGGTCTTGGGGTGGGCCGCGGGTGCAGGCGGGGTTCCTGTTTCAGGACCCCCCTCAAGGCGTGGAGCTGCCAGCACACGTCCATGGTCCGTTTCGTGGACAGGCCTGCGGTTGCTTTGGCGTCACCACCCGAAATCTCCTTTCCTCCAACCTGCGTGCAAAGGAGGGTCGTGTTTGGCCTTCGGGCCCCCTTCTGTCGCCCTGGAGAGCGGCTGCGGCCCTGGGGTCGGTGGCGCCCAGCGGCCTGCAGATGCCGGGCTGGCCCTGTGCTAAGGGCAACCCCCTCCCCCGCACCTGGCCAGCGGGCCGCAGGCGGTCCCCGGCCTCCTGGTGGCCCGGGCAGCGCGAGGAAGCCAAAGGTGCCCAGCTGTCCCGTCCTCGGGAGCACCTGGGGCCCCGGGAGCAGCGGCCTGCTGGCCTGGGCACCCGCTGCCCCTGACCTTGTCCCCCTCCCCCGTTGGCCGCGGGGTGCCCCGCGTCACCCTCCACGGAGCTGGAGCACGTGCAGCCCGGACACAGGTTTCATTGCTGTGGCACCAGGACCTTTTGCCTGGGGCTCCCGGGGCGTCACCCAGGACAGCGGGGGGCCCTGAGCTGCGGGACCCCCTCAAGTGGCGCGGGGACTGCGTGTGGTGGTGACAGCCACGGGGTGTGAGGGCAGGGGACTGGCCCAGGGGCATGGACGGGCTCGCCTCTGCTGTCCTACCCCAGGGGGCTGTCGTCGGGCCCCCACCCTTGGATGTGCCAGGCCCTGTGCCAGGAGGGGGGCCCTGGCCCTGCACTGGGTGCCCCGGCCCTGCCATTCTGAGTGCAGACCTTCTCTACTTCCATGGGGAACTTCTAGAAAAGGAGAATGCCAGCCCCGCCCCTCCCCCCCGCCAGGCCCTGGCCCACTGGGGTCCAGGAGACCACAGGCACGCGTGGGCCCGGCTGTGAGCACCATGCTCGCCCCCCCCAGTCCTCCCAAGCAGGGGGCCAGCTGCGGCACAAGCGAGGCCTGCAAGAGGCTGGCCAGGGCTGCGGGGCGGCCCGGGGGCAGGGGGGCCTGGGCGGGGCGGTGCCCACAGGAGCCCGCTGTCCCCTCCAGGATGTGCCACGGGCAGCCGGGCCACGTGCAGAGAGCGGGTCCTCCCCTTCCACATCCAGGCTGCTGCACCTCCACTCTCCTTCTAGAAGGCTCCATCTGAGCCCCTCAGGCCCCAGACTTCTGGAAGCATGGCTCTCCCTGGTGTTCCCTAGCAACTTTGCTCTTGGGAACCCATTCCCCTCCCGAGGAACATGCCTGGAGACCCAGACAGCTGGGCGAGCGATCCTGAGCAGGTGACGGGCCCTTCTCCTCCTGGGCCTGCACCTTAGACCCCACATGAAGAACAGGCAGCCGGTAGATCTCTGGGGCCAAGCCTGAGCTGGAAGCAGAAACCACCCTCGTCACTCCACGCTGGAGCAGCCCCTCTGGAAGGCCGTGTGGGGCTCCCCAAGACGTCACAAATGGAGCCGCCCTACCACCCAGCCATTGCACGGGAACATTGCATTGTACCCCAAAGATACAGATGCAGCGAGGCGACGGGGCCACCACCCCCCATTGTTCACCGCAGCCGTGTCCACAGCAGCCAGGCTGCGGAAGGAGCCACACTCCTTCGACAGAGGAATGATACAGATGATATATATGTGGAGCAACTGGGTGACGGTCCCTAAGGAGGGCACTTGGTGGGACCAGGTGTTGGACTACATGTAGGCAAATTCAATTTAAATAAAACATTCTTAAAAATAAACCACTGCATTCAAGGAGCTTGGTTGAAAGGAATGTTCCTAAATAGGCTCTCTAAACACAAAAAGAGAAAAAAAAATAAGTCACATATTTAAAAGAAAGTGACTATTTCCTAATAATAATAGTGATGATTCTAGTCTAAATAACAGCCCACTGAAGGTCAGTCTTCTGTCCCTTTGAAGCCGTGTGGTCTGTGAAGACTTTACCTTCGTCTAGGACTCGTTTCATCTCCCCCTCCTTGCAACTCTTCCCAGTGATTAGCTGCTCATTCTAAACGTATCTTCCAAATAAATAAATAAATAAATAAATAAATAAATAAATAAAATAATAAAAAAATAAAAGTGTCTTCCACGACGTCAGTCGTTGGCTTACGTAGCAGCCACATTCAGCCGCAAAGACGACTGATGCCAGGCGGACCTCTGTGCCTCCCACAATCCTCTGCAGCCTTGCACCCCAGCATCCTCCAGATGAGCTGCTCACCACCTGTCTCCCTGGGACTTTGCTGCTGCAGGTGCCTGGATGCTCGCCCACCGCATCGTAACCACCAGTCACAGGATCAAGGCAGCGCTCCTCGGGGCTCTGCTCACCTCAACCAACGGCTCCCCACTTGCATGGGGTAAGTACATAGTCCTTACGTGGCACGTGCAGCCCCAAGCTACCGTCCAGGGTTACCCCATAGTCGTCTCCATCAGTCAAACTTGATGGCTCAGTTTTCCCCCAAACAAGTTCTAAGTCTTGGCTCGTTCAGTACCTCCGTTACCGCTTGCCCCTCGTCTCTTCTTGTCACTTTTCTGCGGGGCTGAGCCCTGGGGTGCCGTCCGGGTCACCTAGGGCGTTTTAAAGCCGGGGTAAGCCCATCATTACACCTGTTGAACCGAAGCAGCACCGCTAGAGGTGAGGACCCCGTGATTTCATAAAAGCCTCCCCCAAGGGACGCTTGGGCTTGGCCAGGGTGCAAGCTACTGGAAAAGCCCCTGGAGACTGCTTCCAGATGCTCCCTCTCCACGGAGCATCTCCCGAGCCTCTTCCTCTCCACTGAAGCCTGTGTGCTCTGGGCCTCCTTGCAGACACAGGGCAGCTTGTCATTTCCGTTATGACCCTTCCCGAGGTCAAGTCTGAGTTTTTTCACCTTCCCCCAGCTGGACTGTAACCTGCTTGCAGCGGGGGGGTGCACTCCCATCTCACAGCCCCTGTGAGTGCCTGCACAGGGCTCACCTGGGACAGGTGCTCAAAATGTGTGCTCAGTCATGTGTGTGGACGATGCACCCACACACACAGGGCAAGTGCCCAGGTGTGATCTGCAGGGCTTACTCCTTACTACCGCCTCCCATCACATGTCAAAAACGTTATTTCCAAACTTCACTTCCGAAAATGTGATTACTGGCTGGTTCTTCTAAACAAGAATACCATGCAATACATGGCAATATTGATCTTAAAAACTAGAAAGTTTAGGGTGAAAGCTGAAACTCAGACATAAACCCAAAACAGAGTTTTGTATTTCAAGGGTAGCGATGTGAGTAGAAGAGATGAGACTTGCCATAAGCAAAAATGAGACAGTGAAGGCCTTGGCGTCACTTTCAGGATTTTTGCCTTTATTCTGAGCGCCATCCCGAGCCAGCAACGGTGCTCGTGCAGGGGGAAATCCTGGAGGTAGGGAGACAGCTAAGAAGTGGTGACAGGTAAGTTCTGCTGGAACTAAGATAGAGGCACAGAGATAGAGGGAGGCCGACTGACTCTCAGCAAGCACCTGATGCGGGTACTGCAGAGAAAGAAGAAAAAGGCAAGGCTTCCGACCTGAGCAGCTGTCTAGGCGATGACGCCTCACACTGAGGCCAAACGGCCAGAGGGGAAGCGACTCCAGCGGAGAGGCCAGTTTTGTGTGCCCGTGGCACACCCAGTGGCAGGGGACCCGCAGACATCAGATGCCTGAGCCCAGAGCTAAGGACCGTGTCCAGGGCTGGGTCCATATGTGGAGGCACGGGCATGTGGGAACTCCCTGAAACCACAGGACATGATGGGACCACCCAGGGGGAGAGCGAGATAAAGAAAAAAGGAAGCAGACAATGGAGCTGCAGAGAGTGTGACATTTTAGGGATGAGACACCCAGGAGGAGCCAACAGAAAGATAGACAACTGGATGGAGGGGATGGGAAGACAGTCACCGGGCTACTAAAGACCTTCGGGAGCTCCTGCTGGGAAGTCTCTGAGGTGAGAGGACGGGGGAGACCGCTTCCTGGAAGGGGGGTGGGTTAGGCCTGCTTAGGGTGGCGCCAAGGGGAAGTGTGATGCAAGGTCCAGCTGTCTGCGCGGGAGGTCTCCGACTCAGAGCAGAGGGTACAGCTCAGTGTGGATCCTGGGAAATGACTGTTTGCGGTGGGAAAGCTGCATGGACAGTGGGGGAGCTGCTGGGAGAACCGTGAGGGGGGCTGTAAGGTGCAGATGACGGAGGCAGATGACTCCTGTAATGGGGTGGGGGGATGAGCCTGGGAAAGAGCGATGCCTCCTTCCGTCACCTGATGTGCTGAGGGACCTGGGAACGCAAGTTTGGCCAAGCTCAGGCCTCCCTGGCTCCTGCACGCCCGGCGGCTGCTCCCTTCCAGCCCCCAGGACGTGTGAGTCGGGGGGAGGCTCGGTCCTCCCCTTCTCTTGCTTCTCCAGTAAGAGTCAGACACGTTGCCTTGCTCACCCCCACCCCCGGCTTCGAGTATTTGTGTTGCATCAAGCGTCCTCCCTCCGAGGACCAGCCAGGGTAGCATAAAATAACCGCACAGGGCTCGAAACACTAGAGAGTCGACGGCCGTAACTTAAATTAATCAGATTGTGATTAACTGTGATCATACTCGCAGGTGTACAGGGAGGGGGTGTAGGCTTGACCACGAAAACTGGGTAGCGTCTCGGAACTGGGTCAATGCTGAGGCCAACCACACTCCCGGTGTGTACGATCGAAGATGCATCCATTGTCTCGGCAACGCAGCTCAGGGTCATAGTGTCAGTAGGAGCAGCTCCAAGCAAACTGAAGCGGCATTTGGTTTACTTGGACGTAGGCTTTAAAAATAAACAAACCTACGCATTGTCCTTTGCACATAAATAACCCCCAGCATTTACTCTGCCCTACATAGACGTCACGCATCGTGATAAGCACTGCACACTCATTAACCCCTTAACAACACCATGAGGCCGGTTTTTTTACTCACTTATTTTTATGATGAATAAGGACCCACGCCCAGAGGCCCAGAGGAGCCTCACTTCTAAACCCAGGCCCTTGGCCACCTGCTGATCCGCCTGTCATACCTTTGGAGGCGATGGCACCAGTGATCAACACAAAATGTCTTTGCTTGTGACACTGAGAAGGTAGTTGCCAAAAAAGGCAGCTGTTCCCTAAGCAAGACTTAGCATTTTGAGACATTTTTTGAAAGTTTTGTTTTGTTTTTTGAAAGACAGAGAGAGAGGGAGAGAGGGAATCTTAAGCAGCTCACATGCTGGGAGCCCAGGGGCTCCTCGTGGGGCTGGTGACCGGGCCGGGACTCACCACCCAGCAGAACTCAGGAGTCAGACCCCAACTGGCGGAGTTGCCCAGGTGCCCCGGGCCCTGCAAACTCACACATACGTGCTTTAAGGTTTATTGATTTGAGGGGGGGGGGGGCGGAGAGCGAGCATCCTCAGACTCTCAGCGGAGCGTGGACCCAGCAGGGGCCTCAATCTCACGACCCCAAGGTCACGACCTGCGCTGAAATCACCGGACTGGCCGCCCAGGCACGAGCGAGAGTAATGACACTTTGAAGGAGACAAAGTGGGAGCAAGTGTGAAGCGCGTCCTGGCGCCCCGATTAAAGTCCGACCACTTCTTGCCCGGAGATGCGCTCCCAGTCCCCCAGCGGACTGCACGGGCGGCTCGGCCCGCCCCGCCCCGCGGCTGCCCCGGCCCCGCCCACCACCCGCCCTCGCCCCGCCCCTCGCCTGCCTCCGGCCCCGCCCCATGCCCATGCCCCGCCCCCGCCCCGCCCACCACCTGCCCCGCCCCACGGCTGCCCTTGCCCCGCCCCCTGCCCCGCCCCCTTGGCCCACCCCACCCACGGCCTGCCCCTCAACCTGCCACCTTGCCCTGCCCCGCCCCACACCACGCCCCACGCCCAACACTCGCCGCACCCTCGCCCCGCCCACCACATGCCCACACCCTGCCCCTCGCTCACCCCGCCCATCGCCCCGCCCCACAGCTGCCCTCGCTCCCCTCGCCCCGCCCACCACCTGACCACGCCCCTCGCCCCGCCCACCACCTGGGGCGCGCCACGCCCCCCGCTCGCCCCGCCTACCCCCACACCACGCCCACCCCTGCCCTCGCCCCGCCCCTCTTGTCCCGCCCACGCCCCGCCCACCTCCACATCACGCCAGCCCCTGCCCTTCGCCCCACCCCCTCGCCCCTCCCACCCCCGCCCCCACACCATGCCCACCACCTGCCCATGCCCCGCCCCTCGCTGGCCCTGCCCCTCTCGCCCTGCCCCCTCGCCCCGCCCACCCCCACCCCACACGATGCCCACCTGCCCATGCCCCGCCCCTCGCCCCGCCCGCCCCGCCCCCGCCCGCTCCCGACCCTTCGGTTCCCGCAGTAGCCACGGACCTTCCTACCTCCGCCCGGTCCTCTCCGATCCGCACCGGGACCTGGAGTCTCCCGGGGGAAGCGCCGCGGGGTCCGCTCCGCGCTCACCTGCCGCCGAGGCCCTGCGCGGTGAGGACGAGAGCCCCGCGCGCCCAACCTGCCGGGCTCCCGCCGCGGGCAAGCACCTGCCCCAGCACGGCAGAGGCAGGCCCTGCTGCAGCCACCTGCCGTCCTCCGGGTTCAGGCCGCCGCGGGGGCCCTCTCCGTCCCAGGGCGTCCTACGCTCCGCGACACGCGCCCGAACACCACACCCAGGAGACCTGCATTTGCCTCGAGATGGAAACGTGACCCGGGTTGGCGTGTCCCGGCCCGTCGACTGAGGTGTTGGCCCGAGGACCCCAGGACCCTGGACGCGGGCGCAGGGGTGGGGCGGGGGGGGACGAGCACCCGGGCTCTGCGGCCGCCGCCGCCGCTGGCCTTGCCCGCGCCTCGGGCCCCGTGGCGGGTCCTCCGGGAGCCAGGGGGGGGGGTGACCCTGCGGGACCCGCCGCACCTGCCCACCTCACCTGCCGGCCGCACCTGCCGCCTGCCACACCTGCCGGCCATGACACCCGCTGCACCTGCCAGCCGCGCCACCCGCCGCACCTGCCCGCCGCACCTGCCGCCCAATGCATTTGTCGGCCGCACCTGCCCGCCGCACCTGCCGGACGCACCTGCCGCCCACTGCACCTGCTGGTTGCGCCACCCACCGCACCTGCCAGCTGCACCTGCCCTCCGCACCTGCCTGCCTCATCTGCCGGCCACGCCACCCACCGCACCTGCCCACCACTCCTGCCGACCACTGCACCTGCCAGCCTCGTTACCCGCCCACTGCACCTGCCGGCCGCATCTGCCGGCCGCGCCTCCCACCGCTCCTCCCCGGGACTCACCGCTGAGACCCTCCCCGACACCGCCGCCTTCAAAGCCCACCTGCCGCTCGGGCCCTGCCGGGACACTCACATCCCCGGGAGAGCTCTCTTCCCCAGAGGGTGGTGCTGGGTGCAGTAGGACCTACGTGCTCATCTCTTCATTCTTCTCATTTCCAAGGTGATCATCTTTTAGTATCAGCGCCCCCCCCCCCCAGCTATTACCTGTGCTTCCACGTGTCACCCAGGTGTCCTCACCTTCCCTGCGAGAACGCCCATGAGCTTGGCGATTATGACCATCCATTACTCCGCACGCGTATAATATGTCTTTTCTTTTGCTCCCGTCAGTAAAAAATATGAAATCAAAGCAAAACAGACATACAAACCAGCCCCAAACAATCCTGCACCTGAGAGCCCTGCGTGACCTCTAGGCCAGTCCATCCCCAGCTACTCCAGCCAAACAGCTGCTGCTGCACCTCTTGTGTCTGATGAGAAGTGGGGCTGGAGAAAGTACGATTTAATTCCTGACAGTGCATTTGATGTAGGAATAGAATTGGGGAAGGGACGACCCAGAAAATAAGGAAAAGAAGAAATGCCCTCAGCAGAAAGGCAAACAATTTAACCTTTCATCCCACCTCTTTGTTAAGACAGTCCTGTTTAATTGAATAGATCTGACGTGTAACACTGTGAATTTGAGGCGCTCGGCCTGTTAATTGGATGTATTTATATATTGTGCTATGATTGCCGTCGTAGCAATAATTAGCACCTCTGTCACATTACATAATTATCTTTTCTTTTTAGTTCCAAATGGATCAAACATGAACATGAGACCTGATATTATGAAACTCCTAGAAGAAAACATAGGGAAGAAGCTTCTCAACATAGAACTTGGCGATGATTTTTTGGATATGATGCCAAAAGCATGCCCGTCAAAAGCAAAAATCAGTAAATGGGACCACATCAAACCTAAAAGCCCCTGCGCAGGAAAAGCAACGAAATGAAAAGGCAACCTCCAGAATGGGAGAAGATTTCCACAGACCATGCAGCAGATAAAGGGTTAATATCTAAACTATATAAAGAATTCATACAACTCAATAACAGCAACAAAAAAAGACATTCCCTTAAATTTACGAAGTCTTTTTTTTTTAAGCAGGTGTTAGAATAAAACAAATAGCATTCATCCCACACTTCACCTGGTCTCCAGCTTCCTGGGAACTCTGGAGCATCACTGATTCTTAGGGCAGCTCAAGGCCACGGGCTCCCAGCTCTCGCGGCAGGGCCTCCTCACACCCTTCCCTCAAAGGTCACCTGCCCGGGGCACAGGAGCCCTCCCCTCATATGTCTTAGAGCCATCGCTTTCTTTTCTCTTTATCCTAAGACGACGTTCGTGGAGTCCCATTTGCACCTGGTGGGGTCTCCAATGAAGCTATCTCACGTCATACATGAAAGAAGTGGTTCAGGGAACCATAAAGGGTAAAATTTTGGCTCAACCACCGACTGAATATATGACCGACCTTGGGCAAATCCTGTAACTGGGCCTCAACTCCTCATCTAATAAAAAAGGAGAATTATGGTGCTGTTGAGGCGCCAATGAAAGACAGAGTGCTTCATCGGGTGCAGGCACAGCAGGCGCTTAATAAATGTTCATTGCTTTTTTCTTAGCATGATCTCATTGAAATCCGGTTTTCTGCACTGTGTTAGTCACATCACAGAAAGACACTTCAAGCTAGTTTTCTAGACTAATATTTTCCCGTGTGGTTGTCAACGCTTTTCCCCAGGGTGAACTAATGGCCCAATGAGCCCTGTGACCATATAATTTAAATCCTATTAAAATTTGACCGAGATAGTGAAACAGAACCAGATTCAAAATGCACACGTTCTCGGTTCCAAGTCTGGTAATAATTGGTTGTCAGTCCTTAAGCCGTTTGCTTCTTCTCTTTAATACTCCCCTTACCCAGACAAAGGAAAGGAGTTTAAATCACTTTTCCTGATCCTTCCAGAATTAAAATTTAAATTCTCTGAAGTGTCAGGATCTGCAGACGATAACTGCACTGATTTGTCAAATACAGATCGTTAACGCAGAGAATGTATATACTAAAAAGATTACCTATGTCAGGACCACATTGTCTTTAAAAATAAAAACAAAATCCTGTAATTAGAAACTTAAATAGTGCCTACATCGCTAAAAACAACTAGCAAACCACAGGAATGCGTCCGTGAAACTTGTTCATGGAGCCGCTCATGTTATGCGGTGATGCCCGCTGGGGCAGCGAGGGGGGGCGGCTGATGTCAACGGGATCCCCGGACTCCTTCTGACCTTAGCCTGGGGAACAAGACATCCAAATTCCTGGGGGCGCCCAGGTGACTCAGTCCGTTCAGTGTTGGACTCTCGATTTCAGCTCAGGTCACGATCTCAGGGTCATGGGATCGAGCCCCACAGCAGGCTCGGCACTGGACATGGAGCCTGCGGGATTCTCTTTCTCACCCTCTCCCTCGCCTTGCTCCCCACACATACACACTCCCTCTCCCTCCCTCTCAGAAGCAAGGAAACAAAACAAAACAATCCAAATTCCCATTTCATGCACCAGTGTGCTCCGAGCTCCACACCAGGGAAGTTGCGTTGGTAGTTTGAAGTCAAACAGTATTTACACCATAGAAATTGGCAAAAGGGACAAATCACAAGCTTTTAGCTCCACCCTCTTGTCGCCAGCTGATTATGAAACATTTACCAACAGACCTTACATTAGGTGTTGTTTGGTTTTTTTCTTTTAGGATTTTATTTATTTATTCATGAGAGACACACAGAGAGAGGCAGAGACACAGGAAAAGGGAGAAGCAGGCTCCATACGGGGAGCCCGATGTGAGACTCTATCCCGGGAGCTCCGGGTCACGGTCTGAGCCGAAGGTAGATGCTCAACCTCTGAGCCCCCCAGGAGTCCTTTATTAGGTATTTAGTTAGATCCAACTAAACCCCACAATTTCAAACAAAACTTGGACCTTATTTTGAATTAATCTTCTAATTTGTAGGATCCTTTACAGAGACTGAGCACCCAGGTAAAGTAGAACTTATTCTACTATTATTTAAAAATATATGTGTACATATACATATGTGCATGTGTGTCTGCAAATGTGTGTGTGCATGTGCATATCTGCACATATATTTAAAATTAATATTTCATAGGAGAATAGAGGCCTGGTCCAATGTGAAAACCAGGATAAATAAATGATGTTTATCACAGAGCTTATTTATTTATTTATTTATTTATTTATTTATTTATTTATTTATTTTTAAAGAGATTTTTATTTATTTATCCATGAGAGACACACACAGAGAGAGAGAGAGAGAGAGAGGCAGAGACACAGGCAGAGGGAGAAGCAGGCTCCATGCAGGGAGCCCAACGCGGGACTTGATCCTGGGTCCCAGGGTCATGCCCTGGGCCAAAGGCGGCACTAAACCGCTGAGCCCCCCAGGCCACCCTATCACAGAGCATATTTAATTATCTTCCCTATCACATGTCTTGCCTGGCCTTATGCTTAAATATCTAAATTTCTCTCCTTTTCTTTCTTCCTTTTTTTTAATTTTATTCTCCTTCTTCCTGGAAGAATTTATGATCTATATCTGTATGTTAAGTTGTGATGACTTTGATGTAAAGGTTAGCCTTTAAATGTGGACCAAATACATGAGCGGAGACAGAGCAGGGGTAGACAGATATTAGGTAAACAAGAGGAAAGCAGGACTATAATATTAATAACAAAAAGATGTAAATTAAAGGTATTTCAAGGTTTCTTTAAAGCATTAAGCAAGATAAAGACTATATAGTAGCCACAAACATGTATTCACCAGAAAACAATTATGGCAGGATTTAATACATTCCCTATAGAATTAAACCAATATCATAGAAAAAATTAAATTAGGATATTCTGATCATAATCCAATAAAATTAAGAAAATATAATAAAAATAACAAAATAGTTTAATTACTTAGAAACTAAAATATACCTTTCTAAATAACCTGTCTAATAAAATTAAAGATCAAGTTAAAATTAAATCTATCTAGGAAGCAATCAAATAATATTTCATACCAAAACAGACATAAGGGCTCCTGGGTGGCTCAGTCGGTTAAGCATCTGCCTTCAACTCAGGTTATGATCCCAGGTCCTGGGATCGAGCCCCACATCGGGCTCCCCTCTTTGCAGGGAGTCTGCTTCTACCTCTCCCTCTGCCCCTCCTCCCTCGTGTTCTCTCTCTCTCAAATAAATAAATCGAATCTTTTAAGAAAAAAAAATATATATATAACTAAAGCAGTACTCTTTTATCTTATATTAGAAAAAAGCCTAAGAAAATAAATCAAAAAGAAATGTAAGAAGAATCAATAAAGATAGAAGCATTGAATGAATAGAAATAAAAAAACAAAAACAAAAACAAAAGGTAGAAAAAGTAAATAAATTCTAAAGCTGATTCTTTGCTTTAACCATTTCATTAAAAAAATAGATAATCCCTTCATGGGCCTGATTAAGGAAAGACCAGAATAAAATATACAAAATCTGGGAAAGCAAAAACACACATAGAAGGGATTATAAAAATAATAAATATCATCAAACTGTGGCAATGATGATGAGACCTATAGAAAATTTAGTGACTATTCTAACAAATATAAAAAAGACCAACATTTCCACATGAAGAAAAAAAAAATGAATATACTGAAAAAGTGAATTAAAAAAAGACTACCATTGAGAGGCACCTCGGACTCTTGGTTTCAGCTTAACTTGTGATCTCTGGGTCCTGAGATAGAGATCCCTGTGGCAGGTTCCACACGCAGCGCAGAGTCTGCTTGGGTTCTCTCTCCCCCTCCCTCTATCACTCCCCTCTACCCCTTTCTCAATAATAAATAAAGCCCAAAAAGAAATAAAAAGATGAGAACCTCCCTAATTCACTCCATAAAGGTAGTATATCCTTAATGACAAAACTTGGTACTTAAAAACCCCTATAAACAAATATCGTTCACGATTTTAAGAATTTTAAATTCTGAATAAAAGATTAACAAGTGAAATCTATAGCATTTCAAAAAAAATAAGAAGATGATCAAATCAGATTCAAACCAAGAATGGACATGTATATATACTATCTGAAAATATGGTATCATAGTTCACTACACACCCATTGACACTGCAAAGACGTCTTTTTACAATTCCATAGCTGTTCCTCTCAAAAGTTGTAAAGTAGGAATAAAAATTGGATACTTAATATAAATACTGGAAAAATAAAGATTTCTTTTCTTCCAGATAATGTGGCTGCATACACATAAAATTCAAGACAGAGAAAAAAATTAGAATAAATAAAAGAATTTGATAAGGTATTTATTATCATACAAGATAAACACAGAAAACCCATAACTGTTTTAAACATTGATATTAAGTAACTAAAAATGTATATCAGGGAAATGTTTAATTCATAATAGAGATAAGTTTATAAAATAGGAAAACATCCAATAAGAAATATTATTCAAGCCACGTAAAGAAATGATAAAATCTTACTGAAGGACATAAAACAAGTTCTGAACAAAGGTGAAAATATATCACTTTCTTGAATGTGGATTTAATAAGATAATCATCAATTTTTAAGAAATATATAATATAATACAATTGTGATTTAAATCTATTGGATTTGGGAAGAATGTGAATAATTTGGGAATTTGAGGGTTGAATAAAGCTACTTTAAAGTTCATATGGATAAATAAATGACCAAAGATAACAAAGAAAAGTTTTAAGTATGTGGAGTGGGGGAGAGGGAATGTGACCTACCAGCTACGAAGATATACTATATAATCACTAGAACACTATAGTCAAAATAATAGACAAATTTAATGGAACAAAACAGAATTCTAGAAACAGATCTTAGTTTATATGATAATTTAATAAATGACACAGTTGGTATTTCAATTTTGAGAGTAGAGGTTGGTTTATTAAATAAATGGTGCTGGCACAAATGGCTATCCATCTGGAAGAAAAGTAAGTTGGACTACCTCACACTATGTATAAACCTAACATTAAAGTAAATAAAGATTTTAATGTAAAAAATAAAGTATTAATAATAATGATTTAGAGTAAATTTTAGGAAAATACACAAATGACCTACAAGATAGATTGATCTGTTGACCGAAAAAAAAAAAAAAAAAAAAAAAAGGAAAAAGTAGGGAAACTCAGAATGTATTTAGAATAGATTTACACATATATACATATAATTAACTCAGAAAAATATTTTTTTAAGATTTATTTATTTTAGAGAGAGAGCTTGTGTGGGAGGGATGGGGCAGAGGGAGAAGGAGAGAGAAACTCAAGCAGACCCCCATGTGGGGCTCTATCTCACAACCTGAGCTGACACTGAGAGTCCATGGCTTAACCAATCGAGCCACCCAGGCGCTTGTATGGAAAAGTTTTTTAAATACACAATTTAAAAATAGTATAAATAAATCAAGAGACAAATGATACACTGAGGACCAATACCTATAATGCATATTATAAAGGGAATTATCTGTAGACAAAGGCAACTATCCATAATAAACACAGTGCTTTCTCAAATTGTGAATATAAAGAAAGACATACAACACAAAATAAAGAAAAAGTGATTCACAAAACATAATCAAATGGCCACCACATATCTAAAAAGACACTCAACCTCACTCCTTGGAAATGAAAGAAGTAACAACAAAATACCACTGCCTTCAGTGAGGAAAAACATCCAGCAGAGAAGTTGGTAAAAAAAATAATAATAATTAAAAAGATAATTAAAACTTTTTTAAAAAAAGAAAACCAACCTCATTTCTGGGGGAAACGTAAATGGTTGCAGCCTTTCTGCAAAAACAGTCTGACAATCATTATTCAATAAACATAAAGAAATACGTGTCCTTCAACCTAGCAATCCTATTTCCAGGAATCTAGCTGCTAAAAATAAATGCACAGATAGATTAAAGATTCTTTTTAGTCAATTGTAGCAATGGTAATAGTAGCAAAGGAAAAAGAGAAAGAGAAATTCCATTAAAAGAGAATGATTTCATGGGTGATGGAAATTAAGGAGGACACTTGGGATGCGCACTGGGTGATGCAGGGAACTGTCCAATCACTATGGTGTATACCCGAAGCTATTATAACTCTGCATGTTAACTTACTGGAATTAAAATGAAAACTTTTAGGGGCACCTGGGTGGCTCAGTCAGTTAAGTATCCAAGTTGTGGGCTGGAGTTGTGGTCTCAGGTCATGGTCTCGGGTCATTAGATCAAGCACAAGTGGGGCTGTGTGCCAAGAGTGGAGCCTGCTTGGGATTCCCTCTCTCTCCTCTCTCTCTCTCTCTCTCTCTCTCTCTCTCTCTCCCCCTTCCCCCTCTCTCTCCTCTGCTCTTCTCTTCCCCACCTGCATGCCTGTGCTTGCCCTCTCTCTCTCTCTCACAAATAAAAAATAAAATATATTTAAAAACAAAATAAAAACCTTTAAGAAAGAATATCAGACAACCAAGAAACAGAACTATTTGAATAAGTTTTTGTACATGCATGCAATGAAATATCATAGAGATTAAAAAGAATGAGAGGCATAGCAGCTTTCTATATAATGGCCCCAAACTAGAAGCAGCCTGGGCATTGGTCAACAAGAGAATGAGCAAGTGAAAGTGGCATATTCATAAAATGGACCACTGTTCACAAAAAAATCAAGACGGGAGAGGTGTACTGACGACTGTAAAAATCTAGATGAATTTCAAAAACTTGCTGCGTGAAAGAAACAGCACGAGAATACACTGGGAGTGTGATTCCGCGTGTGTGTTCGTGCACGTGCTCTCCAGAGTGGGCAACAGCAGCCCACGGCAGCAAAGGTGAGAGCGGAGGTTGTCTCTGGGATTGACCGTGTTGCATGGGGGTCTCTGCCTTTGCCAGCACTTGTCAAACGATACGGTCAAGGTTAGTGGGTTGGATTGTACGTATGTTTTACCCAAATATCGAACACTAGCTAATGACACGGATACAAAGTACTCAGAGGGAAATGCACTGATGTCTGCACCTTACTTTGAAGTACATTAAAAAATAAAATAGGATGGAATGATGGCCAGTTGGAGGTATGGAGAGATAGAAAATCAAGGTCCACCCCCAGAAGGTCAAGGGTAGGCCCAGGTAGTGGCTGCAGGACTGTTGTCTACAGAATTCTTGCCACTTCTCTCTGGGTTAGGATGTGCAGCCGGCAGTACGAAGGCGGGGAGCCTCAGATCTGTACCAGAGGGCCCAAGGGATTTCTACAGAAGACGAGCAGGCTGCGGCAGAAGTGTGCCTAACGAGCTTCTGTTTTAAACAATGACAAAAATACATTTTTGTGTATCTATCTAAATAATCATATACTGTATATAATTATTTTTAAAGATTTTATTTATTTATTCATATTCATGAGAGACAGAGAAAGAGAGAGACAGAGAGAGAGAGAGAGAGAGGCAGAGACCCAGGCAGAGGGAGAAGCAGGCTCCATGCAGGGAGCCCGATGCGAGACTCGATCCCAGGCCTCCAGGATCCTGCCCTGGGCCGAAGGCAGGTGCTCACCCGCTGAGCCCCCCGGGCTGCCCTACTGTATATAATTATAAGAGCATGAAGACAGTCATATAAAGAGGCTCGGTTCCTTAGGGACAGAGGTGAAGAATGAGAGCTCAGCCCAGGCTGAGAACAAAAGACAGAGAGGGCCAACGCTGCTGTGCACACAGGTGCCGGGAGGACAGTCACCTGCACACCGTTGTTAATCTGGCCGATGGAACTCCTCATGACTCTGATGAACTTTCTTACGATTTTCCGTACACCTTAAGGAAAAGATCTTTTCTGCACTGATATCCTACTATGTGTGCAATTTAAGGGCTATTTTTACTTTAGAACCGTAAAACCAAACAACAGCAACAACAAAGAGGAGGAGATAGAGACAGAGAGAGAATTCTTTGTTGTACTTCTCAAGGGCCCCCCCCCAACATCATTGCAGCCGGGGACCGCAGGAACCCAGGGCTGCTGGCCAATGGGTGTCCCCCAGCCCCAGGCCAGGATGCGTGGGGCCACTCGGGAGGGAGGACCCGCCAGCAGGGTTGGTGCCCTGGGCCTGCCCCCAAGGGCCCACCGCCTTGGAGGGCAGCAGCCTTGGGAGGGCCCCCGCCTGTGCCCGGCTCACTGCGGCCTCTGCGGCACCTGCTGCCTGGTGGCTGCAAGGGCGGGCCACCTGGGGTGGGGAGGATGCCACACCTGCACCAAGGGAAGCAGCTAGCTACCCCCCGCCTGCCAGGGTCCCTCCAGGAGGTGGGGGAGCTGGGTGCCTGCCTAGGTGCCCCCTCGCCCAGGGCCCCAGGCCTGGTGGAAGGCCGGACAGTGGCCTGGGGCAGCCAGGGAAGCTTCCAGCCCCGCGATCCTCCCGAGCCCACAGCAGTGGCCGCCGGCCTTCGTCACAGGGGGGAGACTCGCGGGGGCCCAGCATCTGCCTGTCCCCCAAAAACAGGGGCCGCAGAAATGCCGCCTGCATCTTGAGTTGGAGACTGCCCCGCCCTCATTCTTCCTGCCTGTGGTGGGTCCCTAACCCTCCTAGCACATGCCAGGAGGTCTGGAAGAGGTGAGGGACGTGGCCGCCGAGGGGCAAAGTGCAAGCAGGCAGGGTTCTCACGGGGTGCCCTCGCGTCCCACTGTCTGCCTGGCAACAAGTACCTCGGGTGGACGGGGGTGCAGGCGACTTCACGAGTCTCTGCCCGCCAGGTCCCCTGCCTGGGGACACCCTGACATACCTGTCGCAGTGACCACTGGCCTCGAGATGGCTTTGCTTTGGCATTGCTCTATAACCAGCCTCCCAGCGCGAGCAGCCCCCGCTCTGGTTGAACCAGCTCCGCATTTAAAACAAGTCTCTCAAGTGGCACTTGCAAAATAGAAGTGACACCTGACTGCCTACACGGGTGAAGATGCTCGCTGGGCCGTGCAACGCGGCACAAGGTCAAGAGCCCGGCCTCAGGAGGGAGATTGCCAGACCCTGCTACCTGCTACCCGTTCAAGCTCGGCCAAGTGACCGCCCAAGCCTCAGCCACCAAACGGAGGTGACGGACAGAGCTGGCCCCGCGGTAGGGGAGAGGCTCCGGGGAGAGCATACACAAAGGGCCTCCTATAACATAGTGACGACCAACCAGCGGTAGCACTTTCACTACCATTTACTATTGTACGCGTATTTTTAAAAACATTTTTGTCATTTTTCTACTATATAAACTGACTACCAATGCTTTCACCCTCGCTTCATTCATTGCTGCCAGAATGATGGTGCTGTTGGAAGCACTTTGGGCCCATTACAAGGGATGTTTTCAGGTATGATAGAAAAATAATAAAAAATAAATGAATATAACACACACCTACTCACTCACCCATGGGTTTTCCACTGAAAATATAATTTCCTAACAAGAAAATGGCATATATAACAACTTAGCTTGTGTTTTTGTAAGGGAGGGGGGGGTTGCAACTTAGTTTTTAACTATACCCGTTAAAGGCAAGAATTTTAAAAAAATAAAAATGAAAAAATCTTTCTAAGCATGAATTGCAGAGCCTTGTCACTAATTAACTATTCTTCTTATCCAAACATGTGCTTGCCTTTGAACCTGCACCGTTATCTGGCCCTGCGTGCTGAAGACCTGACCCTGTCTGTCCTCGCTTCCATCGCAGCTGTGTGGAATGTTCAGTCCCAGCAGGGGCCTACATCTTACTCCATTTGGTATCTCCAAAGCCAATGACACAGTAAATGTTTGCAAAATTTAAGCTAAAATCCCCTTGTTATCCTCCTGATTTCTTCTCCCCCAGCCATCTGGAACCCTAAGCCTCTGAAACACTCTCCTCACTATAATAACATCCCTCTGTGAGTTCTTCACGCTTAAGGGGCTGACTTCACCATCTGCCTTCAAAAGGAACTAGAACTTTTTTCTTAAAGCATTGAAAAATCTCCACTACATAAAGTTCCCAGATAGGATGTTTGAAACAAGGATAGTGCCAGAGCCTACAAAGCAGGGCAAGGCAGCCTTGAAAGGGCCAGGACTTGGAGAAAGTTCATCCCAGGGGGTTGAGGAGGGGTTCCCAGGGAGAGGCTCATACCTGCCCCGTAGGCAGGTTTGGGGGCTGACTTTCACTGATACAATTTTCACACCTATGAGAACAACTGGTGAGAGTAAACCTCAGACCAAAACTACTGAGTCCGAGGAAGATTCTAAAGACGGACTCAGATACGAGGGCCAAGACCCACTCCCATCATTCGAACTGAGATACGTGGGGACCAAGGAATAGGTTCTCTTATCAGAACTGGTATAAAGTCACATCTGCCCACCTCAAGTGTGACTTGGCCTGGAGTAACAGGCTGTTGACCTCAGTTTATATTAAGTCAAAAATCCTAAACATACCCTTTACATCTAATGAAAACCTACCCAACCATTGGTGCATGATATAGTGCAGAGAAAAATAATGATTTTCACTGAAAAGATTTATGATGTGCAAGTATACATCGTGCCGGGCAATTTGTAAGTCACTTTATTTAATCTCTGCAAACACTCAGAGGAAATATTATTATCCAAATAAAGAACTAGAATGTGGTAGAGCTGAGATTCAAACTCAGCTTCTAAATAAATAAATAAATAAATAAATAATAAATAAAATCTTAAAAAAAAAAAAAGCTCAGCTTCTGTCCGATTCCAGTATCCATGTGCTTTCTATTACATAATATAATTCTCAACTCAAGTACTCCTGTGCATGGTGTCCTTGTCATTTTCCTTATATTTAACCTCCAGCAGGGTGGGATTGTATCCTAAGCCGAACAGCACTGCTTGCAGTTCCCAGCCTAGTTTTTAATATAAAGTTGGTTTAGTAAATATATTTCAATTAATGTATGAGGCATTGGCCATCAGTTTTCAGGAAAGCAATTTCAATGGAAAGCATGACCTCACGGTACCCAATCCTCCTTCCTTTAGTGTGAACTCACAAGTGGAGGAGTTTGCTCCATCTAAGAAATGCAATGTTGCACAAATACAGAAACTGCCATCCAAACCAATCCTCTGCTTCAGATGCCGTGTGTGCAGGGTCACACGTCTCACTGACTATCCAGCAGCCGCGGGGTAGTTCTGCCTGGAGGCTGACTTCAGCACGGACAGCAGCCTGAAGTAACCGCTTATTGGGAAGCTGGTAGCTGGTTACCTGCCACAGGGACCTGGGTGGGGCCCGAGAGGTCGAGTACAGACGTCCTACCCACTTCAACCAGAGTGGTCTGTCCCCAGCTAAAAGTCAGCATGTATCGTGGTCTAGCAATGTGCCAGGCACTGTGTCCAGGGCTTTGCCCACTTACAACAGTGCTATGTGTAGGTACAATTACTCCCACTTTAAAAATGAGAAAACTGAAAAAATAAAAAATAAATAAAAATGAGAAAACTGGACCTTAGAGAATTTTTGAAATGTGCTTCTCAAAACAAGTGTAGTGGCACACCTGGGCTCTGAGCCCATGGGGACTATCTCCACTCTGTATAGCATGTGGTATAGCATGTGTAAATAAGATGTCTTTAAATTCCACCAGGCAAAGGGCTTTCTTTGGTGCCACTTAATTTCTTGTTATGTTAAATCCTCTAACCAGAAGCTACAGATAAGGGCCATCCATGTGATTTTTCCAACTAATCCCTTAAAAAAATAAATGTGGGCAGACGATGCATGTGAAATGTTATAACATTAGCTACAGAACACTTAATTATTTGGAAAGACATTAATAACATATTTTAGAATGAAATAGCATATATTTTTAACACTCTTATGGAGTTTATGGAACAGTGTTGGGAATATGACATTTTTATGGAGAAGTGTTGGAGTAGTGGTTCTTAATGGGGAAAGGGAAGAAAATTTTGTTCCTCCTTCCCAGAAGGACAGGCACTTGGCAATGTCTAGGGAGAGTTTTGGCTGTCACCACTGAGGAAGGGGATGCTACTGGCATCTAGTGGATGGTGGCCACGGATACTGCTAAGCATCCTGCAATGCACAGGACAGCTCCCCATAACAAGTGATTATCCAGTCCAAAACGTCAATAGTGCCAAGGTTGAGAAACCCTAAGAGAGAGAGACAGAGATGTAGGTGGGTCAGTCCATAGGTAAGTAATTAAGTAGGTAGGTAGGTAGGTGGATGGATGGATGGATGGATGGATGGATGAGTAGATGCATAGATGGTTAGATAAGACTGTGCCCTAGAAGTTACCTTTGAATCAAAAGACTGACTCACAGTGTCATAATTATCCTTCCAGTTTTGGTATGACCTTGTGCTGTGGCTCCTAGTCCAAGCATTCAAATTTAATATGTCTTCCTAAGCATGTAATAATGTTATCAGTCATGTTTAAAAATAACTTACCAGTCATATTAAGGGGTAATGTGGAGCCTCATACAATTGGCGAGTACTTATCATCATCCAACATGTAGTTGTGTGAGAAGAGAGAGAAAAGAAAATATAAAAGGTTATTTCAAGATTCTGAAACTATTTAATTAGAAAAGTAATGACTCCATTCATGGAGATAAAGGAGTTGGGGAAAAAAGACCAATTGTGTTATTGTGGTGTTGGACACGTTGAGTTTGAGATGATCGTGATATGTCCAAGCAAAGATTCTTAGAAAACAATTCAGAACATGGGGCTGGAAACAGAATAGTTCTAAGATGAGAAGCTCAGGTTTAAAGTAATAGCTGAAGTCATGAGACAAGAAAATTATTTACTGGGAGCAAGAAAGTGGCAATATGGATAGGAAATGTGGCTTTGGAGAGCATCCCCAGGGAAGAGCCAAGAGGAGAGGAACTCACTAGGAGTTAGCTTTAATGTCACAAAGACTTCGGGAGGAGAGCATTTAAAGAACAGGGTGTGGTCGTCAGTAATAAATGCTACAAGGAGTTCAAGAGAAAAAAGGTGGAGGAAAGATCAGATATTTTGAAAACTGACCAGTAGCCTTTAGAAGAGCAATAGATGCAGATAATTAAGGAACAGGTAATTTTAAAAATGGAGACATTCTAGGTGACCAATTGTTTAAGAAGTGGGACAGTGAAAGGAAGCCAATTCAGGTGATGTGGAGACATGGGCTGAGCAAAACACATTTTTCCCTAAAATGACAGGTATTTAAATATGTTCTTTAGAAAGGTGAGGGAGGGAGTAGTCTATAAAAAGTGATCTCAATTGAATCAATTGCTCTTCTTCTATGAATAGAAGGAAAAAGGAAAGACTGATTCTAATATTTGAAATGTTAAAGTAACAAGGAAAATTTTACCTTACCAAATATACATAAGCCAAGAAGGATCAAATACTTAAATTTATTTCCTAATCTGCCCGAAACAATCAAAATCTTTTGGGTCTACTTCCAATTAAAAAAAAAAAAGTGCTGCAAAGATAACTGGACCAAAGAAAGCTATCTCAGCGTGTATTATATTAACATCTGTAAAAGTTGTTCCTATTTTCCTATTCAGATTAGATTTCACAGCTTCCAGGAGAAACTTACGCAAGATGTTTGGCACAAGCTTGCAAATCAATGCTTATATGTTAAAAGCAAGAGTAATGTATTAGCTTAGTAAATTTGCTTTAATGCCAAGGGGGAAATGGTAGCGCTCACCTGGAATGGTTCCAGTGAGTGATAATCTATATAAAACAAAAGTGATGCAATTTGGAGCTATAATGACTATTGGTGATAAGAATAGCAGAGTAACGTGTTTGCTGCTTGGCAAGACGTGGCCCTGAGTTCAATTACATAAACATCCTTTGTAAAACTTGTTACGGAGTCAGGAAACCCAAATACAACTACCGTAATTGCAAAGAATTTTCCACATTCTTAACAAAATCCAGAAATCTGTGTCAAAGATAGTCATCGTCCACATTTACTCTGTCAATTTGAAATAAATCTGTATCTGTCCATTTTTTCATACCCACATTATTCCCAAAAGGATATAATGTTTTATTTCCTTTATAAGTATATAGCTAGCTTAAAATTCACAGTATAATATATGACTAAAACATGAGGATACATAGCACAGGGAAAGAATATTTAAATTTTCAAAAATAAAAAATAAAAATAAATAAATTTTCAAAGGCATAACTTCTTTGGGGAGAAAAAAACATGTATAGAAGATAGGACCCATGTTTGAGAACAAGACGAGGACTTAGAGATATATAGTTCAAACTCCACCTCCACCAATTTATATAAGATTAGCAAACTGAGGCCAACATCAGTGAATTGCCTAAAGCACTCCTCTAACTCTGATTTAAAAAGAACCGGAACCTAATTCATAGTTATTTTATCTTCAGTATAATTTTATCTCCATTCCTGGAAGTAATCACTATGGGTGGCATAGGCTTTTGTTAATAATAATAATATAAAAAATAAAAATGCATACATACATACAACAGTGATAAGAAGTCTTGTTGCTTGCCCCAGTCATTTTGGGAAAAATAGTGCTAATTTTCAACAACTCAGTTTTTTCTCTCGTGAGCTCATCAGAGTAAGAACAAGCTCATTTCCCTCTTTCAACCCCACTTACAGAGATAGAGATTAGACTTGATTCCTAAATGCTCTGCTAGAGGGTGGGCTGAAGATGAGGGCAGGCAGTGAATTCCCTTCCCAACCTCTGGCCTACGAAGGGTGGTGCTAATTGGTGAGAATACAGGATGATGGGGCTTGATTTGGTTGAAATCCCAAGCACAATGATCATCACACAGAACTTTAAGGAATCAGGCCAGCAGTGGGATTGACCACAGGGGTCAACGTAGGCTCAGCGAGGATAGGTCTCGGTTTTACTTAGTCTGGAAACTGAACCTAGATTTCAGGCCGCTCAGGGTAAGAGCGCACCACAACAGTTTCAAGGCAAGGAGAGCAGCATCACTTTGTCACAGAGCTGTCACACTTTAAAGAGGCTTGACAGTTTCCCGGTTTGCGGCGGGAGCACCATCCGAGAGCACGTGCTTCGCACCAAGCAACACCACCAGGATCAGTTACACAGCAAACCCTGACGTGAGCCCCAGCCAGACCCAAAAGCATCAAACCTCTGCTCTCACTCTATCAGATGACATCACCGTTGAATGATCCCCTAAGACTACAAGACACTTCATTTCCTTTCACACAGGTTTCTACTCTTTGGGGTTTGGATATCAAATGACAGCGGCTTCCAACATATCAAATGACTGACTTTCTATTTTTTTTTCAACCACATAATGAAAAGATAAGTGATATTCTCCACCATATTCAAATTGTCTTATCACTTTAGGGAAATTATAAGGCCTTTCATTAAAGTGACTACCAATGAGTGCTCTAAGATTGGCCTCTACCATGTGATCACATGATGCTGGGTGTATGGCAACTCTGCATGCAGAAAAGAGTCCTTAAAAAAAAGAACAAAAGGAAGCCTACAAAATGTGCAAATTACACTGGACTTAAACTTTTAGACCCCTAGCATTTATTAATATAGAAATAAATTATTTTTTCCATCTGACTTGCCATATCAATCAATTTGTTGTCCTTAAGATGGATCAATTATCAATAAAGAAAGGACAGCATAGAAAAGGAAAGAGGGAGGAATATCAAATACAGTTGATGTAAAAACTGCTTCTTGTGTTCAAGAAAATGCATTAACTTGAACTAGACCAGTCCCATCAGTGCTCTATTGATAAATCTATTCAAGGAGGATGTTTAATGAATGGAGAAGAGTTATAATCACTTTATAAATTACTGTGGATCAAATGCTTATCTCCAAAGCAGCATTTGTCAAACTGTGCCCCAAAGGAAACTAGAGCTATGTGTAGGTGTTCCGAGGGAAACAAAGCTTCCGTCATCGGAGAGCACATTCTGTACACTTCTAGGTTTCTCAGACTAAAACTCCTAATGCGTGTCAGGTTAGGATGTGTCACTGGATGCCAGTGACACATTATTCTGAAGTCTCTAAAACAGCCCATTCTATAAGTAGTTTGAAGAGTTCACTTGTGATTTGTTTTCAGTAATGGTTTGCTTGGTAAAGTCTTTCCTCAAAGATAATCTCAAAGCAGATTTCTGCTCGAGTGTGTGTTAAACATCAAAAAGTCAGAGTTAGCAAGGTGTGTGAGCCAAGGAGGGTTTAAGGACCTAGGTATGCTACTACAGAAACGGTAAGGAAAGCCTGTATTGGCATACTTATCTGAACACACCTAACAAACCTTTTTTGCTTCTACCCCTCCTCACGCCCCCCAAAACACAGCAAAACATCCACACTTGGCCACTGGTAAGACCGTGAACTTCCTGAAGCTTGACTTAGTGCTCTATCCTCTTCTGCTCCCTCATTTTCTACCCCTTAAGACATCTCCTTCTTTCACTTGAAACATATAGCCAGCCCCTGTTTGCTCATTATCCCTTGTCCAAAAATCTGCTTTTGAGGGCATCCCAGGTGGCTCAGCGGTTTAGCGCCTCCTTCAGCCAAGGGTGTGATCCTCGAGTCCTGGGATCGGGTCTCACGTCGGGCTCCCTGCATGGAGCCTGCTTCTCTGTCTGCCTGTGTCTCTGCCTCTCTCTCTCTCTCTCTCTGTGTCTCTCATGAATAAATACATAAAATCTTAAAAAAATAAAATCTTCTAAAAAACTTTTTAAAATATCTGCTTTTGAAAAGAATCTAACGTGGAAATCTCATCATGACCCAATTATCCAATAAAACCATAAATATCTCTAGTAAAGATATTCCCACTTTAATAGGAGCAAATAAGTCAATCTCTAGTTAAAGAACACAGAAATCCTAAACTAAAAGGGACATTAGAGTTGAAGCTAATGGCTAAGACCACACTGGGAAGTAGAAATAGCATCAAACAAGCCTCATCAAAGTGTCTAACTTAACACTAACCCTAAAATATTCCATGACAGTGTTACTTACAAAACTGTGGAAACTGAAATCCTGTGCTAAGTTTTTCTCTAGTACATATGAGAGGAGAGAACAGAAGTTCCAGACCTCATAGCCATCCAACAAGCATTCACTCTGTTCCTAACACTGCTCTGGACACCAGGGATATATTGTGAATAGAAGAGGTACAGTCCCTGCCCTGTGGACCTGATATTCTACTGGTAAATACAGCATAGTGAGCAAACATAAAAAATACATATAAAATGTAACGTCAGATGGAGATCAAGGCTATGCAGAAAATAAAGCAGGTAAAGGGAGTGGGAGAGGGATACTTATTTGTTTTGGTTTGGTTTTTTTTGTTTTTGTTTTTGTTTCCTGGGGATTTTTTTGTGTGTGTTTGAAGGATATTCTTTTAGATGCAGTAGTCAGCAAGGTCTCCCTGAGAAGGTGACATTTGGTCAAGTTCCAGATTATACAAAGAAGCACATGGAAAGTCCCAGGAAAAAAGTCTCCCAGACAAAGGGAACAGTGAGAGTAAAGGAAGAAGGCCAGAACCAGCTGGGTCAGCTCCAAAAAGGGCAAGTGTCCGGCAGAGAGGGCAGGATCTGAGCCTGCAGGGTTCGTGGGTCATGACAGGTAACATAGACTTGATACTGAAGATGATGGGAACCCTTGAAGGGGTTTGGTCAGAACAGTGATCTGATTTTAATGTGCATTTTTTAAAGGTCACCCTGATGGCAGCATGAAGAAATCAGACTGAGAGACAGTTTGGGAGTAGAGAGAAACAGCAAGATCAGTCAGTGGACCATTGCGGGAGACAGGAGGGAGCTGATGTCAGCCCAGATCCAGGAGCAGTGGAGAGGGAGAGAGAAGAGGCTCAATTTCAGAGATGCTTCCAAGGTAGGAGATGATGGGGTTTGGCCTACATTAGACATGGAGGGTGAGGAAAATAAAGGCATCAAGGATTAATCTTGCATTAGAACAATCGGTGCTAATCTTTGAGATGGAGAAGAACGGGACAGAGGCTAGGGTAGGGTGGCAGGAGTGGCATTCTAATGTCAGTGTTTTAAAATTTGAGGGACCTCATACAATGTGCATGTGGAGAAATTATGTAGACGGTGTGGTTACAAGTCTAGGACTAGGGAGAAAGAACAATGTGAGAAGTGGCGGAGGGTGTTTGAGTCCATCAAGGGCAGTTCGGGTTATGTGAGAGCTCCCGGGGAAGAGGAAGGTGGCGTAGAGAAGAAATGCTAGGCCTACATCTTGGATATGCTAGCATTTATACAGAGGGAAGAGAAGGGCTGCCAGCCAAGGAGATGGACAGGAAGCTATCCATGGGAGAAGAAAAGAAAGAAAAGAAAGAAAAGAAAGAAAGAAAGAAAAGAAAGAAAAGAAAGAAAAGAAAAGAAAAGAAAAGAAAAGAGAAAAATAAAAGTAAAGAAAAGAGAAAAAGAAAAGAAAAGAAAAAAGAGAAAAGAAAAGAGAAGAGAAAAAAGAGAAAAGAAAAGAGAAGAGAAAAGAAAAAAGAGAAAAGAAAAGAGAAAAGAAAAGAGAAAAAGAAAAGAGAAGAGGGATCCCTGGGTGGCGCAGCGGTTTGGCGCCTGCCTTTGGCCCAGGGCGTGATCCTGGAGACCCGGGATCGAGTCCCACGTCGGGCTCCCGGTGCATGGAGCCTGCTTCTCCCTCTGCCTGGGTCTCTGCCTCTCTCTCTCTCTCTCCCTCTGTGACTATCATAAATAAAAAAAAAAAAGAAAGAAAGTGCTGTGGAGGTAAAATCCCAGGTGCGCTCCACAACTGGGTGATAACCCAAGACGGTATCTTCCCATCTCCTGTCAACAGCTCCTGATCTGTTGAGACGAACCGCCCCTTTCCCTAACACCTTGATACATGGGGTGAACCATCGGCACACCCGACTTACAGAAACTGCTTACTTAGCCTTGCTAGAAACTTAGAACAAGTCAATATAAACATCTACATTTTGATTGAGAAGGTTTCTATGGAGGGCACTGGGGGGGCTCAATTGATCAAGCGCCTGCCTTCAGCTCAGGTCATGATCCCGGGGTCTGGGATCGAGTCCCACATTGGGCTCCTTGCATGGAGCCTGCTTCTCCCTCTGCCTGGGTCTCTGCCTCTCTCTGGTCTCTCATGAATAAATAAATACAATCTCAAAATGAATGAATGAATGAATAAATAAATAAATAAATAAATAAATAAATAAATAAATAAAATCAGAAAGAGAGAGAGAGGGAAATAAAAGGTTTTGATCGTCAGATGGCACCCTTAGAAACAGGGTAGAAGGAATAGCACAAAAGGTCCCCCATGCAGCTGCCGATGTTGCTCGGACGTGAGACACCTCTTAGGGACATTAGGAAAGGTTCACATATTATTTTGAAAGTGCTAAATTATCAATTAATTTGACCTTCAAGAGAGTCTCCGCTATATTTTAATTTAGGAACTACCTGAAAACATGGACACTGGGGGGACTTTTTTTTTTTCCTCTCTCACACAATTTTTGGAATAAGCAAAAAATGTACTAGGGCACCTACCTGGCCCAGTCAATAGAACATGCAGTTTTTGATCACAGGGTCATGGGTTCAAGCTCCAAGTTGGGTGTGGAGCTTACTTTAAAAAAAAAAAAAAAAAAGATGAACTATGTCTCCAGGGATGGATCATATGTGGTGTATGGCATCCTGTCTATGCATCGCCATCTCCCCACCCAGTCCCCCCCCCCGAAAAAAACCTCTTAGTTGTTTCATTTGTCCCAGATTCTCAACAGGGAGCAATTTATCTCTCGGGGAGGCCCTAACTAAGGTGACATCTGGGAGGGTCCAGAGACATTTTTGCTTATCACAAGTCGGAGGCAGGTGTTATGACTCTTTCCAGCCTAGTAGGTAGAGAGCAGGGATGCTGCTAAGTATCCTGCAGTGTGCAGGGCGCTGCCCGCGGCAGGATTACCAGGCCCCAGAGGCAATAAAGCTGAGGCTGAGAACCCCTGGTCCTTTGAATGTATGGTTCATAGGACCATACATGAACCCCGCCACGAACCCCCCCAAAGCCTGAGGGCTGCTTTAAGCTGCATACTGCGGTATCTACACTAGGAGAGCTAATCTTCCCAAACGCGGCACCGCCGCCCACCCAGGAGGAGGCTGCTGGGCAGCATAGGGTGGAGGCCGAGAAAGCCTCTGGGTGCAGCCCAACCGAGCGCCAGGTCCTAATGCTTGGGCTTCGATCCAAGGCCTGCCTGGACTTGGGCGCTCGCTCCAGCAGACGCATGACACCAACTGACCTTTCTTTTAGGAAAGCTGATTGAAGATGTGAATGAGGAGGAGGTTGAGGTTAGATGGATGCTGCTTTGTGACCGTATGAAACTCCACAAAATGCTTTAAATTCTGAAAGGGGGAAAATAATAATAAATAAATAAATAAATAAATAAATAAATAAATAGTTCTGAAAGGGACACATTAAGCTTCTTCAGGACCAAAAAAGTGATATTAAGTTTTAAATAAAAGGCAGTAATTACGTACACTGGTGACTTGTTTCTGCACATTGGTAATAATATCTAAGGTCTTGTCTGAACACTGGATCCTAAAAGTTTTAATTAAAATATTTTTTATGATTACAGAAGTGGTCAGAGAGGGAGACAGAACATGAGAGACTCCTAACTCTGGGAAACGAACTAGGGGTGGGGGAAGGGAAGGTGGGCGGGGGGCGGGGGTGACAGGGTGACGGGCACTGAGGGGGGCACTTGACGGGATGAGCACTGGGTGTTATTCTGTATGTTGGCGAGTTGAACACCAATAAAAAATAAATTTATAAAAACAAAACAAAACAAAAAGCAAACTAACTATAAATGAGCATGTAAGGGTCTTTTTCCTAGAAAAAAAAATTAAAAAGCAAAACAAATCAAAATGGAAAGTTTCTTCGTACCCACTCTGAGGTTCAAATGAAAACACCCAAGGAAAAAAAGTGTTAGCACAGCATCTGGAATGTAGTGGACACTCAGTAAATGTGAACCATCATTACCCTTACTATCAGTTCCTAAAGCCATGTGACCTTGACACCCACGGTCCACCCTAAAAGCCGAGCCAATTACTTTCCCAGGCACGTAAAGGAATATTTCTCTACTTGTCACCTGGAGAAGAAGGAGCCCTCACAGAAGCTGACAAAGCGCTCAAGGTTCAAAACAACTGTGTGCGTGCGGATGTCTCCCTCCCTGACTCCTTCCTTCTCTCCCTCTCTCCCTCCTCCCCCCTCCCTCCTCTCCCTCTGCCCCTCCATCTCTCTCTCCCCCCATCTTCTCTCCCTCTCCCAATCTCTCCTCCTCTTTCCCCCTCTCCCTGTCCCCATCTCTCTATCTGCCTTTGTCTCCCCTTTGTCTCTCTGTCTCTGTCTCTGGATGACCATTCTCTTACCTTGAGGACAGGACTCCCCGGTCTTTGGTGCTGTGCCCTCTGGACTCACCTCTGCTCACCTTGCAGCAGCCTTGCCCACACTATCTGAGGAAGGCCCCAGGCCACGTCTGCTAGTGTGCGACGCCAGCTCCGCGCGGCTTGCCCGGGGCACACCTGAGCACCATCACGCGTGAGGCCGGGCTGAGCCAGGGGGGACCAGGGCCGTCAAGACCTGGAGGGACCAGGAGGAGAGGCGGGATGGCGGATGCTCGCGGGGGAAGCAGCCTCATGCCCGGGCGCCTCTCTAACTGGATGCTGCCCATCATACTCCACTGTTACTCAGAAGCACCGTCTTCTCACCCACACATGTCTCCCCCTTTACTTTCCCATTTCCCCTTGCCTTTCCAGGCTCCAGGCCACGAACCTTACGGCTTTCTTCGACTCCTGCCTCTCCAAGTCTGGCTAATCCTTCCTTCGAGCGTCCTCCGTCTCTGTCCCTCCCCCTCCATCCAGTGGCCCCTCCCGAGCCCAGCCCCCCGCCAGACCATTGTCCCCGCAGCCTCCGTCTGGCCCTTCGTCAGCACCTCCTCCCTCTAATCCACTGTAATTCACTCTCAAAGCGACAACACGCATCCCTCTTTCTGCCTTGCATGATGGGGCCCTTAGATATATTTGCACTTCTCTCTGCAAATCTTTGATTCCAGCCAAACTGATCTTCTCGGTTCCCCATCCCTCATGCTTTTTCCCTACCCAGAGAGCCGTCCTCTCTCTCTGCTTGGACCTGAGGCCCAAGCCATTGCCACCTTCTTGGAAGGACTTTCCTCCGATCCGTTGTATCTGTACCTTCTGCTCCCCTGCTTGGACCCTGACCACGTGCTTTCCTGTCCTGATAATTACCTCTGTATGTTTAGGTCTTATTTCACCAGCTACACAGTAAGCCCTGAGACAAGAGAGAAACCGTATTCTGCATTTTGGCCCCTCTGCCCCTAATACGCACAGAAGGAGCGTATTAATGTTGTTGATGAGGGACTTTGTGTTCCTACTGGTCAACCACGGTCTCCCATGTGTACATGTGACTTTCTGAGATTCCTGCTCACTCTGGGGAAGTGATTCACGCAATAGGGGGACCCTGGCTCATTGACTTTTTCTATTCATAATCTCTGTAAAGACTAGAATGTCTAGTTCTCAAACTTGCTAGAAAAATAAGCCACACCTGATCCAACAAATAGCAGCAACCAGGAGCTTATAGACTGTAAGGTACTATGTTCTAAGCTTGTTTTAGAATCATCATGAGACTTAGTGAAGAATTATCATAGGTTTTTGTACCTTTTAATACTTTTCCATCATAATAAATGAAAAAAATAATATATATATATATATTCAAAACAAACAAACAAAAAATGGAATCAGCCCTATAAATACAAAGAAGAAACTGATGGTTGACAAAGCAGAGGAGGCCTGAGGATTAGGCAAAGTGGATGAAAGGGAGTGGGAGACACAGGCTTCCAGTTATGGAATGAACGAGGCATGGGACTTAAAAGCACAGCACGGAGAATAGAGTCACCGGCATTGTGAGAGCATCGTGTGGTGACAGAGGGTGGCTGTACTTGCGGTGAATATAGCATAATGTAGAGAGAGGCTGAATCACTATATTGCACACCTGAAACTAATATAACTCCAACTATATTTAACTTATGTTTTAATAAAATAAAATAAATACAATATGCATCCTTTTTTTTCCCTATAAGAATCTGATTCAGGGACACCTGGGTGGCTCAGCGGTTGAGCATCTGCCTTCGGCTCAGGGCAAGATCCCTGATTCCCAGGTTCGAGTCCTGCATCAGTCTCCTTGCATGGAGCCTGCTTCTCCCTCTGCCTGTGTCCCTGCTTCTCTCTGTGTCTCTCATGAATTAATTAAAAAAAATTTTTTTTAAGAATCTGATTCAACTACCATGAGTACAATATTCTAAGCATGTTTTCCATTCATCATATCACTTTGTGATCAGATGTCTTCACAGTTTTAGCATAACTGAGATGACTGTGTTTTACTTATTTGTATCTGCAGATACAAATAAAAGCAAACCAAAAGCAAAGTTTGCTTTTGAAGCCAAAGCAAAGTTACAATACGAACTATGTAGATCAGCTAATAGGATCAACTGGGCTCCATTTAATTAGGTAACTAACAAATATTTGTTGAATATACTTTTAGAAACATTAAACTTTCCCACAGCCTCACGAGGATGGTAATAGCCATATTTAGTATCAGAAAATTGAGTGTAATAAGAAATACCTTGCGTGTGATTACACAGCCAATAAATGCAGCAGGATTAGAACCCTGTTCTATCAACTCCTAACTCTAGGAAATGAACAAGGGGTGGTGGAAGGGGAGGTGGAAGGGGGGTGGGGGTGACTGGTGATGGGCACTGAGGGGGGCACTTGACGGGACGAGCACTGGGTGTTATTCTGTATGTTGGCAAATTGAACTCCAATAAAAATAAATAAATAAATAAATAAATAAATAAATAAATAAATAAATGATTAGAACAAAAGAAATAAAAATAAAAAGGTGGTAATAAAAAAAAAAAGAACCTTGTTCTATCTATCTCCAAGTCTTGCTCTTGACTGCCTTCCAATAGACAACCAAAAGAGAAGACCCAGATTCCCAGACTCAAATCCAGTGGAAAGAGCTGGAGTGTGTCACTGCGCAGAGCAAGCACAACACAAATATGTGAACATACAGACCCTGAGTGGGAGGCTTCTCCTCTGAAGAGTTTGTGCTTATCATGCAGCAGGTGGGTTCTGTTACTTTACTAAGGGGAGTTGAAACCATAGTGGAAGCCAGTTAGGGCAGCGATTTGTGCAAAGGTGTTCTCCACCTCACCCTCTAAGGAAATGCTTCTGCAGGAGCAAACAAAATTCAAACCTGTCTCTTGAGGTCTTCTGGTCTATCCTCCCACCCTACCTGCCACATGCAATCTGCAATTTACAAATAAATTTAAAACATATAATAAAAGTACTATGAACAACGCTGGAAGTAACCACATCCATTCTGCACTACACCCCCAAATCCCAGCATGGTACATTTTCCAAATGAGAAAGAAGCCACAAAAAAAAAAAAAAAAAAAAAAGAAAGAGAGAAAGAAGCCACATATCAGGACAACCAACATAAATGCTACAGCTTGGGACGCCTGGGTGGCTCGGCGGTTGAGCGTCTGCCTTCGGCTCAGGGCATGATCCTGGGATCCGGGATCGGGTCCCACATTGGGCTCCTAGCAGGAAGCCCGCTTCTCCCTCTGCCTGTGTCTCTGCCTCTCTCTCTCCGTCTCTCATGAATAAATAAATAAAATCTTTAAAAATAAGTAGATAGCTATAACTTTTACAACTATAACCTACACATAAGTAACTTTAACCTACACATAAGTAACTTTCAAAAGGTAGCAATTGTTTTAAGTAAAGTCCTTAGGAATATATATATATATGTGTGTGTGTGTGTGTGTGTATCATATCCCTTGTAAAAATTCTCATTATTTTCAAAGCAGACGTTTCATGTAAGGAAATAGCAGATGTTGAGCTTGAAGGTGGACTCTTCATTGGGAAAGTCTGAATTCAAGTAGAAGAAAGCTATTACCCTAATGTGAATGATTCACTTATTAAGAAGCAGGAAGCTTGTTCTTAAGAGGGGAACATCTATTCATTGCTCACCGACTTAATGATATTCATGGTATTATTCCTTGTAGTTCTACAATTAACCTTTAGTCATGCCATTTTTTCTTACATAAGAATTACCTAGATTGTATATAAAACTTGTGTATATATGCATGGCCTTTGATCTGGAGCACCCATCCACACAGGACTAATAACATATGATTGTGAAATTCTAAGGAAGGCTGGAATTCTCTGTGATGTTGGAGACATAAAAATCATTACATTTTGTTGTTATTCTGAGCGGTAGTGCTTTCAGTTTAATTATTGGTGGTAAATCTCTTAGCTGAGTGATTCTTTTAAGGATGACTGTTATATTAAGACAAATGGATCTATTCCTAGGCCTAGTAAGTACAGTGTGTAAAAGGTCTAAACATTTGATCAAATTGTATGGTTAATCCTCTAATTGCCCACTGAGAAACTGTTTCAGGAATAATTATAGTACCTGGTCCTATTCATATGCATTGCTAATCCTTTTAAAAATCTTATGAAGCTATTTGGCTCAACAATACCCTGAGGCTGAAGTTGCTACGGGTTTGACAGACATTTGCTGTAAATCACTACTCTGGATACACACACATACACACACAGATATATCTGCTCTCAAAGCGCCCAGTGCACTTTAAGTAAGTGTAAACTCCTGAATTTTTGTGCTGATCACATCATATATGTCACTTTTTTCTCCGAAGGGTGGGAGAACAGTAGTAAAGATTCGCTAGACCGAGGAAAATACACACTCTCCCATGCCTCTTAGCTCGGCCAACTTCTATTAGCTCTAAATTTAGAGGTCATTGCTAAAGACCCAAATTGAAGTCAGGCAGTCTCCCTTCTGCTCGCTGTGTGCTGGGCCTCCTTCCTCCATGCAAGTACCAGCTGCTGGTGTTTTAGGAAAAGAATAAGGCAGGTTGCTATTCTCAAGGGACTAGCAGGTCTAGAACTACAAAATGGTGAGCTCTCTACTGATCTTCAAACAATGAAGGCCAAAGAAAAGGCTGGGCCTAGAGAAATCTGGGAAGGTTTCAGGGGAAGCATGAGCAAAAGCAGGAATAATTTAGGCCACTTTCCAAAGAATCTCCCATGGGCTGCCTATCAGAATAGGCAGCTTACTATGATTATTGTTTTAAACTAAGTACATTTAGCCTTAGGATGAATTAGTAGAGTATGAATTATGAGTCTTTAACACACACAAAAAAAAATAGACTGGTCAACTCTAGTTTAAAAAAAAATAAAAAAAAAAATATATATATATATATATATAAAATAACATCTTTTGAACCCCCTTTCCTTAATTTCTCTCTCTCTCCCTTTTTTTTTTTTTTTTTTTTTTTGGTTCTTACCATCAACAATCTCCTCTCCTCCAAAGCCCATAGAATCAGATGGGCTTAGAGAAGCCAAGACCCAAATCAAGGACAAGAGGACATTAGAAATGAAGAGCAAGAAGGGGAGCCAGCCACTACCAACAGGGAGCAAAGTCAAGACCTGGTTGTTGGACTTTAATGAGTCCGAGAGTCTGAAAAGTTAGGGTGTCTGTGAGAAAGAAACTATGGTTATATAATACAAGATAGAGGGCATCAGGGAAAAATTATTCTTCTGTTGACATAAGGCAATAAAGGGAAGAAAAGAACTATAATTTTGTACTCTAATATGTACATATTAATTTCAGTCTCATGGGACCATTGATTGTCTCTTGTGGATAATTATCCTAAGCACAATAACTATTAGGTATGACAGTATGTGTCACATTAAATGTCTTAAATTCCATTTTATTAAAATACTAAGCCTTCTCTTTGTTTATTCAATCTTCTGTTGCCCTGTTTACATGCCTATCTGTTCATAACTCTCAAAACGTAGAGATAACATCAGTTCAGCACGACTGGATGATTCCTCCACTTTCCAATATTTTCTTTCTCTCCTTCTCTCTTGCCCCCTCACCACCTCCATCTCCACAAGGAACAGTTTAGGAGAATGACAATATACGTAATGAATAGGACGTGAGGGTGATTTTTAAGATATTTTAAAAGGTATTGAAAACCTAATATTATGTCATGTATAAATATTAAGGAAAGTTGATTAGGAATTATGCAACAGAAGTCTTATCAGAATAAGTGACCACTTTATCATCTCACAACATCAAAAAAAGGTCCACAATATTACAACTCCACTAACTAACTAACTGAGTAATCCTGGAGCAGGAAGAGAAAAAAAAGAAAGTACAGAGAGATCCCCAACTCACCCCTGACTTTGACCCTATAATGTATGTGTGATGGACGCTAATATAATGAAAGTCATCCAATTTTTTTCCCACTTCACAGCTCAAACAACTATTTGACTATCATATTTTTAAATCCAGTGCATTATGCTAGATAAGCACTGAAGGTGAGTCGGGGGAAGGACAGGGGTCCCAGAAGTCTTCAGGAGGCATTTGGGATGGCCACATGGAAGAGGAACTGGCATCACACTGTTCAGTTGTCAACTCCTCACTAGCCACTTCTTTCACTGCAAACAAAAATCAAAAAACAAAACACAACATAACAAACAAACAAAAAAACCAGTGGCCAAAAAGCTCACGTGCAACCATATGAGCACCAAAGCACAGTCATGAATATTCAGAAAGCCCTGGTTTTCATGAAATACCAGGAAGCTGATAACTTTTATTTGGCATCAAACATGAAGTTCCACTCCTCATCATAAGGACCAAATATCACATCACACAGACTAGGATATTACTTGAGAGGTTGCTGCTGAGCTGCCACTACAGTGCTTTCACCAGCGGGTGGGAAGATGGGGTCACATGGCTCCATCTGGGGAGACAGGGGTGGCAGTGGGAAGTTAATGGACTTTGGAGCCTGAAAGCCGGAGCTGATTCTTACCTCTGCTTACCTATAACCTTGTAACCTTGGGCACATTACTCAACCTTAACTTACTCATCTGCAAAATGGGAGTAATCACAGCGTACTGCCTTGGCAAGGTTGTTGTGAGGTTTAACACCTAAAGTGACACATGGTGAATGCCAGTTTCCTCCCTCCCACTTACCTGAGATTCAAGCAAGCGTCTCACTCTCTTAATTTTTCTTGTTTTTTTTTTTTTTAATTTTTTTTTGTTTGTTTTTTAATTTATTCATGATAGTTACAGAGAGAGAGAGAGGCAGAGACACAGGCAGAGGGAGAAGCAGGCTCCATGCACCGGGAGCCCGATGTGGGATTCGATCCCGGGTCTCCAGGATCGCGCCCTGGGCCAAAGGCAGGCGCCAAACTGCTGCGCCACCCAGGGATCCCAATTTTTCTTGTTTTTAAATGAGAATCAGTAATAACTGCTGCCATGCTCTGCCCATAGGTGCCATGAAAACGGATTATACAACCGTTTCTGTAATTCATAAATGTTTATCTTCTAAGAGCGAGGAATGATATAGAAGCAGGTGATTTTCTCCCTGAACTAACAGAGCCTTATTATTGTACCTATACTTATCCGGTTGTGATAATACAACACTTTTATGGCCATGTGGCTATAAATTAGCTATTTAAAGCTAATGAAATAGAGAAATATTTATTTCTGTAATTAGGCTAAATTACCAAAGCTCTCATTTCTATTGTAGAAACTCACCTGTGATAGCAGCCTCTAAGGTAGTCTCCAAGGACCCCCATCTTGGTCCAGTCCCCTCCTACGCTATAACAGACTTAGTCTGTATAACCAATAGAAAATGGCAAAGGTAATGGTAAAAAGCCCCCCAGTGCCTGCTCTCTATCTTGAATTACTGCTTGGGGAAAAGCTGCTGGCCATCCTGAGGATACACAGGCAACCTTTGCAGATGTCCTCAGGGCAAAGAACTGAGATCCCAGCCAAGAGGCCAAGAGAGCTGCTAACGACCACATGAAGTGGATCCTTCTTCAGCTGAGCATTTAGATGACTACGGCCTTGGCTTGACTGTAGCTGGATGATAGAGCCTGGGCTAGAAGCCCCTAGCTAAGTGCTCCGGGGTTCCTGGCCCACCAAAACTGTGATATAAATGTTTGTTGCCTTAAGTCACTAAGTTTGGGATAATTTGTTACTCAGTGGTAGAGAACTAACACGTTACCTAATCAAAACATACACTCACACACATACATGTGCACACACCATTCATTAAGACATCCTTAGCATACTACTGCAACCTAATAATCATACTGTATTCTGGAGTATTGCCCTGAAATTTCCATACAGAGATACCATGATGTGATGTCTTTTATTTCTTCGGCCAAGAGACTTTAGTTGCTGGTACTCAAGATGTGCTCATCCCACATCAAATTCCAACATACATCAAAGAGTATGATTTAGGTTGAAGATAAGAGACCCTCTTGGTTTCCATGTCTTTATCAAAAGGACAAATATAAATGAAATTATTTGGCCTACTAAATATAAAAGGCCTCGTTAGACTCTTCATAGAAGATGAAAGGAGAATCCAAATTTTACAACCTCTGGAAAATTTGCTAAGCCTGGTAAGGAATAGGTTAATGCTTGGAGCATTGTCTGTTGATTGAAGAGATTCCTCTGAGGCATTTATAGTATAGATTATGATCACAAATAAATCAAAGAGCAAAATGAATGGACAATTTATGCATATATTAATTGTTATGCTTTGAAATATATGGGAGATTTTATAAGAAATTAAAGATATTGACTATTTGGTATTTATGTAAAACACATATATAAATACCTTCATAAAAAATTTAAAAGATTATGCCTCAGATCTGTCATAACCTATTAAATCCTACATCCATCATTTAGTTAATCCCCAAATTCTTTGCCATCATGAGATGAAACACCCTTGATCAACAAAATGATTTGTTTATTTATATAAAATGAATCATGACATAAAACTTTATTTCTGGTTTAGATTATGAAATTCATTAAGTGAGTAATGCTGTAGTGAAATACAATGCTTTGAATACTAGTAGTAATGACATTAACTAAAAATATTGGAGATGAGTAAAGGAAATAAGTAGACAAAAATTAGAATATGTAGGTGTGCCATAACTGATTTAATTTTGAAGACGTGGTCTGCAATCTGATTTACTAAAACTGTTTTCAAACAAGTCTGACATGATTTATTCTGGACTTCAGTCTACTATATAATGAAAATCTCCATTGTAATTCCATTCACGAAGCAGAGCACTGCTTGTGGACCTTTGTTATATATATATATATAATATATATATTATATATATATATGTTATATAAATATATATATATTTAGATTACTTTATTCATAAGAGACACAGAGAGAGAGGCAGAGACACAGGCAGAGGGAGAAGCAGGGCCCCTGTGAGGAGCCCTATGCAGGATTCGATCCCAGGACCCCGGGATCACACCCTGAGCCAAAGGCAGATGCTCAACCACTGAGCCACCCAGGCATCCCTGTCTATAGACCTTTAGGAAGGAAAGTAGACTTGAAGAAATGTAGTATTATTCTTTGGACTCAAAAAAAAAAAAAAAAAAAAAAAAAAAAAACAGACCAAATGTCATTAAATCAACCAAGAACAAGATAACTGCTCTTTAAAGAAATTTCTGCACACTACCTCAATTTAATTTAAACCTGAATAGTTAGATATTTCCTGAAATCCCAGCCCCTTTTCAATTGCGACAAATCTACAGACTCCAATGATTAAAAACACTTAGAAATATTTCAAAAGCCAGAAACTCAAACAAATTAAAACAAAAGCCACCATATGATTATTTAAATATATACACCAAAAGGATTCAGCAAATTTTAATAACTCTTAGCAAATTTGTATAGAAGGGAACATCCTCAAATTGATAAAGAGAATCTATAAATAAAACCTAAAGTGAAATATTAAATGCTTTGTTTTGCCCCTAATACAGAGAATAAAGCAAAAAGTCTACTTTCACCATTATATTCAAAATTGTACTTAAAGTCTCAACCATTGTAGTCAGATAAGGAAAAGGAATAAAAGCCAAAAAAACTAAAAGGGAATAACCAAAACTCTATTTGCAGATAACACATGATTGTTTATTTTAATAAATCCTATGAAATGTATAATATAGCCACTAAAACTTATGTGAGTATTCATCGAAATCTCAGGATTACAAGATTAATATACAAAATCAATTATATTTTAATACTAGCATAACAACTGGAAAAGAAACCTTTTAAATTTCATTTATGTAGCACAAAAAGACATAATACTGAGGGATAACTTTAACAAATAAAAACTATAAAAATATCACTGAGAAAAAGAAAAATTACATAAAGGAAAATATACCCGCTTCATTCATGGATTTAAAGACTCAATATTATTAAGATGCCAGTTCTCCCTTAATTGAGTACAGAGTCAATGCAATAACCTCAGTAAGATTTTTGTAGAGATTAACAATTATTCTAAAATTTCTACAATTCTAGGTTTGTGGAATAACCTAGAATAACCAAAGCAATCTTGAAAAGGAAGAACAAGGGGCACCTGGGTGGCTCAACGGTTTAGCATCTGCCTTTGGCCTACGGTGTGACCCTGGGGTCCTGAGATCGAGTCCTGCATCGGGTTCCCTGCATGGAGCCTGCTTCTCCCTCTGCCTGTGTCTCTGCCTTTCTTTCTCTGTGTGTCTCTCTCTCTCACGAATAAATAAATAAAATCTTAAAAAAAATAACTAGTATGAGATACCACCATGGACTAACTAGAAGACACAAAACTGAGAAAGACTGATGATACTAAATACTGGTGTGGATTTGAAGCTATCAGGGGGGAGTATAAAATGGTACAATTACTTTGAAAAAACATCTTGCAGTTTCTTAAACTAAACGTGCATCTGCACAGCAATTCCACTAGTAGGTGATTTACCCAAGAAAAATGAAGCTATGTTCCTACCAAAAGATCTGTATGTGATTATTTATAAGGGCTCCATTTATAAGAATAGCCAAAAAGTAAAACCAGCCCAGGTGTCCATCTGTAGGAGAATGGACAAGCTGACTGCTGTGCATTCATTCAACAGACCACTATTTAGGGATTTTTTTTAAAAATGAACTACTGATACGACATAAATGAATGTTAAAAGCATTCTGCTGAGTGAAAGAAAGCCTACTCAGAGTACGCGACAGCATGATTCCATCCATATGAAGTTGTACAAGGAAACTTCATCTGAGGATGATGGAGGTGGAGTCTGGAAGACATGATGGAACTTTTTTGGGGCAATGGTAATGCCCTATGTCTTGATAGGGGTAGGGATCGGAGTTACACAGACAGTTTTGTCAAAACCCAGAGAATGGTACGCTCAAGGTTTGCAAATCTTGCAAGATTATGTAAATCTTCCCTCAAAAGATAAAAGCTGTAAATTAAAAAAAAATCTCTTGAGGCTAAGTTTTTATGGGATAAAGGATACTCTTGAAATGCATTACAATGTAAGATGGTTTGACAGGTGGATTAAGGAATGGATAGATGGCAGGTGTGTTCCAGGCTCAGAAGCTTGCTGGACTGGGTAGGCAGACCGTGTGCTGGGTAGTTGACTCTTCACTGAAATCAGCTCAACCTTGCTCTGTTTTCAACCTTCAAAATAACGTGTTGGAAAAAAACATCTCCAAGGCCATACTTTCCTAGTGACTACATACTTTAGCTTCAAACTTTCACCCGGGGTTTGGTTTCTCCTTTCTCCTGCCAACAGAACATCTTCACGTGGTCCGCAATGGAATGATAGCCAGACCCCGTATCTACACCAGCCAGCCAGCCCAGCAGACTGTCGAGCTTAGGCCAGATGAAGCTCAGTGTCTCACGGACCTTTCTAGCACTGTTGTATGTGAACAAACACGTTGCCAATTTTACCTAATAATTTATAGGCAAGAGATATGTGCAAAATCACAGAATTTATGATTTAAAGGTCAAACACAAATAGAAAATAATTGTGACCCAAGGGTTTTTTTCGAGCCAAAGTCAGATGCTCTCTTGACTGAGCCACCTAGGCACCCCGTGAGCCTGAGCTTTAATCGAGATAAAATTAAAAATAGTTGAGGCAACCGACAAAACTTTAAGCTATCACAAATCTGAGTCGCTCGACCAATAAATTTTATGACAAATGCTTTTAAAAACCTTCTAGGTGCAGTAGTTCAGCAAAGGGCACAGAAGAAGCAAAAGGTTGGTTTCCCTTGCAAAGCATACATGATTCGCTAACAAAAATTAACTTGCACACGGCAACTAAGCAACACTGAAATGTGAACCGGGGGGACGGTGAGTCAGAGTTCTGTGACAGGAAACCTGGCTGTAAACAGTCAGAAGGTAAGTGGGGTTTGGATCGAATGACAGCATCTTGCTAGTGTCCGGGTGGAGCCCAGACTGGGGCATCAGGCTCATAATGGTTCCAGCCTCAGACTCAGCATCACTGTAGCTTCGCATTCTCTTTCTTAGGGGACTCCCTAGATTCTCTAAGCCGTAGGCCCCAGGAAGTCTGGATCTTTCTCTGTACTCCATAATATTAGCTGCTCTTGTAGCACAGAACGTGAAATCTTGTCCCTGGGGACAGAGTCACAATGGGACAGGTGGGAAGGACAGCTTCTCGCCTTATCAGCAGAGGCGAATCCAAAGTAGGACTCCAAAGGCCCTGCCCTAAAGATCCACATCCTGTTGCCTCTCCAAACCCCAAGAACATGAATAGGTAATGACGGCAGTGATGAATACTGTACAACTGAGCAGATCCTCACCGGGACCTCTAAGACCTCAATCTGCCAATTCTCAGAGGTGTTTAAAGGGAGGGAAAAAAACCCAGTGTTAGGTGTTAGTGCTTCCCCTGAATTCAAACAAATCTCACCAGGTGCCCAATCCCCTCCAGGCTGTATGGATCGGTCTATCTATGGGGCAGCAACTGGAATGCTGTCTTTCAAATTGATTTGATGAATTCTGTTTTACTTCAGACACCCGACTGGAATTAGAACCAAATGTCCTCAGGACGTGGTTCTGCTCATAGCAATGGTAATTTTTCAAAGGACGCATTAGCTTTTCTGAAGCTCCAGACCCAGCGCTGTACACACGGACCTCACAGACTCAGCAGCTATGCAGGGAAACTGAGGCTCAAGAGGGGTTAAGAGGCTCAGAGAGGTCACTCAGGGGCAGCCTAGGGGCAGAGCTGGGATAGGGACCCAGCACCCACCCTGGAACCTGTGCTGCCCTGCCTCTCCACGGAGGATGGAATGACGGACTGTGGGCGCCAAGGGGACCGTGGACACTCCCGTAACCCAGACTGTGATCTTGAGACTTAATATAAAATGGTAGAGAGTAGCAGGACCCGAAAGAGAGCCACGGGACAGTAGAAGGACCTTCTCCACTCTGCCTCTCGGACACAGGCTCTTTGGCGTCTTGCATCACCTGCCTCCCCACGTCCAGGGAGCCTCCTGGTGGCACACTGGGCCCCTCACCATGACCTGGGCTGGCCTCCACCTTGCAATTTTGTTGGGAAAGCTAGTGCTCAAGCTCCTGGTTCAACCTGACCAAGCCAACTTTTGCCCAGGCCCTGACTCTTTCGAGGTAAGAAGCGGCCGAGCGTGTAGATCCCAGCTTTACGACAACTGGCATCAGGCTGCCAGTCGACTTGGGTGGGGGAGGTCAGAACAATAACAAGACGCCCGTCACTTGAGATCATAGCAACTGCTTAATTATACAGCACATCATGTCAGGGCACCGCGGGAGCCTCTGACCTCCTGTAACGAATGCCGCTGGACGCCCGGTCCTGGCTGTCTGGACGCGGCCCTCAGGAAAGGGCCACCGGTTCAGTGTTTTCCACGTGGACTTAGGTCTTCCGGCCTGGACAACGGGGCGACCTAGCAAACCAAGGCTGGGGAAGCCGGGCACCTAGAATTAGTGTGAGAATCAAGAAGCTTTTAGTTTGGTGGCAATATCTCTCCCTGCCTGTAAGACATCCCTTTCTTCTATTTTCTTTCTAAAAAAAAAAAAAAAAAAATGTTTTCTTTGTGTTGCTTGGTCACTCGTTCAACACGGAAAAAGGAACTGTTTCTATTCTTTATCATTTGCTATTTATTTAGTGTTCAGAGGTAGAGTCCAATACTTGTGGAAAATCCTGTGCTTGAACTGGTAATTCTGGCTTCTTGAAGCATCTTTTCATGTAATTTTATTTGGGGGTGTACAGATTTTATTTTCACTGATTGCCAAAAAGAACATTTAATATTACTGAGTCTCTTGGGCTTTTGCTTTTGGTTTGGTTGTCTTTTACACAACTGCAAAGTTGTAGAGCAGTAAGGCTAAGGTAAGTTTTTTTTTTATTTTATTTTTTTCTGTTTCCTTTTTTATTTCAGAAAAGAAACTATGCTAAGGGAAAACAGAATATAAGAAATTTAAATTAAAAAATGTTATCAGTGGGGTTTGGGACAAAGTTGTTAGGTATGTCAGTAGAAAAGGAAAATAAAGAGGAATGAAAATTTTAAATAATAAAGTTGGTCTTAGAGTTTTTAATCTGCATTCTCAGGGATCCCTGGGTGGCTCAGCGGTTTAGCACCACCTTTGACCCAGGGCGTGATCCTGGAGACCCGGGATCGAGTCCCGCATTGGGCTCCCTGCACGGAGCCTGCTTCTCCCTCTGCTGTGTCTCTGCCTCTCTCTGTGTCTCATGAACAAATAAATAAAATCTTAAAAAAAAAAAAAAAAAAAAAAGGAACACACACACACACACACAGGGAGAAGGTGACCATTTGCAAGCCAAGGAGAGAGGCCTGAGAAGAAACCAAGCCTACTGACACCTCGATCTCGGACCTGTGAGGAGGTTAATTGTCCTGGAAGCCCGTGGTACCCCCTCGCGGCGGCCCAAGCACGTCAGCACACGTACCCGTAATTGTCTCGGTGGGCACTTGCAGCTAAGTTGCAGGAGAACCTTTTGAAGGACCCAGGAGAGCTGCTGTAGGACCTACCCCTGCCACACCCCATCTGGCTCCTCTGGTTCTCCCCAAAAACCCAGAGGGATGCCTTTGCCCAGGAGACCCGACTCCCGATGCCTGGGCCCAGACTGGAAGCTAAATTGCTATGCAGTGGGCGGCTTGTCAGAGCAGACAGTGGAATGCTTTTTAGTGGGCTCCTCATTACAAGACTGGGAGGGGATTGGCACATAATGAGCCCTCAAGAAATATTTGTTCACGAGTGAGTGGAGGCTCTGGGAGCCTGATGAACGCCTTTCTCCAGATGGGGAATCTTTCCACCCAAAGAAACTGTCTATAGTCCTTTTTTTTTTTAATTTTAAGATTTTATTGATTTATTCCTGAGAGACACAGAGGGAGAGGCAGAGACCCAGGCAGAGACCCAGGCAGAGGGAGAAGCAGGCTCCCTGTGGGGAGCCCGATGGGGGACTCGATCCCGGGACCCCGAGCTCAACCACGGAGCTGCTCAGGTGCCCCTATAGTCCACTTTCTTCTCCTTTTTCAGAGCCACAACCCTCGTCCCCTCTTTCAAATTCTAAAACTATTTTTCTCACCGTATATTACCCTTCTCTCTTCGGTAACAAAATCTGATTGATTGCATTCCAGAGGACAATGTCATTTTGCCTGCAGGAAGATTCCGGGCAAACAGTATCATCCCGCAACACGCAGACCAGCCCTACAACAGGGCAAAAAAGGGATCCTTCTCAGCGCTCTCGTCTACCTTTTTCGCAAGGTCAAATTTTCCTCTCGAAGGACAACAAGCTGATGCTGGCTTCAGGCTTTGCCGTTTGCGAAGCATATTAACATATATTATCTCGTATAATCTTCACAACAACACAGTAGGTCAAGTTTTATCAGAAAAGAGGGACCTCAGGAAGGTAGTAAGGCCTCGGTGTGCAGATAAAGAGTCCGTGGATTATTTACACAGCACCTAACATCAACCCAGACATGAGATGGGCCAAATTATTTATAGTGATGAATTATAACAAGACAAAAAGCATTTCAAGGATCTGATGGAACTGGTAAAAAAAAAAAAAAAAAGCTGACTTTTCTTTTATCATCTGGGAATAAGCACGGCACGTGGACGGTAAGGACCCAACAGCTCCCTTGCATCTATAGAAAATACCCTAAACATGCACACCTTTCCACCTGGGCTGGACAACACCTCTCCTATGTGGGCTTTGTAATGCGTTTTACTGTTTCTGTGTCTAAGTAAATGCTCATGAGAGCGACTGACTCAGTCTGACCAACTGTTAAGATATTTATTGGTATATTTTGATGCTACAGGTAACATGATGACCAGGTTTAGAGTGTGTTCGGGAATGTCCGTTCTGGTACGTTGCCATTATGTCTTCTCAGTCTTTCTGGAGATTCAAAGCTGGTGAGCAACGTTCTCTTTATAAATGGCCAAAAGATTTCTGACCAAGTCAAGGATGAACCAGTGGCTGGTGCGTTGGATAAAACAAAACGCCCCCCAAAGTACTTGACTATGACCTTATCACAGTAAAGGAAACCAGCTACAGCCCCTCCTTGTCAGATGCATCTCATTTTGCAGAGAAACCCACATGTCTAGGTCCTAACAGGAGTTGCCAATCACAGATGTCTTGGGGAGATGATGATTTTTTTTTTCTATTTCTAAGCATGAGTCATGGAACACAAAAGCACCAACAGTTGAGACACCATATGCGAACCACTGCGTCTCGGTGCTCCACGCTGAGCTGGAGCTGCCTGCTTTCTTCATGCCTCCTCCAGCAGCACCCAGAGAGCTGCTACAAGCTGTTGTCGCCTCAGATGGGCTCTTCTGTTGAAACAACAGTCTCTGAAAAAAATGGCTTTCACAGAACATTCGGGACCAGGAAGGAGAGCAAGTTAGCAGGGGAAAATGTAGACTTATAAGGGCCACATTTGGTCCTGAGGTCAGCAACCAAAAAAAAAAAAAAAAAAAAGAAAAGAAAAGAAAGAAAGAAAGAAAACTTGACTTCTTACGAATCAAGAAAACTTTCCATTGTTATCAGTTCCATCACTTTGTGCAGTGATTTGCCTTTGCTTTACATCTGATCTGAGATGACAGTCCTGCTCTGCCACCTGCACAAGTTGGTTTTGAGTCGTTCTGCTTGCTTAGGGAATAGGGTATAAAATACCTTTCGTGTTTGCTTATTTCATTCCTAAACCCCAGGTAGCTGGCCCTCCTAGGAAGAAGCCAAGTTTCACAGTGAGTACGTGACAGGGGTGTGCAGGACTGAAGTGTGTCTCTTCAGCCCCCTTCAAACCTCGCCCTCGCCAGCTGAACCCAGTCACTGAAGAGCTGGACTTCACCCAGCCTCCTCAGATGGATGCAGCCAACCATAAAACCCAGTTTTATGGGCAGTCATAAAACTACTGCAGGAGTGCCACTCTTAACACACACACACACGTGCACACCCACACAGACATATACGCACATCCACACCCCCCCCCATGAGCCCATTCTCATGGACTCCTCAATCCAAACTATCCCTCTTCTTTGTCCTCCACTGGATTTTATTTTTTTTATTAAATATTTTATTTATTTATTCAGAGAGAGAGAGAGAGAGAGAGGCAGAAGGAGAAGCAGGCCCCATGCAGGGAGCCCAACGTGGGACTCGACCCCAGGTCTCCGGGATCACGCCCTTGACTGAAGGCAGCGCTAAACCACTGAGCCACCCGGGCTGCCCCCTCCACTGGATTTTAAATTACTTGAATGTTTGAACTCCTTTCCCTAAACTCATATTTGTCTCCATTTAGAGCCATCAGATCATGAAGGCCCTGTGGGCCCGACAGGTCAGAGTGGTTGCCGCCGGTAGGCAGCTTGTGGAATCTGAATTCAGACGTGGACATTGAAATAATCCATGAAACAGAGTAAAAACTACAGTCCCTTCCCATAAATTAAGGTCAGTGACTCCTTTCTCAGGAAGAAAAACAGCGGAAGAAAAGAAAAATTAAACACCCAGACTAAAATAACTTCTTAAAAATGATCTTTAGAATTATTTTCACTTATTTTTCCCGTTGGCATCATTTTTATCGGAAGCTTTCTGGACTCATGGCCTCTCCACCACAGTAAAAAATTATTCCTAATTTGGTTCTTTTTCTGGTCTGTTGTAATTGATCTCAAAATACAGGACAAGAGAAATCCAAGTAAAAAGGAGCCAGGGTTCAGAGAAAATAGCAAGACAATGGGTCCACTTCCTACAGTGGCAGCCAAGGTGTGAGGTCCTAAAGCCTTTTCTTGGTGTCTATGAAAAAAATGAAATCACACACTATCAGCCGTTGGCAGAGATCCATGGTAGTAAAGGTAACAGAAAACATAAATCAATTAAACCTTGGAGTTAATTCTGTCCAACTTCCTATTCTAGCAGAGGGGGGGCGGGGAACGAGACCCAGAGAACTGAAACGACTTGCTTGAGGTCACTAAGGCAGTTTGCGGCAAAGCTGGGGTTACGTCCTTGGTTCCCGGATTCCTCGTCATGGACTCACAGAATCCCAGGGTTGGGAGGGACTGTCCAGTCTAAGCAGCCAGTTGCCACCAGGTTTGTGGCTGAGCTTTGGAGAATGAGATCGATCTCACTTCTTTCCAGGGCATTCTAACCTGCTGTGGGACATCCCTGAACATAAACATTTTGTTGTTGTTCCACCCCCAGTCCTCCTTGTGCCTTGGCAGGCTACCCATGGTTTCACCTTGCTTTCCCGGGCCATGCCCTCAGAGTGGAAGGTAGCTGAGGCCTCTTCAGTGTCTCCTTCTTCCTGAGGCCCTGTTATAAGCCGATCTCTTGCGCTTTGGGCATACTTTGTCCTTCTCTTCAATGCATCACCCAAAACTGAATGCCGATACTCCGAAAGTGGTTACACTGGCCCAGAGAAGACAGGAGCAGTTCAGCATTCAGGAAGGACATATCTTTCCATAATGTAGCCAAAGATGGACGGAGCGGACGGATGCAGTCTACTTCTACCCTAAGCCCTGGGGCCTTTTTATACCTGCCCGCTGTGCACTGGCTACCATCACACCCATGAAGTGCCAGTAAAGTTAGTGCTTGCGACCCAATGGAAGATAACTCACATATAAGCTTTCAAAATGCTTTTCTTAAAAAAATAAAAGATAAATAAATAAATACATAAATAAATATAAATAAATAAATAAATAAATAAATAAATAAATAAATAAAATGCTTTTCTATCTTATTCAGCCCTTCTTCCTAACTTGTGCTATAAAGTCCTTTCGGGTCTTCATCTGGGCTGTCCTTCCAAATGCGTTTCTCCTGGGTCGGGACAGAGCTGAGTCCCATGACTCAGCATGAGCAGCATCTCTCCGAGTGACTGCGGGTCATCACCTAGGACCAGTTTTTGCTGAGTTTACTCATTGAACCTGTTAAGGAACTGCCATTATACTGGCTTCTAGTCACATGCCTTTGGTATGGCACACCTGGGTATCATCAGGAGAGACTGTGCCGAATGCCTTGCGGATACCCCACAGTGGCAGCATTTCCTGGACCTACCAGTCTACTGGTCCTGTCGAAAGATAAAAAGAATTTGCATTATGGTGAACTTAGACTTGAGCATCTGCTACTGCTGCTCGGCTACTCCAGCAAATACTCGTGAGTAGGTCCGTGCCCTGGTTGTCCATTCTGCTACATAAAAGTGGCAGGGAAATTCTCTTAAAGAACACTTCACCAATTTAAAGGAGGAGGTTGTCCAAGATGGTGTGTGTGTGTGTGTGTGTTTGACCCTGGTTACCCTTCTATGTCTGAAACCTTGGTTCCTCTTTTGACTTTGTTGACATCACAGCCCCCAAGCCATTTCAGGTACAGGATACACATCATGGAAGGGAAGGGGCCAGCTAGGCAGAAGGCTCCTCCCCGAGAACTAACCATAGAACCTATAAGACCAACACCCATACCCCATCCACCGGGTCTACAGAGCCACAGAAAACCAGTCTGGACCACCGCCACCCTCCCTCCCCTGAGGTTTAGGAACTGAGGGGCTCCCATCCACCCCAGCTGGGGGGTTCCCAGCTGTGACAATACTCCTCCGACCTTCGCCCAGATAATCACAGGAGTAGCTGTCTGCTTTTTCAGCCCATCCAGATGAAACCAACATTTTCTTTTTCAAGGAGTTAAGCAAACAACTATTCCTGTATGCTTATACACAGAAATTTATTTTTTTAAGTTTTTACTTAAACTCCAATTCGTTAACATACAGTGTAATATTAGTTTTTGGTGTACAATATAGTGATTCAACACTTCCCGTACAACACCCAGTGCTCATCACAACCAGTGTACTCCTTAATCCCCTTACGTATTTCACCCATTCCCCTCACCCATCTCCCCTCTGGTAACCATCCATTTGAGTCTTTGTGAAGAGTCTGTTCCTTGGTTTGCATCTTTCTCTCTCTCTCTCTTTTTTATCCCCTTTGTTCATTTGTTTTGTTTCTTTAATTCCACATATAAGTGAGATCATGTGGTTTTTGTCTTCCTCTGACTGACTTATTTCACTCAGCATTATGCTCTCCAGCTCCATCCAAGTCTTTGCAAATGGCAAGATTTCATTCTTTTCATGACTGAATACTATCCTGTGAGACATAGGATATATATATATATGGGGTATTGAGTTGTGTAAGTTCTTTATATATTTTGGATACTAACTCTTTATCAGACATGTCTTTGCAATTACCTCCTCCTGATCCCTGATCCATAGGCTGCCTTTTAGTTTTGTTGATTGTTTCCTTTGCTGGGCAGAAGCTTTTTTATTTTGATAAAGTCCCAATAGTTAATTTTTGCTTTTGTTTCACTTGCCTCAGGAATATATCTAGAAAGAAGTTACTATGGCTGATGCCAAAGAGGCTACTGCCTGTGTTCTCCTCTAGGATTTTTGTGGTTTCAGGTCTCGTATTTGGGTCTTTGATCCATTTTGAATTTACTTTTGTGTTCGGTGTAAGAAAGTGGCCCAGTTTCATTCTGTTGCATGTTGCTGCCCAGTGTTCCCAACTCCATTTGTTGAACAGACTTTTATTCCATTGGATATTCTTTCCTGCTTTGTCCTGGGTTAGGTAACCATATAGACGTGGGTTCATTTCTGAGTTTTCCATTCTGTTCCATTGACCTATGTGTCTGTTTTTGTACCAGGACCACACTGTTTTGATGACAACAGCCTTGTAATAGAACTTGAAGTCTGGAATTGTGATGCCTCCAGGTTTGCTTTCTCTTTTACGAATGCATTGCCTGCTGAAGGTCTTTTTTTTTTTTTTTTTTTTTTGAAGGTCTTTTGTAGTTGCACACAAATTTCAGGATTGTGAAACTGACATTTCTGATTAAAGTTTATTGGTGACAGAAAGAAGGAAAGGAACCAAGGAAGGAAAGAAAGAAAGAAAAAAAGGAAGAGAAAAGAGCAGAGAAAGGAAAAAAGATAAAAGGGAGTTGTCTTGAAAGCGCTGGAAGCCACTGAGGTCTCCAGGCTCGACTTCCCCCAGAGCTCACCTGGACGTGCTTCTGACGAGCTGGCCTGCTCTTTCTTTCTCGTTGGAGGACAGAAGAGGGCAGGGAGTGGTCCAGTGCTGCTGCCCATGTGTGGTCCAGCAGGAGGCTTGGGGTGCCACTCCTGCAGGGCAAGGTCCTCAGAGCCCCCTCCTCAGACTTCCTTACTTGCTCCCCTGACATCACCCTCAGCTGCTTCCTGCCTCTAGTTTAGCTCACAGGTCTCTGTAGGCCTATTTCTACCTCTCATCCAATCTCCACTGAGGCTGGCAGGAGGCGTTTGCTCTGAGGGCTCTTTAGATGGATTTTGTGAATTTATGTTGCAAAAGAATCCCTCACAGCAACAGAAAAAAAGCATTCCAATCAAGCTAAAGATAAAAATTTGTGAAACCTGCAGGGCTTGATCTCACAACTCTGAAATCATGACCTGAGCCAAAATCAGGAGCTGGATGCTCAACCACCTGAGCTACCCAGGCATCCCCAAGAGTATATTTTTCTAATATTGGGTTGTTTTCTTGAAAGAATTTTGTCAACTTGATAGACAAAATGATGCTTGCTTTCTTTGATTTGTACTTCTTTAATTAGCAATGGTTTAAACCTATTTTCATATGAAAAAAAACTCATGCAACCTATGATCCTTCCTTAGACCAGCTAATGTGCCATTCATCCATTGAATTTCAGAGAAAAATACTTCCCTCCCTTAATAGAGATGTAATAACTTCTGTGTTTGGAAGCCACAAATCTTCTTGATCAAAATTCCATTTAAAATCATTACAAATAGGTCAGTAATCTCTGCCTTCAACAAAGGGGCTTCATCCCATTTTTTCAGCAGTTTATTGCATAAACATTATTTTTACCATCATTCCTCAATGCATCTGTGGGATCTCCAATGGGCAGAGACAGTGATAAATGAGCCTCCAGCTGTTACCATTCTTTAAAAAAAAAAAAGTAGTTTAATAAGCAGGCCTTTAACAAGTAGTTATGAGGACTGGAGTCATTTTCAGAGGCAGCTTTTAGGAAAAGGCTTCACCGTGGAGGATTCTTCAAAAAAACACTGACCTGTTTCATAACTATATGGCATGCAATATAACGCCCACACGTTGAATCCAATTCTGTCCATTTTCTGCTCTATTCCGGCAAATTACATCTGATGTTTGGACTCCAAATATCACAACACATAGTGGTGGACTTTGCAAAGCAGGAGAACTTACACTACTTAATTTGATCATATGGAAAGCAGGGAAGTGGACTCTAATTGTTTCAAAATCCAACTCCAAGAATGTGAGGGACTTAGTCAAGGTCAGCACTAGAATTCAGGTTTCTTTAACCAAAACATAGACTTTTCAAGAGAAATATAGTAAAGGAAGATGGAAGAACCATGGAGCTGGAGCCTAGATTCCAATCCTAGTTCTCCTTCCTATAAAATGTATGGCATTGGGTGGTCTGAGTTCTAGTCTTCTTGTGTATAAAATAAAAGTATTTCAGACACTGAGAATGGTAGCGAGAACTGGAAGTGACGCTGGTGTGCGTGGCAGGTACTAGTTACTACCGCAACACCACAGCAGTTCCCACTTACCTGGGCCTTCCTCGCTGGGCAACTGTTTTCCAAGGCACATCCCACAAACACATATGCCAGAAGATGTTCTCTGAAATAGGGTCTTATCATTAAGTATGTTTAGGGACCTTGCCCACCCTATCTCCCTCTTTGAAATGAACATTTTAAGAGCTCCGTCGGCGTTTAATCCCCAGGAGGGGAAGAGACATACCTGTCCTGCTCTGCACTATCTTCCCAGGGCCCGATATAAAGCCTGGTACATGGTAAGCGCTCAATAAAAATGGTTAACGAATGACGAAGTGACTAAATGGCAGCATAAGAAGTCCTGCTTCAGGAACTTTTAAAAAAACAAAAACAAAACTAATTTTGCGGAAACCAGCCTTTCCAAAACTTATATGAGAATCCATTTTTCTCTGAATACCTGCAAACTACCTGCCTGAGAAAAACTATTCTAGAAGAGTTAGTGCCCTCTCAGCCCCTCGCTGGCTGTGGGTAGTCTGCTGCCAGAGACATGATGGCAGGTAGCACCCAACAGGGTTTCCATTCTAATCATTGCCAACTTCATAGGAAGCCCGGACTGGCTTTTCCCAATACCTGAAGATACAGCTGACTGCCTCTCTCCATCCACCAATTTCCTGAGGAAATGCAAACACTAAGTTCACTGTCAGTCTTTGAGAAAAACCAGGAAAGTTAGCACAATGCAAATCTGCCATGTATTTCAAGAAGACATAAGAATTTCTTCTTCGAAGCACTAATAAATTAACAGAGTCCCAACTTCCACCACTAGAATGATGTTGAGTTTTAGTGTTTAAATTTCTCCCTTGGAGGGGAAAAAAAAAAAGGATGGCATTTCTACCACCGCAAAGACATTCCAAATGAGATTATTTTATTTGCACAGAAGTCTTTGTAAGCGTGACCCTTGCCGAGGGAAAGCTCTCAGGAGTGATGGGAGCAGGCGTATTGGTCCCCAGGAGTCGCAGCCTTGACTCTCCCTCACTGGGAGAGATACCCCACGGGGTGACGGAAGAACACATGCAGCCTTGAAGCTGCTAGCTGAGGGGGAGCGTCCTTCTCTTGAGTCAGCTTGGGCTGCCTCAACAAAATATCGCAAACGGGGTGGCTGCTTAAAAACAGAACCGTATTTCTCCCAGTTCTAGAAGCTGGAAGTTCCAGTGAAGGTGCTGGCTGATTCAGCTCCTCATGAATCTCATCCTGCCTTGCAGAGAGCCACCTTCTTGCTTTGTCCTCACATGGGGGAGAGAGCTCTGGTCTTTCTTCCTCTACTTGTAAGGATGCCAGTCCTATTGGGTCAGGGCCCCACTCTCATGAACTCATTTTACTTTTATTATCGCCTTACAGGTCCTATCTCTAAATACGGTCACAGTGGAGTTAGGGCTTCAGCATATGCATTTGGGGGAGACATAAACAGTCCAGAACACTAACCTTCTGCTGGAATGAACACTATCAGCAAAGACCCACAAAGTCACCTGTCCTGCAGTTGCCAGAGAGCCTGAAGTTGAATGGACTTGACATAAACTAGCTACAGGTAGTGCACAGCTGAGCTCAGCGATAAGGAGTCAGGTGAACTAGTCTACACCCGACACACCTGGTCCCAAGGGTCGCATTGAATTTGAGGGGGGAAGAAAAGGAATAAAAATGCCACCCCAGACAATCCCAGTGTCTATCAACAGAGGAACAGAAAAATAAAATGTGGTCTAAAAAGACAATGAACTATTACTTAGCCTTAAAAAAGGAAGGAAATCCTGACACATGTCACAAGGAGGTGAACCTTGAGGACGTTATGCTAAGTGGACAAAGCCAGTCATGAAGGACAAAACCTGTATTATTCCACGTATAAGAGGTCCCCAGATAGTAGAATTCAGAGACAGGGAGTAGCGTAGTAGTTGCCAGGGGCTGTGGAAGGGGTGAGCGGGGAAGTATTGCTCAATCATCACGGCGTTTCAGTTTGACAAGGTAAGGCCCCGGGTAGAGGTGGTGGTGACGGTTGCGCAACACATGGATGCGCTTGGCCCTACTGAGCTGCACCCTTGAGAACGATGAAGATGATAAATTCTATGCCTGTGTGTTTTACCATGCTTTTTGAAAGCAGCACCCACTATGATTAAAACAGACAAAACTTCTCCAAAGAAGTGGTGGACAGCCCTAGACAGCGACCTCGGCGTTCCCACGCAAGCGCCAGGCCCAGCCCGCCACCGAGCGCGGATAACCGTTACCAGTGCCTCCCCGGGCCACAGCTGCACACCTTTGAGAAGTAGGGATATTTCTAAAGTGGTGGCTTCTGTTGAAGCCTGGAGTTAACTCTCTCGAAGGTCACGGGCTGTGCTGAGGCAACCGGGCTGTGGCAAGCTCCGTGGCATCTCATGACTCACCCTCCACCCCACGCCGCGCTCGGCAGCGGCCCTAGCTGCGAAAGCATCACCTCTTGGCAGAGGCTCGCAAGGCCTGGCATCCCTTCCCAACTCTGGCTCTCCGAAATGTTTTCTTAAAAGCACCTCTTCCCATAAGGGCAACACAAACAAGCTGCCTGTGAGTCATAAAACTATAGAATACACACTAAGTCCATGTAATGATCTTTATGTAATTTGCTTCTTAGTCATTGTCTAGCCATTAGGTAAATATGCAGCATGTATTTCTTTGAAAATAAAGGTCTCTATTAGAACAACCACTGTAAACACCCTGAGCCGTAAAGAGTTCCACAACAAGTTTCACCAAAAGGAGCTTTCAAAAGATAAGAATAGATTTGTTTTGCAGTCATTTGAGGTGAAATAGCCAACAGGATTTCCCCCAAGTCTACTCCGGGCATTAACTGCTTGATGGGATGAGCACTGGGTGTTCTTCTATATGTTGGCAAATTGAACACCAATAAAAAATAGTTATAAAAAAATAAAAAAATAAAAAATAAAAGATATAGCTATGTAAAATAATAATAATAATATTGCATCGGAAAGGAGTCACGATGGCCTGCACGGCGGGGGACAAATGCCGAAGCCTCTCCGGGGGGGTGCCGTGCCCGGGAACCAGCAGGGAGCTTCACAGGTACGACCAAGGCCCCACCCGGCTTCCTTTCCTACCCTTGACCCTGACCCCCGGCCTCATTGCCGCACAGCAGGTGCCCCTGCGGCCGGAGGCTCCGAGGTGGCCTCATGCTCTCTTCCCAGCACTGCATGCGTAAGAAAGTTGGGCTCTTCGTGCTGCTCGCAAGAGACGGGCCCAAAGCTCATATTGCTTCACACCTAACCTAGCAGGATTTATTCAAAGTTCTGTTTCCCTATAACGAAAATGGGGGCAGTTGGATTTCACAGAGCAACGTAAGGCTCTGTTAGAAAAGTCCAAGAAGAAGTTGCGAGAAACAGGCGTCGTCACCTACACAGAACCCAACATCACACTCAGACACGCAGACACTTAGACGCACACATTCACACATGCTCAGCCTCACACACACACACACGCACACACTCCCTCGCTCTCAGATGTCTGGCAAAGGGTTGGGAGGAACTAGGCCCCGGGACCAGCCCTCCTGCCTCCAGGGCCGATGCGGGCCGTCGCTTCGCTGACCGTGACACCGACTTTTACCTTAAAGCTCAGACTTGCCGCTCAGCCCCTCCCCACCCCTCAGGCAGCAAAACTCTTCCATCCTGTTGGCTCTTAAACTGGAACCGGTGTGCCTGGCCTCTCTGATCTAAGCTTCTTCATTCTTGAATCCAGAAATCTTAAGAGATCAAATCAACCACAAACGGAATTTCATGTCAATGAACTATCTTTTTTTTTTTTTTTTTTGCCTATTTGTGTAAAGGGGGAAACATATATTACTGTATGTATCGGTTGTAAAATTCCTTAAATGCCAACCTGATTTTTTCTATGGTTTATTCTTTAGTGATGACATCACCTTGAAATGTCTCCAAAAGGGTATGTGAGAGAATAATGTTCCTCTAGGGGCTCATGGGCTTCCATGGGTCAATCCAGATATTCCATCCTCTGTCCGTAGAGTTTGATGAGCCGCATGGACATACCATCTGAATCCTGAATGCACGGACATGAGACGGGATGGCTGATACTCCAGGAGTCTGCTCGGCTCCCTAAATCTCTCCTCCCTTCAAAAAGAAACAAAACCACCTTATTTCTACATTATTAAGTTTATTGAATAGAATTGATTTAATTCTGTTGAATTAAGGTCAAAAAGTTGGAGGAGCTATCCTTCCACAGCTACCGTGGCGGTTGGGAGGGAATAGGGGGGATGACCATATATGTGTTTTTTAAGGAAAGAGGAAGGAAGCCTCTCCTGGAGGAGGAGATTCTCAAGTCCTTTTTCCACTGTGTCCCAGAACCAGGATGTACCCCAAAGTTATCCTCTGTGGGTGACAGATCCTGGGGTGTCCTGCTCCACTTGCATCACAGGAACAGAAAGGGTAGATGAACGGAACCCAAGAGGAGAGGAGCAGCGATTCCTAGGTACATGTGCGTAGTTAAGCAGACCAGAGATAAGGGGGATTGTGTGACCTCAGGAGAGAACGGCGGGCTCCCTGTTCCTACAGTGGGCTCCCAACCCTTCAGAGAGGCAGCCAAGGTCACACTACTACCTGCAGTGGCCACCAGTCACATCTCTACTTTGCCCATGTCACCTCTAGCCCTGCTCTTGAGTCAACAGACCCCACACTTCAATGAATATAATATAAAGAGACGTATGAATCCAATGTCATGTAAAGTATGCTGACTGGGGATGCCTGGTGGCCCAGGGGTTGAGCCTCTGCCTTTGGCTCAGGTCATAATCCTGGGGTCCTGGGATCAAGTCCTGCATCGGGCTCCCTGCATGGAGCCTGCTTCTCCCTCTGCCTGTGTCTCTGCCTCTCTTTCTGTGTGCTCTCTCTATTCATGAGAATAAATAAAATCTTTTAAAAAATAATAAAGTATACCAATTGAAAGTCAAACAGAGGAGGATTGGTAAAATACATCCGGGTTTTGGGTTGCATAACACACATTACTGTTGGGCCTAAGCCCTGCCAACCCTCTCCTCTAGGTGGACTCTAGTTTCCACTCATCCCTCAAGACTGGCTGGATCAGGAGTGACCTCAATGAACCCTTCCCAAGGTACACTCCTCATCCAGGCTTCTCTCCAGAACTTTATAGTACTGATCACATTGCTCTCTAAATCAGCCAATCGTCTTGCTTGCCTAGAATTTGGAATTCTGTGAAAGAGTCTTTAATCTTTCAATCCACAGTTCAGTGCCTGGCCCTAGAGACATGAGGTACATGATGCTGAACATAAACCCTGCCTCAATCTACCGACAAGTACTTGTTGAGGATCAATCTTTAGATGAACTGAAGAGACCCCATGGGAAATGAAGACTAAATAGAAGACATGATTGCTTTCCCTAAAGAGCTCATATTTTTGTTAGAAAGGATGCATTTGAGTGACAACATGTACGCTATGGTACAAATTTCTAAAGTACCCAAAGGACACGGATGGGAATTTGACTAGTAAGAGAAGCTACAAGGAAGACAGGCAAAGGTCTTGGGCACAGGGACTGAGAGGAAGGGTGACAAGGGAAGAACACATGAACCGCGAGGCCGCTGAGCGCTAGGTTGTGAACATAACCATTGAGCAGTCAGTCCTCTGGTAAAACATTTGTTGCCTCCTTCACTAATCATGTGATCTTGAGTATGTTCTTTGGATGCTCGCTGCCTCAGCTTTCTCTGTCCAACTGGGGAAACCTCAAATTGTTTGTGCGAAGATTCAATAAGATAATGCATAGGCAGCCCTTAGAGGACGCAATGCAAATGTGTTCCTCAATCTTAGCTATTAGAATGCACCAAGGGGGCATGAGCCCAGCTTGCTTACAAGATAGAGACAAGGGCCATGTGCGTGTTGGCATCCACTAAGAAGCGTGCAAACCTTAGTTTAGAGAAATATGGTTGGCCTGGATTATGAAGGGCCTGGAAAACGGGCAGATGGATTTAAACATCACGTGGGGAAAAACAGGACCCCAGAGGGATTCCTCTAGCCCCACTGAGAATAAGGAGCTGAGCCCCAGTCCTGACCCCAAGTCTCCTCACTTCTTTCTCCCAGAGCTGAACACGGGCCTGCCCAGCATACCAACTATCTACTGGGGCTTCCAACAAATCAGATCTTCGGTAATTTTGATTACTGTGTGGGGTTTTGTTTCGTTTTGTTCCATTATTAAGGAGTGCCTAAAATAGGCTAAAACAGTAAAATCTCTTCTCATCTCTATGTCTTTGACCTCAACTCAAAAACATGCTCCTCAATTTTCACATCTTCACAATATAGATGAAGCCAGTACCTCCCCAGGGTACAGGTAGGAGGAGTATCCATCCAACATCTTGGAAACCTTGGGTCCAATGGCCCTAGAAGTGCTGACCTTCCCGCATCTCACTGTCCCTAAGGTCTACGCCCTTCTGAAGGTTCCTCCTCTCCATTTTCATGCACCTGACTGTCCTTAACAGAGTAATGGTTTTCTCCCCAAACACCATTGCACATACAGCTGCTTCCTTTCTCTGTGCTTCGCATCTTATTTCCCATTTGTTCCAAGTTTCCATGCTTCTTTCAAATCATAAAAACTAAGATACCGTCCATCACCGACTCCCAACAGGTTTGGTTTCCATTTCACCTGCACTCCTCGTAGGCTGGAGCCAACTCTTGCTGGCTCACTGGAGCCCACGTGACATTTTCAAGAGTCCCAAAAATTGGTTGTAAAACAGTTGGCAATTTGAAATCACCCACAGTAGGAACATTTACACCATGGAAATCGCCATACACTACAAATCGTGGCTTGATTTATTATTTTATTGAATGTCCAGCCTAAAGAAAGTGATAGAGAAAATGTGAATATTGCAGATTAAACTTTAAAATGTGTCTTGTCGGTAGACGTTATATTGTGAACAACAATAAGTAATTGAGGAAACATCCCTGCAGGGTTTGAAAACTACTTTTTGGTTCGACAAAGAAGTTGCTTGCATCATGACTTCATTGTTTCACTTTTGTCTCCCTGATGAACGGTAAACTATCAGCCGGCATTTATATTGGAGTCACATTCTGAGAGCAAGCACTACGTCCCTCACCTCTACCCACAGCACCGGATTCCCTGGGGAGAGATGGCATTTGTTCAGTCCGGTCACACGGGAACCCTAGTGGCCAGCCCTCTGCAGCCTGCATGCCGGGAGCTGAGCCCTGCCCTCGCTGCAGACCCTACCCTCCTCATACAACCCACCCCCGACGCGGGCCCTCCGTGAGGACTACCTACGCCTGCCTTCTTTGCTCACAGGCTTTGGAATCTGAGAATTTCCCAACAGTGAGACGCCTCAGAGATTGTGAAATAAGTAGGTGCACGTCTTCAGCACGTATATAAATGATGGGAAGGGAAATCATATTCCCTCAGGCTGGGCGTTAATAAAAACTTAGGACAAACTCTAAAGACACTCAACTGGGCCTCATTTTTCCACACATTCTGCTTTGTGCTTTTGGAAAATTTACACCTGGGTACAAAATTGTTCTTGCCAACTAATTGCACCTGCAGTAGGGCTAATTGGAGGGGCAGGGATCCAGCTGTGCTTGCAATTAGATAATTGCTGTTGTAATTCTTTGACTAAGAACAATGATCATTTTTAGATAGTACTTCCAGGTTTTCAGTCGTTTCTAGGCGCCATGTGGTTATTTTCCCAATAACCTTACATACCATACACCTTTACGATGGCGAATCCCGCAGAGAGACAGCAGGGCCGAAGCAGAAGCTCTCTGATTGCACTGGAGAAGAACAAGGCCACCCCAAACACACACATTGCACCATATTGCTCATGTGTTTAAAATCAGCAAGAGCCTCTTGGGATCTGCTAGATCAAATCCAACCCCTTTAGTAGGATATGCAGGCTCTTCCTCATTGGACTCCGTCCATTCCACCTGTGTCATTCCTACATTCTTTCACCTTCCCAGAAGCACCCTGGGCTCTAGCCTCACAGCTCTATCATTCTCTGTGCGTAACATATTCTAAAGGACCACCACACATTCACAACTGACCTACTGCCACATGCCCTTCTTCTCCCTCTCTCGGAAAAAATACACTTACCTGAGCTCCACTGTCACCACCCTTGGAGAGCAGCCCCTCAATGCCCCCACATGCAATCAATTGGCCAGTACAACTCTGCACTCCAAAGCAAAATTGTTCCATGTGGGATGTTATAACTGAATTATTCCCATGTGTTTGTCTATGCAATTAGACTTTATTATGAGCTTTCCAGAGGAGGAAGGGCCTCTCCTTCATCTCCATATCTTCTTCCACCCATGGGAAACAGAAGCAGGTACATGTTCAGCAATGACCATGGGAGGAAAATATCAAGTTGGTCTATCTAAGGAAGGCGGTGGACATTTAGTTCTGGTTTCTGATGGAGGGACTGGAGCAGCTGAGGAGGAAATCTCAGACCTCATGGTGGAAAAGGAGGAGGTCTGACCAGGTTGTGGGAGGTACCTCCCGGCTAGCTCAGCACTGTCACACAGGCTCAGGATGAGCCATCGGAGGGAAAGCCTCCCTCTGTGAGAGACAGGAGGAGCTCTCCCTCCACCGTATGGGCAAAGTAAGGCGTGATTTCACATTCTAGAAGGCCTTCTTATGTCGCCTATAATATTTCTCCCTTGATGGTAAATAACTGCCAACTAAAGATGAGATTTCTATCCAAAAGTGGCTTGATATATTTTCCCACAAACATCAGCTTCCATTTTGAAATTTTCTCTTCTACTAAAAGTGCCACCACCGTTGGCCCAATCACCTAAACCAGTGTGGACCTCCCGGGGAATAGAGACCAGTCCACATCATTCCTGAATTTCTCCCTTGTCCATCATCTCCTCATTGTCCCCACTGGCACTGTCTCAGGGCAGGTCCTCCTCGTTGCTCACTTAGGTCACTACAACCACCTCCAAATTATCTCTCTGTCATCATTCCCAGCTCCATGAACTTAATCCAAAAGCTTCAGCTTGCTTCCCACCTCATACAAAATAAAGTCCAAATCCCTAAAAGACTCTATGTCCCATCTTTTGCCTAAATCCTCACTGTCCAATATGGTAGCCACTAGCTACATGGGGCTATTTAAATTTAAATTTAAACTAAATAATACTACATGAAAACAAAAATTCTCAGTAGCACCAGTTACATTCTAAGAGCCACCTATGGCTTGTAGCTACTATGGTAGTGCAGTTCTAGAAAATTCTGTGACCATAGGACATCTCAATTTGAGCTATGCCTCAAGAGAGAATCAAGAAGCTATTCCAGGCTGTTCTTTGGTGGCACCATCACCTAGAGAAGAGTTCCTGAATGTCCCTTTTCTGGAGATGGAGGGCATGATCACAGCAGGTTGGGGGCAAAGCAGATTCTGACTGAGGAGCTCCTGGGTGAAGTATCATTGTGCAGAGGGACCTGAGGCCTCTAGACCCACCCTGAAGTAAAGTCGAACATCAGTAGGACTGCTCAGCAGGTGACCTTCAGTAGCTGGGGGTGAGGGAGGTGGTGACATGACAACTTAGTAGTTCTCAACCCCGGCGAAACCTTCAGGATTTCCAAGTTCTATCCCAGACCACTTGACTTAGAATCCCGAGGTGGAGCCCAGACACTGACAGACTTCAGAGCTCTTTGATGATTGAAGTGTGTACTTTGGATTGAGAGCCACACATTTGGCTGAACAAGCTGTTGCTCCTGTTTTGGTCTTCTTTTCCCTTCCATCTTCCTCCATAGGTACACATTCATAATAAAATAAGTCTTAAATCAGAATTCCTTTCTGCAAATTTTGTTTTTTTTTAAGATTTTTTAATTTGTTTTTTAAAGATTTATTTATTTATTTATTTATTTATTTATTTATTTATTTATTTATGAGAGACACAGAGAGAGGCAGAGACACAGGCAGAGGGAGAAGCAGGCTCCATGCAGGGAGCCCGATGTGGGACTCGATCCCAGGACCCCAGGGTCACCACCTGAGCTGAAGACAGATGCTCAACCACTAAGCCACCCAGGCCTCCTCCTTTTTGCTATTTTGCTATGAATTCTTCATCAAGTATATTGATATAAAATTGGTGCTGTTGATTATTTTTAAATTACTCATAGAAACATTTTGGCATTTCTACAGCAATTTTCTCCTGTCACTGGAACTCCAAACGAAAAGGGCTCAGCATAGACCTGTCCTTGCCCCAACTCCTGACTCCACTCTCTATCCATTCGACTTCAACTTGCTGTTTTCTTTGTAGTCCATGATGTAGGTTTGATGTGCAGTTTACACGCAATTGATTCTATCACCAAAACATACCTACAAGCATTTGTCAGTATTTACTCATACCTAAAAAGTAAACAAAACACAATTTGCTTTCTCTCTGGTTACAAAACTATTTTAAGAATAATTGAATTATGGAAGCATCAAAAAGAAAACTGCCTTGTATCACAATATTGGGTTGACCAGCATTAAATTGAGGAGTCATAAAATTTTGAAGCTTAAAGGAACCTAGAAAGTCATAAGCCAATGGCCTCATTTTACAGGTGAGACCTCAACGATAAGGGGCTTGGCCAAGGCTGGCTGATTAATGCCAGCGCTGAGAGGAGACCATGGTTTACTAGCCAGGCCCCAAGTCACCAGAAACTACAGTGAAGGAGAATGGGAAAACAAGTGTTTGCATTGTTCTCTCAACAATTCAAGACTAAAATTATAAAGCTCTGTACTGAACCGAATGCCCTCTTGCCCAGACCCTTCAAATTCAAGTGTCAATTACCAGCATTTAAGACAGACTTGGGCACACACGTGGTTGCCTTTCAAAGTAACCAATGCTCACAGGCTTTGGCCCCAGTAGCCCTTCATCACCCCCTGCCCCCTGCTCAAGCAGCTCAGCTCAGTGCAGGCTGATAACCGGTGACCCTTTCCTGTGTGTCAGGAACACGAGTGAGCACTTCACTTGCACGACCTCATTTCATCCTCACCGTCATCCTGCAGATCGCTACTATTATTACCTCCATTTTCCAGATGAGGAAACTGAGCTTAACAAATAGCATGTCAATGTGCCCAGGGCCATTCGGCTTATAAGTAGCAGAATTGATATTCAGACCTCGATCTGCCCAGTTTGAGCTGAGCTCTGAACCACTAGTGTCCTGCCAGAGAGTCAGTCCTAGAATATTAACCCCCAGTCCTATTCAGGACTCCACTCTGCTCTAGGTCTGCAAAACTTTGCTAAAATACTTCCATGTACAATTCACAAGCCCCTTGCACGCACAGTTGGGACCCTCAGCTTCCTGCTGTACTACTTCTGGACATGACACACCATGAGCCTGCTTCATGTCTTATGTAACTATTTAAGTTATCAGTTTTGATCATCACCCAAAGAACTTACTTTGATTCAGAGCTGGCTTCCCTCCTCAGCCCATCAGTTAGGACATCAAGATGTCTACTCAGACAAATGTCACCCATGTATGAAGACCTCTTCCTGCTGAGACCACTTGAACCACATAATGACCAGGGATTTCACAGAAATAACCCTTAGCTTAACTGTGAGGCCCACTAAGCAAAATGAGTCTCCAGTGCATGCCCTCCAGGAACTAACCTCAACAGATAATTTGGAGAAGTTTCCCTCTGTCCTTTCACTGTCACTCATGATCAAATCTAAATATAATCACCAGCACCCAGTAGCTGTACTTTGACAGAACTGGTTTAGCACATTGTCCAGAAGCATCACGGTTATTCTTTTTAATCATTGCATGATTGTTCTTAACATTAGGGAGGGATCGCACTGAGTACTTTCGTTACCACAAGGAAACAAGATCCTTCAACAGCAGGTCAACAGTCTTGCTAAATATAGTCCTTTATGGCTATGGGAACCCTCTCCCCTTAGAACCCCTTGGCAATTAGATAAAATGTTGTGCCTTTAATAATGTTCCCAAATGACTTTGTATTTCAGGTCATAAAAATGCAAAGTAAATCGCTCTCGAGGGATCTTGCCAGGCTATTTGTGAGTAGACCAATTCCCATAACACTGCTCATTCGTTCATTCATTCATTCACTCAATAACCTTGTGTTGAATCAGCCCATGTTCTAGGTATTGAGGACGCACACACACACATGCACATCCATATGTACACACACAGAGATACATTCACATACACACATGTGTACGTGTACACACATACCACACATACATACAATATACACAAGCTTACAACATGCATTATTATTCCCACACACACACATGCACATACATATCCATACACATGTACCCATGCGCACACACAGCTTCCCACACAAAGTACTCCTGCTTATCTTAAAGAGGTCTAGTATGGAAAACAGACAAATATCAGACAGTACAGTGGGATAAGCATATAATGCAAGCTCAGTTCCTGCAGGAGCACAAAGGAGAGACACTGAATCCAAACCAGGAGAGTGAAGGAATATCTGAGTTATATACAAAGAAGGAAAACCTGACACAAAGAAGAAAATTCATGTAAAATTAGTTGTGGGGGGCGTGCCTGGGTGGCTCAGTCAGTTAAGCAGCTGCCTTCAGCTCAGGTCATGATCCTGGGGTCCTGGGATCGAGCCCCATGTTGGGCTCCCTGCTCAGTGGGGAGTCTGCTTCTCTCTCCCTCTGCTCCTCCCCTTGCCTATGCTCTCCCCCACTCTCAAATAAATAAATATAATCTTTTTAAAAAATAAAAAATGAATTAGTTGGGTAGATGATTGGGCGAATGAGTGAAGGAACGATTGACTATGGAGAGGAGTGATATGTTGGCAAACAACATCAATAAGTATCACATTGTTAGCCCAAGGTGCTGTGTCAGTGGAGGAGCCCACATCTCGGCTCTGCTGAAGAGGCCAAGACCTCCAGAGAGATGTGCTTAAATGTGGAATAGAAATCGCCGAGCAGAAAAAGGGCTCTCTGGGCTGCAGGAGGTGCTCAGCAGCACCAAGGAGAGCTTAGCAAGTCTAGGAAACTGATTTGTCTAAAGCCGGGAAGAGGCTGGGGAGAGGAGTCAAGGGGGAGGGCCTGACACGTACGTAAGGTCACAGAACATGGACAGCCAGCAGCGGAATTTGGATTTTGTCCTCGAGATGATGGGGAGCCATGGAAGGATGGCCAAGTAGATGGTTTGTGCTTCAGAAAGATGGCTCTGATCATGATTTGGCAGGTGGCCTAGAGAAGTGATTAACATTCTGAATCTCCTGCAATAATTTCAAGGGAAATTATGAGGAACTGAAGTAGGACTGCTGAGGAGCACAAGGGGAGACTGGGTTGGATTTTAAAATATATACACATATTTTCAAGTGCTTAGAGTGAGCAGGTGACCAAACACACCAAGCACAGATGCTGCTTTGATCATTCCCAGGACAGAGCCTTGACCGGAAGGCACCGAAGGGCAGGCTCCCAGGTGTACTGCCCCATCCTTTGCCCCCAAGTCACCAGTTATAAAAATAGACACCATTTCTTGAACACCTACACCTTGCCGTATGCTGGACTAAACATTTTATACACATCACCCAACCCAACCCTGCCCAAAACCTTTAAGTACGTATTAATCCTGCCTTCTAGAGATCAAGCAGAGCAGACCTAGGGTTTAAGTCCAAGTTTAGAGTGACCCCAAAACCTTTGTTTCACCATCACAGTAGACTCCTTCCCCAAATGTTGTCCCCTTGGAGTCCTGTTTCTTACTCTCTCCCAAGCCAATGACACACATCCAGCCTATCTGTATCAGCGCAGAGAGCAACAGAACTGGCCATCCATCCACAGTTTTGTAGAGTAGAATCTAAGTTACCAAAATCTACCCTCTCAGGGGTTCACATGGGACTGTCCAAGCCCCACTCTGGCCATGCAATCCAATCCCAGGAACAGTGCATCAGAAACTGATGCCAGGCTCCTAACACAGATCGTACCCCATTTCCCCAGTAGTAGAACTCCCCATTCTTGGTTAGCTCCCTGTCACCCTGAATAAAGACTATATTTCCCAGCCTCCTATGTCCAGGTGTGGCCACGAACACATTCTGGCCAACAAGGTTCAAGCAGAAGTGTTAAGCGCATCTTGAGAAATACCGCATATAAGGAAGAGTCGCCCTTTACTGCCCCCTTCTCCCTTCCTCTGGCTGGGGTGAGGACACGGTGGCAGGAATTCAAGCATTCGAGGTGAAATATGAAACCTTGGAAGTGGCAGCCCAGAAATCTAGAAGAAGCCACCAGGGTCTCTGAGGACTTCGTGAAGCGACGTACTAACCCTGGACTTCTTACCATCCTATCTTTTCTGCAGCGTCTCAAACATTTTGTGTTTGAGCCTCTGTTAATTGGAGTTTCCTAGAACTAACCACTAACGCTTTTCCTAATGATTGTTGGCTACACTGTTGTGGGGTAGCCATTACCATTTCCCCTATTTTCTCTAAATTGGACACATGTCACCTGCTCGGTGATTCAGGCCGACTCTCTCCAGCAGGAAAAAGCTGCCTACACATCGGGGGGCATTTATGTTCCTCTCCTACTGCATTTTGCTGCATGAAGGGCGGAAACGCATCTGGTAGTAACCTGGAATCTTCTTTCATTCAACTGCGCTGACCTTACTGATGAGGTTTTCCTTTTGGCCGCCCAGTCCCAAGCGCGTATCTTTCAGCCCAGAAGGGCGCAGTGTTCCTGGGAGGCGCTAGGTCACCAGCACCCGCCCTCGCCCTGCAAGTCCGCAGGCCGCGGCTCCCAGCACTCAGAGGTTGGCCTCTCCCGCCCTTGCGAATCCGTGTATTCTTGCTACAGCTACTACTTCAGGAAAACTGAGAGTTGATTATTTTGCGAGTGCGCTTTGTCATTAGTCGAGTGTCTACTGTGTGTTCTAAACTGTCCTAGGACCTTAGAAGACACGGGAATACAAGTGATTCCTGCTCTCGAGTTCCCAGGCAATAGCCATAGGATGTTTTCTTACAACCATAAAAAGCACATAAATTTGGGGGCATCTGGGTGCTACAGTCAGGTAAGCATCTGACTCTGGCTTTCGGCTCAGGTCGTGATCTCAGGGTGCTGAAATCAGGCCCCACGGTGGGCTCCGAGCTGAGCACGGTGTCTGCTTGAGATTCTCTCTCCCTCTCCCCCTCCCACTCATGCTCTCTCTCTCTCTCTCTCTCTCTCTCTTTCAGCTAAATAAATAAATATTTTTTAAAGCACATAATTTTTTATTTAAAATATAGATTTTTGGGCAGCCCCGGTGGCGCAGCAGTTTAGCACTGCCTGCAGCCCGGGTTGTGATCCTGGAGACCCTGGATCGAGTCCCACGTCGGGCTCCCTGCATGGAGCCTGATTCTCCCTCTGCCTGTGTCTCTACCTCTCTTTCTCTCTCTGTGTATCTCTATGAATAAATAAATTTTAAAAATCTTTAAAAAAATAAAATAAAATATAGATTGTTGCTGTGTATTAAACCAGAAATCAGAAACTGTAAATCTATTTAAATGTAAATTAATATATAATAATAATAATCTGCAAATGTCCTTGTATATAGATCAAAGGAAAAAAAAAAAAGATCAAAGGACTTGTTTCATTCATTGCAACAGAAAATATGGATATAAAGGAACATTTTCACAATGCTGTTGAAGAAGCCCAGATGTTCCATGAGGGCTCATCAAGACTCATGTAAAGTCGTAAAGTTTATATCAAATTGTACTTTCTCTGGGAGAACTCAAGGCAGTCCAGTGGCATAATAAGTAGAGAGGACACTGGATCCTTCATGCAGACTTAGAGTCCACATTTCAATTCTCCCCCTTAATTAGCCAGCCCTGGTCAAGCAGCTTACTTTCTGAACATTCTCATTGCAGGTCACGGGTAGTAATGCTTCCCTCCAGGTGCTTTTCTGAGCATGAAGGGAGACAGCACATGTGGAAATGCCTAGCGCAGGGCTCAACATGTAGAGACCACTCCATAAATATTGCTTGAAACTGAGTTTAAACCTACAGTTCTCTGTGCATAAATCGGTTCTTCAGGACGCCTGGGTGGCTCAGTTAAGCAACTGCCTTCGGTTCAGGTCATGATCCCATGGTTCAGGGCTGGAGCCCTAGTATCGGGCTCCCTGCTCGGTGGGGAGTCTGCTTCCCCCTCTCCCTCTCCCTCAGTGTGCCCTTGCTCTTTTTCTCTCAAATAAATAAAGTATTCTTTAAAAAGTACTTTAGGTTCTTCAAAAATGCAACATCATTAACCATGTGCCCTAGGGTTCTAATTATGCAAGGATATATGTTGACATAAAGCAGATGAAATAGTGCAGTTCACACAGAGTCTCAAAATAAAGACGGTAGCCAATGATAACAATAAAACAGCAAGGATTTACTGAACACTTACTATGTTCTGGACGTTATGCTAAACACTTTATATAAATAATCCCATTTAATCCTCACAATAACCTTATGGGAAGGTATTCTTATTCCCATTTTTACAGATGTGGATACAGATCTAAAACAAGTGGTGACTGTAACAGAAAATGAGGGAAAAGCCAGAGCCCTTGGGTCTAAGAGGCCGTGAGACCCAGCTATTAGACCAGGAATGCAGCCAGCAGTTAGCAAGCAGTCGTCCCATGAGTGGCCTTCCCTGCGGTGTGAATGGGAGAAGTGCTGTGCTACCGCTGAGTCCTCCCTTTACACGGTCAAGGCCCAGAATAAATTATAAACAGCATAAGATAAAGGGAAAACTTGCAAGATATTTCAGAAAAAAAAAAATATGAAAATGGGGCAGCCCGGGTGGCCCAGCGGTTTAGCACCACCTTCAGCCCAGGGTGTGACCCTGGAGACCCGGGATCGAGTCCCACGTCGGTCTCCCTGCATGGAGCCTGCTTCTCTCTCTGCCTGTGTCTCTGCCCCTCTCTCTCTCTCTCTCTCTGTGTTTCCCAGGAATAAATAAATAAAATCTTTTAAAAAAATATGGAACTGAAGAGGGCTAATTTTGTGAAGTCAAAAGCAAACTGATAGTGAGATTCATTAGATAATCTAGATGAAATGTGAGCCGGCAAGGAAGAACTTTTCCTTATGGATTCATTTTCTGGTACCATCTTTGAATTTCAGCCGTTAGCATCCTTTGGATTTATACCCCATTGCAGGCATTAGGCGAGGCATTGACTTCAGCATCTGGAAACCCAAGAACTGTCTTATGCATGTGCACTTGAATGTTTTTGTAAGCAAAGTGTTCACGCGGCCACCAGATCTCAAAGGGATCGATGATCTGAATAGTTTAGGAACCCTCCCTGGACTTCATCAGCCCAAAGTCAGAGGGTGCCTCCGTGGTTTGCAGCTGCACCCGGACCTCGGCCTGTGGCCTGCAAAAGGCCTTTGTCCGACTTCAGAGAGCCCCGAGACCAGTTATCCCGGGAACATGGCCCGCAAGGCAGAGCTCAACTGCTGGCTGCAACAGATATGACGACACACCTTGACTGGGCAGTGGGACAGGGAAGCTGCATTTCCCCCAGGAGACCCCCTGCCCCAGAGACAGACCAGCCTAAAAACTGTGAAGGAGCCAAGGTTGAACGTCAGCTTTGCAAGCATAAGCACAGGTCCCCACAGCACTGCTGGAATTCTCAGTGCAAAAGACAAGAAGGCATAAAAATGAAGCAAAGATCTGGCCCATTGCCTTGAGGTGTTTCATCCATACTTGCAAGCCGCAGGCTGCAATCCGCTTGGCCCCAACCACCCTTTCCTTTCTGCAGAGTTAACAGCAGAGAATCTCAGCCCCTCCGTTCTAGTTCCATTCTCCAGACAGGCCAAGTAGCCAGATTTTCCTAAGGAGCACACGGCAATCCCAAATGCCCCATGCGGTGCCCCTGGTGCAGCGCACAGAAGGGGACCTCCAGGGCGTCATGAAGTCAAGTTACTGAGCCACGGGCCACCTTTTCTTTCTCTTTTTCCTTTTTCCCCCTTCCCTTTTTCTCCTTCTCTTTCTTCTCTTTCTCCTGCTTCTTCTCCTCCTCCTCCTCCTCTTCTTTTGGAAAAGAATAGAATAAATTGGAATGAAAAGACTAAAAAAGTACCTGAGTCATTGAGTACACCAGTGTGGGAGGAATACGCTTTGCTTCTTGAAACTTTTGTATCAGTCTTTGTGTGTGTGTGTGTGTGTGTGTGTGCGCACAGTGTATGTGTGTGTGTCTAGGATCACAGTTCAAAATTGTATGTATTGGTTAGGAAACTGAAAGATAAATATAGGGTAGTCGTATAAAGCTTTTACATGATGACAAGGGCTTTCTGAAGATCTGTGAAATCACGGGGGGGGGGACCCAAAACCAGTAGGCACAGAGAACCTGAATTCTAGTCCTGACTGTGCTGTGTGTCCTAGCCGAGCTCCACAACCTGTTTGAACCCTTTCCTCATTTATAAAATGAAGATGGTAACTCCTACTCTGCCTCTGTGGCAGGACAGCTGTGTGGTTCAAATGGAACAAGGTTCGCTGAACACTGTGTACGTTGCAGGACAAAGGCTGACATAAGGCATTTTGAAATTCTAATTTACAGTGGCAAGTTCAAGCCAGGAAGGGAAGAGATGGATGGGAGGATTATTTGGGAGCTACTGGGAGGCCCAGAGACTATTACAGATCCCCCAAATCCTCACATGTGGCATCCTTCCAGTTCCCCTACGTACCCAGGTAGGTGACGCCGTCCAGGTGATGCCTCAGGAGTCCTATCGCAGTGAGTGTAAGCAACATAAGCGAAGGAGATTTCAGGTTTGTTCTGTTACACGTCATTGGCCCTGGGGCTAGTATTTGATAGCACCCGAATGTCTAGTGCAGACCAGTTCCTTCTGGTTAACTCCACCCCTGCACAGTGGTAGGAAATCCATGCTGCTTCATCATTATTGCTGAAGCAAGGCCACGTTCAGTGCACGCCTCTTACTGGAGCGAACATTGATGTTCTTTCCATTTCATGGAAAGGTCTTGCAAAACATCGGTTCTAATATCTTCTTGCATGAGTCATAGACTAAGGAATGAAGAAACACTTCTGAATGACAAACAAGGAAAAAAGAAAAGAAAGAAAGCTACGATGATGTGTTCTTGGAACACGACTCCAAGTCCGTTTACACAAGTAAAATCAACATGTAGATCTCTGTGTAGGGTATGCTGCTGAAGGAAAAAAACAAAACAAAAACTCCATTCCTTTTCTTTTCTTTTTTTTTTTTCTGATTGAAAAGATAATGAACACTCACACAAAAATCAAATAATAAAACTAGTTCCCCAGAGGAAAGGAATGGCAGCGTTTTAAAGTGCATCTTTCCACACCCGTTGCTTTCACTGAACTATCAGGTGAATAAACATAAACACTGTGCAGATGTTATTTTGCAACCCACTTGTTTATACGCTGGTACGTCAGAAAGCCTCCCCCGTAACAGTGAGCAAAGATCTAGAACACCGCGAGTGGTAGTTGTATAGTATTCCATCGTATAGATGAAGTTTAATTTATTACTACATTTCTCTGAATTCCATTTAAGCCGCCTCTGAATTTTTTATTTGGGATCTAATCGTATAAGCATCGTATAAGCTTGAAGTATACAACGTGTTGATCCGATTCACTTTCAGTTGCTTCGGAATTGTTGTTTGTATAAACAATAGGAGGATAAACATCCTTACACATTCATCATTGAACATTCGTCCAGTTAACTCCCTGGGGTAAATTTCTAGGATAAGAATGTGACAAAACCTACCACATTCCCAACGCCGATGCGTACGTATTGCCAAACAGCCCTGTGGAAATAACGTGCCAAGTCCCACTGGCCCAGCATGGAGGAGAGAGCCTGTTTCTCCACCCCATACCCCACAGAGGGTATCATCAGGTCTGTCATCTTTCTTTCCAATCTGACTGGTAACCAATAACATTTCACTGTTTGTTTTTTTTTAATTGCATTTCTTTGGGAGGAATTCAGTATTAATACTTCTTGTTATCAAGGCACATACACTACTAGTAGTCGTAACAGCGACCATGCATCGAAAGTATATTATGCATCAGGCGCTGGGCTAAGCACCTTACAGAATTATTTTTTTAAGCCTCACGACAGCTCCTCCAGATAAGTACTATTATTATCCCTATGTCACAGACATAAACAAAGCTTGGTAATTTGCTAAAAGTTACAGAGCTAGTAAATAGTGAACCCAGAACTGGGGCAAGCTAGATCCGCCCCCAAAGCCATGCTCTGCAAGTGTGCTAAATTCTGAGTATCTCCCATGTATGTTTTTATATATGAGTTTTACGTGTTTATGGCCTTTATTTTTCAATTAGAATGTTCATATTATCCCTATCAATTAGCAGAAACTCTTTTGTGTTGAGAATATTGATTTGGGGGGCATCTGGGCAGCTCAGCCAGTCAAGGGTTGGGCTCCTGGTTTCAGCCCAGGTCATGGTCTCGGTGTCCTGGGATCAAGCCCTGCATCGGGCCCCCCCACTAAGCCGGGAGTCTGCTTGTCTCCCTTCTCTTTTTACCCCCCGCCACCCCCGTTCACAGGCTGTCTCTCTAAAATAAATGAATAAATCTAAAAAAAATACATATTGATTTGTTGTCATTTTTTGCTAGCAACTTTTTTTTTTTCTCTCTGCAGAATGTATTGATACCCAAGCTACAACTCTCCTTTCTGTTTATAATCAGTGTAAGGACTTGAGTAATGACTGTAATGAGCCTGACACTGGCCCCCTGACCTGGACAGGCGCAAGCAGGTTGCTGAGCCGATGGTGCTCGATTCTAGTGGTAGCGCAATCCCGGACACCACAGGGTTTGGACAATAGCACTGGGCGATGGAGAAGGGGGGAAGTAAAAGGGAAAAGGGCAGATGAAGACATGAAGCAATGACCTCCCCTCTTGTGTCTTTCTGAGTTCCGTCCCTGCGCAGGAACTCTGCGGCTTTGGCCACCCCCAACAAGCAGGGTTTTATCATTTGGCCTGGTTTACCGAGATCTAAATCTCTTCTTTTCATTCCCCAATTTAATCACCCTTTATTAAAACAAAGACCACGCTTCGGCCATGGACCGTGTCCCAGAAAGTGGAGGCTGCACAGAGGAGAGGACGCGGGGTCGGGGGCCCCAGCTTGGAGGCCTGCGGCTGAGGACATGCTGTGCGGCCTCCCGAGTTGGTTCACTCTCTCGGCTTCCATTCGCTCATTTGCAAAACTGGGGTGACGATGACTGTCACACAGCAGCTTGGAAGTTACCTAAGAAAATGTTCAAGTATCAGCGCGGCGCAGGGAAGTGCTGGCAGATGGCCTCTGCCCCCACCCCACCCCCACCCCCACCCCAGCTTCAAGCAGAAGAGAAAGAGAGGGTTCCTGGACTCAGTGGACTCACGAGAGGAATGCAAAGGCTTGCTCTGACTCAGCTGTCCTGCTATTAAACCAGCCGATCTCCCAAATCATCCCATGAGATAGCGCCAGAGCTAAACAGGAAGCCGGCTGACGACCAGCCACCTAACTCGGGTGCCCCCCCCCCCCACTGACCCCATCTGTGTACAGGCAGCTGAGTGCTTCCCGCTGCCTACGTCTGTCATCCACAGTCATCTGCCTCAGTGGCTATTCCGGAACTATCTCTTGGTCCCAAAAGCCTCTCACTTTGCCTTTGATTATACAAGAGAGCAAAGTTCTCGCTTGAACAGAATAATGCTAGGACTCATCTGGAGAACACCCCCCGGTACACCACAACTCCTTGGAAGATGGGTGGGAAAGGTGATCCACTTAGTTCACCGTAAGGACCAAAACGATCCCCTCACTTGCCGACACCTACTTATTTCCCAGCCACCTGTCCCCACCGCCCTCACCACCCCCCTCCTTCGGCTCGGGCTGTGTTTATTAAAATAACACTCTTCCTTTGGAAAGCATTTCAGACTTAAAGGAAAGATCCCTACCATGAGGTGAGCCCTACTGTGCGAGCCCTTTACCCAGGAGGAAACAGATCCAGAGGCTTGAGCAGATCCCGAAGCCACATAATTAGACAATGACTAACGTGCAGCTCAGAGCCAGGACGCCTGCCCACCGAGCCCAGCGCACCCTTGCCTTCGGCACCTCCACCAGCACTCCCACACCCATCAGCTCCTTGACTGTCCCCGGAATCTTTCTAAGATTGCCTCCATTTGCTGATGGGAAACTGAAAGACTGGTGCCAGATGCAGGACCCCCGGCCTCACCCCACCAGGCCATCAGCCCCCCATAGCCTGGCCCTGGGCACGCCTGCCTGGAAGCTCATGGCCCAGCGCAAAGGCACGCCTGCCTGGAAGCTCAAGGCCCACTTGAAGGAAGACCCAGTGTTGTATTCCAGCAAGATCTAAGTCAGTCGTTGACCAGCTCACTGGGGAAACCTGAATTTAAAGGCTCTGGGCTCCCCAGTGGCCACTTCCAGAGGTAGGCGTTGCTCCCATAGTCCTCCAGCCTGTCCTCATAGTTCAGTTCCACAGGTGAGGGGACTTGTAAAAACATCGATCAAATACAACCATCCCCGAAGGGCCACGTAAAAAGGCTAAAACCGGGGATCCCTGGGTGGCGCAGCGGTTTGGCGCCTGCCTTTGGCCCAGGACGCGATCCTGGAGACCCGGGATCGAATCCCACATCGGGCTCCCGGTGCATGGAGCCTGCTTCTCCCTCTGCCTATGTCTCTGCCTCTCTCTCTCTCGACTATCATAAAGTAAAAAAAAAAAAAAAAAAAAGGCTAAAACCAAGTATAATTTTTAGAGGAGGAAGCTCAGAAATGAGGCCAAAACAAATGTTGCTGAGCTGAAGGATTAGAATAAAAGTACAAGAATAGCTGGCACAGTGAGGCACACACGCCCCGCGTGGTTCAAGGGCGTAAGAGCTCAAGGACAACTGGTCTGCGAGGGAAGGCACCGCTCAGTCCGCTCGCGCCTTGGTGCACTACCTTCAACGAGGAGTCTCTAGGGCCTTGGAGCGTCCACAGGGGGACAGACGCTCAAGCTGAAGGACGCCTGGGGACCAGCCGGTCTCACCCCCGCATTTAACAGCTGGCAGAACTGATGAACAAATAGGTCAAGTGACGTGGTCATCGTTATCTGGCTGGTCAGGAGCAGAAAAGTGACCAGAAATCAGGTGACCGCTCCAATGGCATCATCACACAGGTTTAGACACCACGTCGTCTTTCTTCCCATTCCTCTCCCTCTATACACAAGCATACATGCACGCGTGCACACGCACCTGCATGCTACACCGCAGTGCACCTGAGTGCACCTACACGCATACGTACCCGCTCCCATGCACACGTGCATACACATGCACGCACCACCTATACTCCTTCACCTGATGCGCAGGCTCCGTACGCTGCATCCCGAGCAGGCCCTCCTGAACATTCAAACGGAAATAGGATTCAGATGACCAGGCGGACCATGGGGCTTACGGGAGAACCACTGTGACCCGGGAGGGGCCTGATTTACTTTCAGCTTTGTATCTGTCGTTCGGGTAACATTTAGGCCAAGAACAGTAGCGGGCTCTAGGGTGGTTACGCGACTAATACAAGTGTTCACAAAGGGCTCAGCATGGTACCTGGTGCACAAAAGACTCCGAATCTGGTCCCAGCTGGGGATGTGTCGGGCAGAGGAGCTGGGCATAAACAGCAGGGGGTTGGAGGCCAGAAAGCCTGGCTGTGACTCCCTCTTTCCGTTCTCCACTTGGGGCAGCTTGCCCATCCTCACTCAGCCCTGGAGTTCACACATGGAAGGGCCACTCTGAGAAGTAAATGAGACGTTTGCTGCCTGACTCTGGGTCAACCAACAGTAAGTGCTACACAAACAGAAAGGGAAGCAGGTTTGCGATTTGCATATGGTGGAGAAACACAGTCCTGCCCCTTCCTCCCCCCAAATCCCAAGTAGTTTCCTCCTTGAGAGTGAGTTCCGAAATCCCACAGTGCAAAGCATTGGGTGTGGCACAGAACTGGTGTGCAGTTCACTTCTGCAGAGGGGGAGTGTTTCCAAGCCCTTTTAAAGCCCACCCAGTCAGGAAGTCTTTGCCTGGGGATTCTGAACTGACCGCAATGGGTCCTTTCTAGGTAGATATTCAGCACTTGGTCTCTACAGTTATTACCTTCCAGATATTTTTAAGTTTCTGAACATTCCCAAATCATTTCACTTGGGTTTGCTCTTCCCAAGCAGAACATAATGCCCTAAAGGGCAATAATCCCTATGCCAACTGAGAGGACACTTTGATCCAGTAGGAACTCAAAGGTCTGATGTCAGAATATTCTCTTTCCACCCTAGCCAGACCTTGAGGCAAGGCCCTGGCATCTTTTAAGAGATTCTGCTAAAAGTCACTGTTTTCCAGATGATACTCAACGCTATGTGTGGGGAAAGGTAGAGGAGGGTCCCGATCTCCGCTCTCTTCACACGCTCTGAAGACAAGCTTCTCAAAGGCCAAATGCGCGAGACCAAATGCATAGGAGGAACAAGGCAGACACTTCACAGAATGGCCTAGTCTCAAAACAATCTTAGACACTGCGGAGGTCTCACGTGCTCAGAGCTCTGCAGTCAGCCCTCAAATCTGGAAATATTAGAAGCAAGAGAAAGAGAAAGAGCCGTGTGTCGGGAGAGTCGTCTGTGAGAAGCCCCTGCTGGCAAGGATTCGTGTCCAGAAAGGCTCTGCACCCATTCCACCCATTCCACCCTTTGGCCAATGTGAGACGTTGGAACCAGACATTTGGCCTAGCCTGAGCCTCTCCAAGTTCAAGTTATAACCAACACGGAAGTGGCCTAAACTCACATGAGGCCTCTGGTTTGGGTAGGTCACAGCTCACTGACTCACGGAATCTTTTCAGGGGAAAAGTATAGGAAAATGGCAAGGATTCGGTACCAGACAATCTATGGCTCCCATGAGTTGCCCTCTTATACCCTGAAACCCTCATTATCTGAGCTGGTTGCTTAAGACACATGATCGTATTTAATTTAATCCTCACCACAATTCTTATTTCCCCAGTGAGGAAACAGCTGCTGAGAAATTAAGCAATTTGACAAGACTACACTGCTAGAAGGAGATGGAAGCCCATGCTTGACCTCAATCCAAAAGGCCCCTTTGCCATGCACCAGCTGAGGCACCTAGAACAGGCTCTTGGAGCTTTCTTTTCCTTTACAAAGAGAGGGATAATAATATTAACCTCAAGGGATTATTATGAAGATTGCATATATTAGAAGAGATAAAGAGCTTTAAATGCTCAGTAAAAGGTAGCTTCCCTGATTGCTCTGGTTACGATTTTGTTTTCTGATGCCCCGTCCCACCTGTGCTGCTCATCCCTTCATCTCTTCAGTAGGACTTCAGAGACAACAGGAGGCCGATGCCAGGCAATACAGCCTTAACACCTGTCAAGTTCTGGAAACCAATGGCCCGGTTTTCCATTCCATAAGAATGCCCCTGTGGCCTTTCACTTTTACACCGCCTTGACTGCTATCAAGCTCTTAGGCACAACCGATTAAATACATTTAATTTGTAGAAGTCTCTCCATATAATTTTAGTAACCTTTAAGTGACCTGTAGAAAAATAATAAAAGAGAAAGGAAATACTGACCTACCATTTGCTTGAACCGACATCAGTCCTGGGGTAAACCACACAGCCCCTCAAAATGCCATCATTTGAAGGTGCATTTGCCATGAGCTCCTGCACTTCTTCCCAGAGCCAGGCGCACACTGAAGATGTAATCCAAACGGAATGCGTGGGAGGGAGGTGTTAGCAGCCCTATAAATGCAGATCTCTCTTTCATCCTTACATACCAACACGAATTGAGATCTGGTGCAAATACAAGGTACTTTCATTTGAAGATCGATATGCTGGCATTTGTTTCCCTCTCTCCCAATAAAATATCTGACCCCACTCATGGACCCCACTGAACTTACCTTAGTCCACCTCTCTTTCTAGCCTTATCCCACATCTTGTTCTAGCCTCCGCTGCCACCAGCTTGAAACAAATGTGCCTCAACAGCACCTCACCCCAAACCTCCGATGCCTGCTGAGACCTCGACATGAACACAGGAAGCACAGGGGCTTAACACCCACTGCTTTTCACCCTTTGGAGGAAAGATAGACACTTCCAGAATACATTTCTTAAAGCACCTGAGGAGGCCTCAGAGAGCTGTTGTCTTCTCCAAAATGCACCTCTCCTTCCCTGTCCCCCTCTCCCGCTCCTCACTTCTGCTTCTTGGGCTCAATTCCCAAATGAACCACCTGCACGCAAGCTTCTATTTCTGGCTGTGTCTCAAGGAAACCCAGGCTAAGACAAATCATTTCCTGCAAAGATTTCAGTGATGACAGTTTTAAAATCAACAAACAGGACATGAGACCTTACAAAAAAATGTTTCTATGCCACTTCTAAGTTCAAGGAAGCAATCCGGAAAACATGGATTGAGCATTGAAATAAACAAAATTCCAGAGCATCTCAATAATTTATGTAGATGAATTAGTCAGAAATTTTGAAATAGGACTATCACCCAAATGGATGTATGGTTGTTAAAGCTCTACAAGAATGATGAAAATAAGGTTTAATTTTACTTCCCTCAAGAGAGTGAGACAAAGAGGCAAAAAAGTATCAGGTCTTGTTTGGCAATAAGCCAACAATAAGCCACATCAATGCTAAGAGGTTGTCACCACACCTGAGTTGAGATGGCTGAAATAGCTTTTGAACATACTTTACAGAAAGTTGAGACCAAAAACCCCACACTAAACAAATATTTTAACTTAGAGAGGAGGTGATTACCCTCTAAGGCATACCTGGAGTGGTGAAGGAAGAAATATTAATATCGCAATACTCCAAAAATAAACAGCACAGAGCTTGAGAAACAATTATTGTGCTTTACCAAATATACAAAATATCTTGGGAACATTCCAGAAGGACAAGGGTTAGATGCAGATTAGTATAAGCAACTAGAGGGACTGCCTACATGGCTCAGACCACTTTGGGGAGTACACCTACATGGACAGTTTATTAAGCATACCAGTGAAGATTAACCAACACACTAGAAAAATGTTCCAGAGTTTCCCAGACACTGTAGACAAATGAAGTTCAAAGCAAGACACCACAAGTAGGACGGGCCTTCAGTAACTATCCCAAAAGCTATTTGGAAAACATCGACATGGATTCTTCTGCACAGGTGTGGTAAGTAGGGAGACTACGGAGAACCTTCCCACTGTGTTCTAGGGCATGGAGTGCAAGTGTGAAATAACCAGGGATGGAGGCAGGGAGCCCTGGCTGATTAAGGTTCTCCAAGTCCTTGAATCTTCTATGCTCCAATGTCCAAGTCTTACAAAACTAGGCTGATAATAGCAGATAAAAGTCACGATGAAGGAGGAATGAGAGAGTATAATAGAAAGCTCTTTGTGAAAATAAATAATTTCATGTCTACCAGTATGAAATCTAGGACAGACACTCACTTTTGCTTTAAAAGTCCTATGTTCACAAACTCATGGTTACCAGGTGGGGAGGGATGGGTGACATAGGTGAAAGGGATTAAGAGGACACTTATCTTGATGAGCACTGAGTAACGTAGAGAGTTGTTGAGTCACTATATTGTACATCTGAAATTAATATAATTGTTAATTATATTCAAATTAAAATTTTTAAAACTGAAAAAAAACCTATGTTCACAGCTAATATGAGTCAGTCCCATAAGGAAATAAACAAATATAGACTACAAACAGCTTTTATACGCCCTTAAGCACTACAGAAGCATCCTTGTCTCATGACTGATATGAAAAGCCAGGATCCTCACCTGTCATTGAAAGACTTAAGGTGTGTACTTCTCGAGCATCACTGGAGCCCAGCTTCAGTTAGAGCACAACCTTGAAAGTAACAGGTATGAATCGATATAATTCAGGCTGGCATCCCTTTAGTTTGTAAAAATGGGCCAATGTTTCCTTGAGCAAGTTAAAAAATACACTCCATCTTTTTTCCAACAACATAGATGGATCTACAGAGTATAACGCTAAGGAAATAAGTTGACCAGAAAGTACTATTTGATTTTACTCACATGTGGAATATCAAAAACAAAACAAAAATTTAAAAAGGCAAACCAAGAAGCACACTCTTAACTGTATATAACAAATAAATGGTTACCAGAGGGGAGTATAGGGAATGAGTGAGCACTGAGCAATGTTAGAATTCTTGATTCACTACATTGTACCCTAAAACTAGTACAACACTGTATGTTAACTATGCTGGAATTAAGATTTTTAAAAAATACACAGAAACAGAAGTATAGATTATTTTTAAAAATTCCTTTTTTTAATTAGAGCTCAAATCCATCATTATAGTTGATATTCTGAAAACAAGTACATGTGTAAAAATAATAGTTCCATTTGCATAGTCTAGAAATTCAACTTAGCCAAAGCCCAGTGTTGATGATAAATCAGCAAATTGAAAGAAGTGCTTTGATCCTGTTACTGAGCATCGATGGCTGCTAAGATCACAAAACAAGAGACACGTGCCCCTGGATGGAAAAACAAATCAACAACTTTAAAGTAGAGTCTTGGGAAAAAATTATTCTGAATCTACTTGAACCTCTAAATTCAGTTACCTGGTAATTACCAGGAAGTGCATATGGAGGAACAAGCTAAAAGACACCATGTGAATGCAATCAGTAAAATCCAGAATGTGGGAAGCACTATCAGCATGCATTACAGTTTTTATCAACAAAAGAAAATGGAAGGAAAGAAATGTGAGGTAGGTGGAAATGGACTTTTAATTTAAAATGTAGCTTTTTAATTACCTTCAATTAAAAAAGTAAAAAGATGGACTTCAGCAAAGGTAAAAAGACATACCGACCAATCAAAATATGTGAAATTTATTTGAATCCTGATTCAAATATTTAAACTGTCTTAACAAATTATGACTCTGATTCTTGGCCATAACGGAGAAACTGGTACATAATATTTTTTTCTCCTCAAAACAAATAGAAAATTGCAAAAAATATATCAACTTATTTAAGACATAGGAAATCACGTAATATGATTATGATCCCTGAGTAAAGGAAACAAAGAAGCTGAGCTTTACAATCATCCTAGATTTTTACCTGAAAGCAACTTTAAAACAACAGCAAAGGGACAGGAAAAGCCAGAGGAGCTCCACAATCTCACTGAGTTGGAGAGAAACAGATCAAAGTTCAGGGAGGCCAAGTAGCTGGAATCTGTGGGGCAAAGTACTAGAGAGAATTGAACTAGCAAAGAAGAGTTCCAAAAATTTGGATGAGGGCCCCTTAAGTCTTTCACTAAATATGAATCTGTGCATTCATGGAGTAAAAATCCACAAGTCTGGACAAAGAACCAAAAAAGAACTACAATAATTCATAGTTTCTAGAGGTTTCATAGGACTGGGAAGTATACAGATTCTAACTAGCCAATAGTATACTCTGGGAAATATACAGATTTGCTAGAAAAAGCACATCTTAGTGAGAGGGCTAACTTAGCCCTAAAGTACAAACTATTCTAGAACTTCCCTAAACAGGCTTAAAAACAAGTTTGCTAAGAATCCATCAGTATCACACAACCTAATTGTCTGCCAAAACAAATTTCGAAACTCTTTAAGACAACAAAATCCAAATAATCAACAACATAAACCTCACAATGTCCTGCATCCAACTAAAAATTACTAGACATGCAAAAAATCAGCAAATTATGATTCATAACAAGAAGGAAAATCAGTCAAAAAACAGAACTGTGAATGATAGAGATGTTAAAAATAGCAGACGAGGACTTTTAACAAGCTATTACAAATATGATTAAGATTTTAAAGTAAACACGAATATAATGAGATATTTTTAAAGGATTGAATGGACATTGAAGAGAAGAAAAATACAATAATAACTGTAGGGAAGATTCCACTGGACAATCATAACAACAGATCAGATGCTGCAAAAGAAAGATCAGAGTACATGAAAACACCGCAACTGAAAATATTCATATAATAGAGAAAAAAAGACAAAACATACACACACAGAGAAACTCAGGGACCTGTGGGACAATATCAAGCAGTTAAATATATAAGTAACTGGAGTCCAAGAAGATAGAGAGTAGATGGAAAAAAAAAGTTATTTGAATAAATTGCTGAAAATTTCTCATCTGTGATACAAACAACACACCCAAAGATTTACAATGCTCAAGGATGCACAAGATGGATAAACACAAACCATAGCAAGCAACAAGCATAATCAAATTTCTGGAGACCAGTTATAAGCTGGGAATATTTTAAGTGGTCAGAAAAAAAATAACAGAGAGGGGGACATATATAATTCATACAAATGTGATAGAAAGCAGATTAGTTGTTGCTTGAGACTGAGGATGGGGAAGGCAGGTGGAATTGACTGCAAGGGGGCATAAGACAACTTTCTGTGGAGATGAAAATGTTCTAAATCTTCATTATGATGGTAGCTTTAGGAGTTTATATGTGTCAAAACTCACTCAACTGTGCCCTTAAAATAGATAAATATTATTATATGTAAAACGCATCTCAAAGAAATTGATTTTAAAGTAATGTGACATTTTAAAAATAATTAAAAATGTGAACACTAAGTACTTAATGATATTATAGAATTACCATTAATTTTGTAGATCTGATAATGGTATTGTGGTTATGTTTTTTTTTTAAAAGAATCCTTGCCTTTAGAAGTATATAGTGAAATATTTACAGATGAAATTATAAATTGTCTGAGATTGGTCTTTTAAAAAATGTAGGTGGCAGGGAATTGTGAAGAGTACAGGGAATGCAATACTGGCCATCAGCTGATATCAAAGTTGAATATTGAATATATGGAGTTCATTACACTATTTTCCCTACTTTTTAAAAAATAACTATCTGAGAAAATAAAAATAATAAAATAACTGTCTGGAAGTTTTCATAAGTTTTTTAATTGCTTTAAACACATGAATGGGGGATCCCTGGGTGGCGCAGCGGTTTGGCGCCTGCCTTTGGCCCAGGGCGCGATCCTGGAGACCCGGGATCGAATCCCACATCAGGCTTCCGGTGCATGGAGCCTGCTTCTCCCTCTGCCTATGTCTCTGCCTCTCTCTCTCTCTCTCTGTGACTATCATAAATAAATAAAAATTTAAAAAAAATAATAATTTATAAACACATGAATGATGTCATCAATTACTCATCTAAAAATTATAAACTGAGCAACTACTTTGAGAAGCTATGGGACATAAAAATATAAAATAATATTCTTATTCTTTATTATTAATTCACTAGCAATACTTGTTTCATTTATCCAAGATTAAGGAATTAGGTGGGGTCCTATGGAAATTTCAAAATGCATTTTTGAACAGTCTTAAAGACCTGAGTGTTATTCATTAAGTCCAGTTGCCTCAGGGAAGCCCAAGTGGCCCAGTGGTTTAGTGCCGCCTTCAGCCCAGGGCGTGATCCTGGAGACCCGGGATCGAGTCCCACGTCGGGCTCCCTGCATGAAGCCTGCTTTCCCTATGCCTGTGTCTCTGCCTCTCTCTCTCTCTCTCTCTGTTCTTTCTCATGAATAAATAAATAAAATATTTTTTTAAAAAGTCCAGTTGCCCATCATAACTTGTACACTCTTCTCTATTCATATAGCATCACCTGCACCAGGCTGATACATATTAATTGTAATTTGGATAATTTTCTAATTCAAAGATATAGAGTTTAAATGAGGATAAAAGGGAAAGAGAAATAATCCAGACTCCCACACAGGGAATTAAAGATGATAAAACTATGTATTGGTTATAATAGTTTCCTCAGAAGGCGCTGTTAGTTCAACAGAGAATAGCTCGATTATAGTCTTGCCTGACAACAGAGTTGGCCCCGCAGAGTTTAAGTGAATGGCGGAGGCGGTATGTAAAAACCACTAACACGTAAAAGACCTCGAGAGTTAGGAATATAAACTTAAGGTTCAATTTTACCTGTATATAAACATAGCAGTAATTTGGATATATATCTCATTTCCATAACTTGGGAAGAACGTGGTAGTTATAAGAATTCCACTAAGTTTGAAAGGGACGATTAGAGCAAATTGTCATCAGTATTATGCAAGACAGATTATTTTTCTTTTTGCAAGCAAATATACTGATTAATTCAGTGTGCATTGCCAGCATAGTCTCTGAACATTGTTATATCCAGTGTTTAAACTCTGCACATTTCATGATGCAACCTTACGTACTCCGTTAACCCTTTCCCGGTGGCCAGAGTACACCAGCAGACTAACATGCAGACTTCTGTAGGTGACAACATAGCTCCCAGCTTGGGAAGTTGAGTTCATAAGAAAGTAGCTGACAACTTTTTGAGTATACCAGTCAACGCTCAGAAGGACGAGGACAAGTCTTTTTTTCCCAACTAGCATTGAAACCTTAAGGCCAAGGCTCATGGGATCATTAATGAAAGGGATAAAGGAATCCTTGGAACAGGTTGATTCTGGCTTAGCACCAGAATCTGCCAAGAACTAACTGGGAATAATGCAGAACTCAGACTTCAGGCCATACCTAGAAAGTAAGTAATAAAGTAATGGTGTCTGTGTTAAAAATATAAGGCTATAAAGGCTATTAATGTTTTTAAGAAAGAGACCATTACTTTATGATTATTTATTGCACCTCTAAAACGAAAGTGCCCAAAGAATTTATTGTCCAAAATTGGAATATTTGTAAAAAGGGAAGAGGATCCTATTAATAATGACATGAAGACAACCAGAAACTGAGACCGTTCTGGGCAGTTGATGTGAATGATCAGACCATCTAAACCACAGAATGTTGTAATAAACAATTGATCACATACTTTTATAAGGACTCCCTACATACCACGCAACACATATTGCCAATGACCTAGCTTCCATTTCCACTGGCCAACTTCATGGTGTTCTGATGTCTCATGGCCTGATAGCGCCTCTGTTCTCTCATAATGTCGGAATACTGCTGTACCTCACATATGCGCTCCACGTCTCTGGGTCATGCTGTCTTTACATATGTCTTTGCCTCTATCTTACATGGAAAAATAGACCAGTAACAAGCAAGGTCACTCCAAGGTCATACATGGAATCAAGTCAGTACATACAAGGACCTCAAGGCCATTCCAGCCAAACATAGTCATACATTTTTATGTCTCAAATATCTCTCCTACCATCTCTGAAGTCTTAAAGTTGAGTGAAAAGTCAATATATTTCCTTCAGTGTCAGAAAATTCTTGAGCTCAATGAACCATTAAAATATTATCTTCCAAATAGGAACAATTTTATACACTGCCACAGAGCAAGCTCCAGAATATTTTGTTATTAAAAAGATAAAGTAGAGAGAACTAACTACGTGTTAACACTGTGTATATGGATGAACATATGAATACATGTGTGTTGGCTTAGATATTCTATTTTTTAAGATTTTATTTATTTGAGAGAGAGAAAGAGACAGATATAGAAAGGGAGAGCAGAAGCGGGGAGGAGAGAGAGACGCAGGTTCCCTGCTGAGCAGGGTGCCCGACGTGGGGCTCAATCCCAGGACCCGGGATCATGACCTGAGCCGGAGGCAGACTTAACCAGCTTAACTGACTGAGCCCCCCAGGCGCCAGGTTTAGATATTTTAATGGAAGTGTGGTATGAGTTGAGTTGTCTCACCAAAATTTATATGTTGAAGTCCTAACACACAGTACCTCAGAATGTGAATGTAATTGTAGATAAGGTCTTTAAAAAGGTGATTAAATCCAGGTGACTAGGTGGCTTAGTCAGTTAAGCACCCAGTTCTTGGTTTCAGCTCAGGTCATGATCTCAGAGTCCTGAGATCCAGCCTCACACTGGGCTCCCTGCTCCGGGCACAAGAGTCTGCTTGAGACTCTGTCCCCCTCCCTCTCCCTCTCCCTCAGCTCCTCCCCCAACTCATACTTGCTCGCTCCCTCTCACATAAATAAATAAACAGAATCTTTCTTAAAAAGAAAGATGCTTTTCAGAAAACTCAGGGAACACACCAACTCTGACACAACAGAGGGCAGTTCAAGCACAGATGAAACTAAAAAAAGTTCTTTTAAAAAAAAAAAGAGAGAGAGGGAGACTAAATCCAAACGGTGTCTCTAGGAAGGGCCCTAATCCAGTCTGACTAGTGTCCTTATAAAAAGAGGAAATATGGACACAGAGAGACACTAAAGGGACATGTATGCACAGAGCAAGACCAAGTAAAGATGCTGAGAAGACGCCCACCCCACTGACTGATCTTGGGCTTCCAGCCTCCAGAACTGGAAGAAATAAGTTTCTGTTGTTTAAGCCTCCCAGCCTGTGATGTTCTGTTATGGTAGTTTTGGCAAACCACTAAAAAAGGTACTTTTTTTAAAAAATATTTTTATTTATTTATTCATGAGAGACACAGAGAGAGAGGCAGAGACACGGAAAGAGGGAGAAGCAGGCTCCCTGCAGGAGGGGGTAACGTGGGACTCGATCCGGGATCATGACCTGAGCCTGAGCCAAAGGCAGATGCTCAGCCGCTGAGCCACCCAGGTGTCCCAAGAGTATTTTTTAAAACTTCAATCAGATGGTTTTCTATAAGTGGAGGAGAAAGCAAGATGGAAGAAACATGGATGAAAACTAAATTTCCCTGATTATATCTCCCATGATAGATGGACTTCGAAACTAGGTAAAAATTACATAGTTATGAAACAAACTAAAAACAATAAAGGAAATAAAAAGCAAAATGCACCAAATAATACTAAACAAATACCAAGTTGAGGGTTTAATCACTAGAGTCGGATTATCTGAAGTTACTGTAAAACTTGGTAATTTGTGTAGCTAGTGGGTTGGAGTCCCTAAAGATAAAAGGGGGGCAAGTAAAATTCAAAATGTTTTCAGTTACCACTTTGTAAGCAAAAATTGGAATTGATATTTTGATACAAAAACAGAGATGCACATTTACACACACAGGAATGATAAAGCAAGTAAGTGATTTAATTATATTGACGTGATATTCAGCACAAGAGAAAGAGATACAGATACCAAGTGAAAAACTTGAGCAAAAACCTTATAATCCTAGGGTGAATTGGAAATATCATGTATTTTCTTTAAGAAAAATGTTTCTTCCTAGCATTGTCCACTGTAAAGTCCTAGAAACAATGACCCACCCAGAAGCAACTAACACCTCTAGAACTTAGATCTTGGTCTCAATACTGTTTCTATCAACAAAGAACCAGGACTACGTGGATAAATAGAGAATTCCAGGCCAGGTATGAGGCAGGATATGCAAAGTGAGTCTATGACATCTTGTCATACTAGAAATCTAGAAGGCTATAAGTGGATTTAAACCCATCATATGTATTTAAAAAGCTGTTATTCCTGTATGTTGACAAATTGAACACCAATAAAAAATAAATTTATTTAAAAAATAATAATAAAATAAAATAAAAAGCTGTTAGTCAATGATATACTCATATAGGGGTGTGTGTGTGTGTGTGTGTGTGTACATCTTTTGCAGGATTCTACAAGAACTATCAAATTATTTGAAAACAGGTAAATAATAAGAATTAAGTGTTTAGCTCACTTCTGCACAAACCGTATTTCAAATAACAAATAGTTGATGAGGAAAAGCTTTTCTTTATAGAAGCATTCTAACTTCTAAAGAAAGAGGTAATGGAATGATAATGCTACTCCCTTGCAATCCTTGATGGCAACAGGCAATTGTCATCAACAGGCAGGTCTGCAAAGACCATGATGCAATAAGTTAATGGGGAGTTTTATAATAGATGAATCAAGCTTAGACTTAAATTCACACATATGTGAATTTGCAAAAAGAGCAACAACCGGTCATTATGAGCCTCCACAGAAAAATCCACATCATCAGTATTCTTGAAAAATAAAAATAAAAGCTGAGTTTGGTCAAGCCTCTAGATCTGTCAATTCACTCAAAATACAGGGGACAGAAGAACATGTTAACCAACACCATGTAATCAAAAAGTCCAAACTGTAATAAAAATCTACAAGACAAACAACGTGACTCAGTTAACAATTCAACTTGAATGATAAATTAAAACAATTTAAGTGATAAATTAAAAACAGGAAACGAAGATCTATAAATTCAAGAGAATTAGAAGACTTATCAACTCAACATGACGGGAGGATCTTTGGATTCTGGATCAATCAAACTAATTGTTCATTAAAAATGACACTACTGATGCAATTTTTAAAAATTCTTATTAAGTATAATTAACACGCAGTGTTATATTAGTTTCAGGTGTAAAATGCAGTGATTCAACAATTCTATGCATTATGCAGTGCTCATCATGAGGGTATTCTTAATCCCCTTCCCCTGTTTTCCCCACCCAACCACCTCCCTTCTGGTAACCAACAATTTGTTCTCTGTATTTAAAGGTCTGGTTTTTTAAAAATCTTTTTCTCTTTGTTTATTCATTTGTTTTGTTTCTTAAATTCCACGCATGAGGGAAATCATACAGTGTTTGTCTTTCTCTTAGTTTAGCATCATACCAACTAGGTCTACCTACGTTGCTGCAAATGGCAAAAATCTCATCCATTTCTACGGCTGAGTCATATTCCACTCATTCTTCTCCATTCATTCACCTATGAATGGACATTGGGTAGTTTCCATATCTTGGCTATTGTCAATAATGTCACAATAATAAACATAGCGCTGCATACATCTTTTCAAATTTGGTTTCCTTTGGGCAGCAATCCAGTAGTGGAATTACTGAATCATATGGTAACTGTATTTTTAATTTTTTGAGAAGCATCCATACTGGTTTCCACAGTGGCTTCACCAATTTGAATTCCCACCAACAGTGAACAAATGTTCCTTTTTCTTGATGTCTTTGCCATCACTTGTGATTTCTTGTGTGTTTTTTTTATTATTATTATAGCCATTTTGACAGGTGTAAGATGATATCTCATTGTGGTTTTGATTTGCATTTCCCTGATGATTAGTGATGTTGAGCATGTTTTCTTTCATATGTTGCCCATTGTATGCCTTCTTTAGAAAAATGTCTATTCAGAACTTCTGCCCATTTTTAAAATTAAATTATTTGGGTTTTTTTTTTTTTGATGTTGAGTTGTACAAGTTCTTTACGTATTTTGCATATTAACTCCTTATTGGATGTATCATTTGCAAATATGTTTTCTAGACTACTAGGGAAATTTAAATACTCATTAGATACTTGTTAATATAAAATATAAGTATTTTGAGATTTGATGATGATAATGTGGTTATATTTTTTTAAAAAAGGAAGTTCTATATTTTAGAGATATTAAAGTAATTACAGAAGAAGTAATATAGTATCTCAGATTTGATCCAGAAAAAAATTGGTTAAGGGTGGGAAGTAGGGACAGAGGAGATATAGATGAAATAAGAGTGGCTTTAAATTAGTAAATATTGATTGGGATAATGGTTACATGACATTTCATTGTACTTTTGTCTTTACTTTTGTATGTGATCGAAATCTTCCATGATAAAAAAAAATTGATCGATAATAGATAAATAGACCCTTAGACAGACAGATATTCTCTTTACAGCTCAATTACAACGTTTCCTATGTGATTTGTGAAGATGGCTTCTACCCTCTTTGAACAACACAACTGCCCCCAATTTTCTGGAAGAACAAGGGACTTTTTTTTTTTTCTTTCTGGAACATTGACTAAGGCATTAGCCACATGCTAGGTCTAAGGAGTCCAAGGAAGTTTCCCAATCCCCCAAAGACTGTTTTTGACTTTCCCAGTTTCCACCTGGAAACTTTGCTTAGTAGATTATTGCCAAGGAATTAGTCCAATGAGGCTCACAAAGATGGTCTATCTTTGCAAGATGATCTCCCCGAAGGATGTGAGGAATGAGAAAGGCAAAGAATGTAGGATCTAGGAGCTGAGTTGTTAAAATTTGGGCAAGAGTTACTTTTCTAGATTAAAAAAAAGAGACGCGACCAGTAACTTGTGCGGTAGAACAGGGATACAAACCCAAGATTATCCTTCTCCAAATGCCACACCTATCCAAAGGTAAGAATGACACAGGACCCCTCCCTCGCCTGATGAGAAGGCCTGAGTGGGACCCCTGCAAGGACCTGTTCGGTTCTGGTTGCTTGTACATCCCCTGTAGCTATCCAAGGGTACTAACTGGACCTTGCCACCTGTCCCTCTCTCACCGGGATCTGTATGACAGTGTGACGGGGTGTAAGAGTCAGAGGCACCCCATTCGGATCTCCTTTTAGAAAGCCAGTGAGGGTCTAGTTTTTCATTTGTTATAGAAAATGAGAGCCTCGGAGTTAAAAAGAGAGGACTGGACATATTCGTTGGAAAAGGAAGTTCAGTTTTACTTTCTCGGCTTTAAAGCTTAAAATCTAAACTTCAGGTAATAAGGGAAACTGGACTAGACCTGGACAAGAAGCGTTCCTCAGAGTTGGTCAGCTCTGCTGGGTCCTCTGCAGGACTCCGTGACCACAGTGGCAAAGCTGTCATCCTATTGTAATACATCATCCCAGGGGCTAGCTTTCATTTTCTGATAATATTTCATACGTAGCGCAGGATTTTGTCTCTGGATCGTAGAATCAGACAGCTTTCTCAGTGGTCTCTAACCCGTGTCATGCTGTGGCTGATGGCCTTCACATCTCATACTCTCCCTCCTCCCTCTTTCCTCAGTTTCCTTAGTTTCCTTTAGGTGCCTTCTCTCTCCTCCACCATCACTGGACCTGTCTGTCGGCCATTCCCCACTCTCCGGGCCCTACTACCTGGGGGGTGCACTCAGGTGGCCCAACAACACCTCAGTTCAGTGGAAGCCCAAGGGGTTGTGAACCCTGGACCCTCAGAAGAAACCTCAAGGATGGCCCTTGGCTTTGCACCTGGTCAGTACTGCCTGGCCAGGTCCTGGGCTTCTTTGAGTAAACCACGTCTCCGGGCTGGGCCAGAGCACAGGTGGCAAACAGACACACAAGCCCGTGTCTACGGCACAGATGTGCCAAATTACCTAGGTTTTATCCATCCACCCTTTCATGCCCACCCTGAATCTCCGCAGGATTCTTCCCAAGTGTTCAGAATCTGCAAAAGAACCAGCCAAACGATGGGGGCACGTACGGGTTACAACGGGGCACAAAGCGCTGCTGCCTGTGCGGTTTCAGGAAGGGAAGAGCCAAGGAACCGTCGCTGCCACCAGATTTCTGAGACCACGAGTCAGGACCCTCTCTGTTCCTCGACGGAGAACTCGCAGAGGTCCAATGCCAGGCACTTCCCCTCAGGGCTCTGGACCTTAGCCCACCCTCTGTGCCGGGGCTCTTTGGTTCTTGGCATTATAATGCGGCCACATGTAGAGGCCGAGGTTCCCACAGGAAAGGGCTTTTCAGTTCACCTTCTCTTCATAGCCAGAGGCCAACAGCAGCGACCAGCAGAGGTTAACAAGAAACAAGAAACCCAAATCTCCTTCCAGGTTACCCTCAGGGAATGTTATCAAGGTGATTCCACGTCCCCGCTGTGCAAAGTCTGTACGTTCTTTTAATTGGGGGGGGGGGGGACCATCCGTATTCCCACTCAGCGCCAATCTCCAGTCTCCCAAATGACCTGGGCCTTTTTAGGAATTAGATTACTTCCTTCCCACATCAGAATTTAGGAACTGGGATCCAAAGCACTAGGAGTCCGTTCTTGGTGTCCACCCAGAGATGCGTTACCTCCCTTCGCCTACAGCTACTTCACGGAGGCCACAGCATCGTGGAACTGTGGATTTCTCTTTGGTCATGGTTTATTCACTTCTCTCCATGGAAATTACAAGGCAAGGGGGTAAAAAACAAGCTGATGCGTCTTTCACACCTGCAAGTGTTTGGTCAGGCCCCACCCACAGCATTTATTATTAACCCATTAATAGCAGACCCCCCAACGGATTGAAAATTAGGGAGCAGAAATCTCCAACCATTTCTGAAGAACTTACCAACTAACAGAACATTGCATGTGAATTTTTATACAGTGCCTGGGCTTGAGGGTGTTGTGGCTAGAGATGTGGAGAATGGATGCGTTTCTCCAACCATTCTCATTTTTCTCAAATCTGCGCCGAGTGAATGATTTCCTTGGCCATAAGACAGCAGTTAAGGGTAGCATACCAAAATCAACCACAAAGGGAGAGGGCAGCCTTATTTCTGATCTTAATTAAAGACAAATGCGGCACGTCCTTAGCAAATGGCACAACGCGACACTCATTCTGGAGGCAAGGATGGGCATCCAGCAGTGAAGGATAAAAGGCAAAACCCTGGTCCTAGTGGGGCTTTCATTCTAGTTCCCGGGATCTTTCTGTCTTCTGGAGGTAGCCCAGGTCCTGCCATGCTCCCAGGGCCTTCTGTCCACAGTCCACCGCCAATGATCTAAGGAACTCTGAAAATAGAAGAGTTTCCTGCTGAGAACTCTCCCACCTCCACCCTTCCCTTCAACCCCTTTCAGGCTCCACGCCTGTGGACAGCAGCGCCCCAGCAGCATCCCCGCACCGAGGCAAGGGAAAGGCCTACCCCAGCGGCTGGTGCTTTCCGCCTGGGATGGGTCGGGAGGGGCCGCTCCAGCTGAGGATGGGGAGCGGGAGGGTGCTGGGTAAAAGACAGAGGACCGGGCAGTGAGGGGGGAGGTCGGCCTTCCCTGGGGGCCTGCAACACTGCTTTGTTCAAAGCCTCCCCCTCCCCATGCCCAGGAGACCCACGGCCCCTTCCCATGCACCCGCTCTGGAGCCGGGGGCGGCTGAGGCATAGGGGGCCGCAGCCATCAGGGTCCGGGTGGCTGGATGGTCACACCCCCTGGAGATGGTCAACCCAAGAAACCACACGGGCCAAGAAACTATCTGTGCGGGAGCTGAGAGAAAATCATTTGGGAGCCCCTTCGGATCAGCCCCTTTTTACAGGCAAAGAAGGTCGGAGCGGCAGCCTCAGGGTCCCTGGTTATGGGGGAGTGTCAGCAAAGCCCCGTAGGTGGTCCAGTTTTCTTCTCTCTTATGTGAACAGTATCAACAGTTCAGTGGAAGTTTCCAGAGGACCAGGAGAACAACCCCCACACACACACACCGGGGCTGGGGGCTCCGGTCAGGGGGCAGGAAGGGAGACAGGAGGCTGCTGCAGGACAGGACGGGGCGGAGGGGGCATGGGGCCCCGGGAGGAGCGCTGCCCCTAAGGTGAGTGCTGCTGCGGGTCTGGAGGGGTCTGGGCGGCCAGGTGGTGGCCCTGTGACTTCAGGCACCCAGTGGGAACTGGGGGACGGCAAAGTGAGTGCCCGCCACTGGGGTCTCAAGGGGCTCCTTGGACTCTGCAGCCAACCTGAGCTCCCACCTTCACTCACCCGGGCTTGTCGCACCCCCAAATCTGCCGCTCTCCTCTTGCCCCGACTCCTCCGAGTTCAAAGGAGGAGGACATCCACTGCCACGACTTTCATCCCGGCCCCGGGGCCTGTTCACCTGGCTGCCCTCTGGCCCCCAAACTCCCAGGGCCAGAGTGGGCAGGTCCCTAGCAGGGGGCTCACCTCCCCAAAAGAAGCCCCTGCACCCACGGCCAAGCCTTAGCGGCAGCGTGATGAGCAGGCAGCAGGACAGATGGGCAGGACCCTCGGGACGGGTCCTGAGGGCACAGCGGGCTGCGTGCGCTTCGATGCAAATGCTGGAAGCTCATAAGGAGCAAAGGTGAGCTTGCACGCACTCGCAGCTCCGTCGCTGCTTCCAACAAAGGCAGGAAAAAGGAGGAAGGACCCCTGGGCGTGCGAGGGCAGCGGTTACCAGTGCGCTCCGGGGCGGACACCGCCTAGGCCCCGTTCCCCCTTCGCGGCACGCAAAGGCCCCCCCTCCCACGGGCCCTCGCCGCCGGAGGAGTCCCCTGGGGGGAGCCTCGTGCCCTCCGCCCCGCCCCGGCCCCGGGGCACACCCTCCCCGCGCCCCGCCAGCCGCCCCGGGACAGAGGGGACTCGGCCAGCGGCCAGGTGGAGGGGGCGAGAGGGAAAGGAGGGTCAGAGGCCTCTGAGCGAGCCAGAGCCCGGGTCACTGGAAAAGAAAAACGAGTTTACAATTTCAAGTCTAGTGGAGAAAGAGAGAAAGAAAGAGAGAAAGAAGAAAGGAAAGAAAAAGAAAAAATAAGAAAGAAAAGAAAAAAAGAAAAGAAAAGAAAAGAAAAGAAAAGAAAAGAAAAGAAAGAAAGAAAGAAAGAAAGAAAGAAAGAAAGAAAGAAAGAAAGAAAGAAAGAAAGAAAGAAAAGAAAAGGAGGAGGAGGGAAGGAAGGAAGGAAGGAGGAAGGAAGGAAGGAAGGAAGGAAGGAAGGAACGAGAGGAGAGGGGAGAGGAGAGAAGAGGGGAGAAGAGGGGAGGGGAAGGAAGAGGAGAGGAGAGGAGGAGAGGGGGAGAGGAGGGGGAGAGACGGGGCGAGGGAGGGGAGGGGGGAGGAGGGAAGAGGAGGGGAGGGGGAGACGGGGGAGGCGTGTAGCAGGATAGGGGAGGATGCGCAGAAGAGCAGCATGGGAGGGTGCCCGGCGTGTGGCTCCCATAAAGGGTCCCGGGAGTGCCCGGCGCTGTCCTCGCGGGTTGGGGAAGCTGCCGTCGGGGCCGCCGGGGCTTTGCTTTCGGACGCCGCGGGTTCGGGACCCGGGGAAGCGGGCACCGCGCGGGGGTTGGGGAGCCGCGGACCGGAGCGGCGACCCCCTCCCCCTCCCCGCCCGGTGCGCGGCCCGTAGCGCCTCCGCGGGGCCCCGGGGCGGGCCGGCTCACACCTGGGCGCGCGGGCGGGCGGGGCGCGGGGCGGGGCGCAGGGGGCGGGCGGGGCGCGCACCTCGGAGCCGCTCGGCCGCGGCGCGCGGGCCTCCCATTGGCGGCGGGCGGCGGGCGGCGGGCGTGGGGCGGCGGGCGTGGGGCGGGCCGGGCCGACCCAAAACAAACAACCTGCGCGGGGCGGGCGGCCTGGGGCGCGCCCTGCGGGAGCCGCGCCGCCCGGGCCAGCGCCCCCTCCCCCTCCCCGCCCCCCCCCCCCGCCGCCCGCGCCCAGGCCCCGCCCCCCCGGCGGCCGCGGGGTTATATTGCGCCGGGGCGAGGTGCGGGCGGGACGCAGAGCGGCGGGCGGGCGCGGACATGCGGCCTGGCTCGGCCGGGCCGGGAGGGCGGCTGCGGGCGCCGCGGCCTCGCGGACGGGGCTGGGCGGGCGCTCGGCGCTGAGGGCGGCGCGACCCCGGGCGGCCCCCGCGGCCCCGCGTGGATGGCGGACGCTGCCGGCCGCTGCTCGCCGCACCGAGTCCCGGGGCCCGCTCGGCCCCGAGCCCGCGCGCCCCGCCCCGCCCGTCCCGCTCCCCGCCCCTGCTAGCTCGCCAGTCGGCGGCGGCCCCCGAGCCGGCCCGGGCGGAAGCGGCGGCGCGGCGGCGAGCGCGGGGCTCCCGGAGAGGCGCGGCAGGCCGGGCGCGGCGCGGGCATGAAGCTGCAGGACGAGGCGGGCGGCGCGCGGGGGGCCGCGGGCGGCGACGACTCCCTGGGCTCGGACGGCGACTGCGCGGCCAACAGCCCGGCGGCGGGCGGCGGGGGGCGCGGCGCGGCGGAGGGCGCGGGGGAGGGCGCGGCGGCGGGGCGCGCGGAGGGCGCGGGGGCCGCGGGGGCCGCGGGGGGCGCGGGGGCCGGCGAGGGCGCGCGCCCCAAGCCGTACACGCGGCGGCCCAAGCCGCCCTACTCGTACATCGCGCTCATCGCCATGGCCATCCGCGACTCGGCCGGGGGCCGCCTGACGCTGGCCGAGATCAACGAGTACCTCATGGGCAAGTTCCCCTTCTTCCGCGGCAGCTACACGGGCTGGCGCAACTCGGTGCGCCACAACCTGTCGCTCAACGACTGCTTCGTCAAGGTGCTGCGCGACCCCTCGCGGCCCTGGGGCAAGGACAACTACTGGATGCTCAACCCCAACAGCGAGTACACCTTCGCCGACGGGGTCTTCCGCCGCCGCCGCAAGCGCCTGGGCCACCGCGCGGGGGGCCCCGCGGCCGGACCGCGGCCCGACGACGCGGCGGCCCAGCCCCCCGCGGCCCAGCCGCCCGCGGCCCAGCCCGCGCCCCGCCTCGCCCGGCCGCCGGGAGGGGCGCGCCAGCCCCGCGGGCAGGTTCTCCAGCTCGTTCGCCATCGACAGCATCCTCAGCAAGCCGTTCCGCAGCCGCCGCGCCGCGGACGCGGGCCCCGGGGCGCACCTGCCGTGGGCCGCCTCGCCCTGCGCGCCGCTGCCCGCCTGCCCCGCGCTGCTCCCGGGCGCCTCGGGCGCGGCCCTGCTGCCGCTGTGCGCCTACGGGGGCCGCCGAGCGCGCGCTGCTGGGCCCCGACGCGCCGCCCCCGCTGCTCGCGCCCCTCGCCAAGGGGCCGCGCGGCCCCGCGCACCTGTACTGCCCCCTGCGGCCGCCCGCGGCCCCGCCCCGCGGCCCGGGGCCGCACCTGCACCTGCCCTTCCCCGCGGAGACGCTCCTGGCCTGAGCCCGCGCGGCCGCCCCGGCGAACCCGGCCGGCACACGAGACTCTCCATCAGACGTGCCTTAAAGCTAATGCACCTGCGACGCAGACGCGCCAACTCCGGTCCGAACGCCTTGCTCCTCCTCTGGCGACCCGACGGAGGCCACACCACTTCTCCGCGGCTGCTGCGGGCTCCTGGCCCGGCCCGGCCCCTCCCTCGCTTCACAAAGACTTTTCCTACCTTCTCACCGCCCGGACTCCCCCCTTTATTCTTATTCTTATTATTATTATTTTTTTTTGTCGCACCTTGCATTGATTTGTCCCCTTAAAAACAAGCATCAGGGAACCATTCTATATGATAAATGATATGACTACTGTTTGGGGCCGAGTGCCCCCCCCCCACGCACCCCGCTCCTTGTAAGTATGTGGCATTTACAGGCATGACTGAGTGTCAGACAAGCGTCGGAGAATCTCCAGTCCTCTTTTTCTGCTATAGACCAATGCTTCACTGTGCCAAAAGACAAAAAAAGAAAAAAAAAGAAAGAAAGAAAGTTGGGTTTTGTAATTAAATTATTTATATATTTTTGAGACCTGAATCGAAAAAATGTTGCAGGCAACGGGCTACAGCTTTATTAGTGGTTGGGTGATCTCAAACTGGTCTCCTCGGGCCAAGCGATGTCTTTTAAAGGGAAAGTTAACATTATGTATGTGGGGTGCCAGGACCACTGCCACGGAAAAGCGAGTGTGATTTTTATTTTTAATATTATTTTATTTGTGTCTGTACATATTCATGTATAAATTTTATGAAACCCAGGCATAGTGCTTATTTTTTAATAAAACTCACAAGTGACTTTAGCACTTCGTGGTGGTGGGCTGGAGATGGAAGAGTTGTTGTTTTTTTGTTTTTGTTTTTGTTTTTTTTATATATTCCCTTCACCCTGCCCCTGCTAAGGAAATGGGTTCAGGTTTTACTTTCAAAAAACTTCCGGGGGTGGGGGTGTCAAATAATTTATTGAATAATTTAAGAAAGGGTAAAGGTAGAGGCAGAATGTGGGCTTCCTTACTAACCAATTGCCCTACAGATCTCCAGGATGGGGCTTCCGTCAACATGATTTCTTAGACTTCAATAACTTCCATGAGAGCTCACTTAAGAGCTACTGAACTAGTGATAAGGTGTGTGCCCCTCGCCTACAAGAATCCTTCAACCGACAAATTGAGCTACTGACAAGCTCACAGTCAGGCAGACATTTTTAAGTAAATTGGTTCTGACTTGGAGCTCAGAGAGCTGGAAACAATCTTGGCATAACACTATCTCAATACACCAAAGATTTCTTCAGGGCAGGTTTTAAGAGCATTTTGAAAGTCACTGTTTTTTGTCAAAATGAAACATCTACCTTTTTAAAAGTGCAAAAGTTGAAAAAAAAAAGTGCAAAAGTTGTTTATGAACCAAACAGTATTTGGTTTTTTTTTTTCAGTTTTTTTTTTTTTTTTTTGGTTTTTTGGGTTTTTTTCATTCTCTCCTTTCATATGAGGGCAGCGTCTGTAGAGGTGAGACTGCCGGGCCCATTTCAGTTGTGATCTGAAGAGAAAAGTCCCACCTCGGATAAGGCAAAGACCATTTCTCATACTAAAAAAAAAAAAAAAAAAAAGAGGGTTTTGATCAAAGGAAGTGCCAGAAAACACTGTGAACACCTGTTTCTCAGTGAGTTCAAAGGCAGTGGGGCCCTAACAGTTTATGGATTGTGCTATTCTAAAGACTAACCGTAAAGAACAAGAAATTCCGAACCTGGATATTGAGGCCTCGTTGTTATTCCTGCAGTTCTTTGGTAGATCTCATCTCATTAAAGACGGGAGGATGATTTAGGATTTATGTATTGTGAGGTGGGGAAAAGAAACTGGAATTTATTTCAGGATGCTGTCTTTTGGCAGAGATGGGAGGAGCCCATCTAGGAGTCTAGTAACATGTAACAAGTCTTGACAGATTTGGGTAAATCTACTTAGTAGTCACGGAGAGTGATAATAATAGGGTTGAATTATGACAAAAGGTAGACATTGAGGTGGAGATCTGCACCCACAAGGCCAATAATTAGACCCAAAAATAAAACTGAAATGGACTAGAGGCAAAGGGTGGGGATCACAGGTTCATGGATTGCAAAGAGCTGGACTCACATGCTCAACCCTTTGCTTTTCTCTTCAAAACACACTGAGATTAAGGGCAAGCAAGGAGCCCGACCCTGCAGGTGCTTCTGAACTCCCGCAGACCGCCCTCGCCCCTCGAGGCAAGGTGCTGCCCACTTGTGAAGCAGCCTTGTGAAGCCACAACGGTCACGTCTGCGTTGATACGTGAAGTCAGTTCTGCAAAGGGAGATTTTTAACTCGTGCTTATTTATTTATGTTACAGAAAACAGGCAGCAATGGAACAGAGGCAAAGGGAAAGGTGGTTTTAAAAAATAAAAAATAAAAATAAATAAATCACAGCTATTCTCTCTTGGAAAAAAAAAAAAAAAAAGCCTCCCTTCCCGGTGGGTGGACTCCCCGGGTCTGCACCGCGATGGCTGCACGCTGCTGCCCCTGGACTCCGGGCCCAGGATGCCCGGGTCCATCCAGGTGGCAGCGCGGATGCTCCGGCCATGCACTGCGCACTGCGGGTGTGTGTGTGTGGGGGGACCCTGCTCGGTCGTGGACCCGCCCCCAGCCCCCCTCCCCATCAGTCCCTCCAGCCTCCTCCCAGCCCCCCTTCCCCCCTGCCCCGGGCTAGGCCCACCTGTGCAAACACCGGGCCGCCGGCCTCCCTGCGCCCAGCCCCCGCGGTGGCACCTGTGTCGTCCGGGAGGCGCCGGTTGCTACCTGTACGAGCGAAGGGCGGCTCTCCAGCGTCCCCCCCTTAGGCCGGCTTGGCCCTTCACGGGGCCTCTGCCCCTCACCCCTTCGCGCTCCAAGCAGCCCCAGGCCCCGGGGGACGGAGGCTGGGAGCTGAGTGCACGACCCCGAGCCCCGTCCGCCGGCCTCCTGGCGCAGTGCAGAACCCGCTCCCCGCTCCCCGCTCCCCCCCCCGCGCCTGGCTCAACGCCGCTCTGCGGAGCTGAAAGGGTCCCCCACAGCATCCTGATACATCTAAGCTGCGCGGCCTCCCGCAGAGGAGGATGCTCCTGAATGCGGGGAGCGTGGGGCTGCGTGGGGCCTGAGCCGGGGTCCTGCGCCCAGGGGCCCACATTCCAGCACCTGGGCCTGTGTGCAAGCCTGGCACCGAGGCGCGTCGGCCAGCGCCCGCTGCCTTACTCCAAGTCCCCCACCTACGGGGAGCGGCCTGCTGGAGCTTCTTTACAACTGGGTCAGTTTGGTGATCCCATAGGAATGGAGAGGAGGAGGAGGAGGAAGGAGGGGAGTGGAGGAAGAATAAGAAGAGAGAAGAAGAAGAAGAAGAAGAAGAAGAAAGAAGAGAAAGAAGAAAGAGGAGAAGAGAGAGAGGAGACCTTATGCGAAAGACTACATCAGAAGCACCCCAAGAACGGAACAGAAGAGCAAACGCAGCCGACGGACGCCAGATCCCTCCTACGCCTCCGAAAGCCGCACGCCGCAGGCGTCGAGGAGGAGAGGAAGACGACGAAGAAGAAGAGAAGTAGGAAAACGAGGAAGAAGAAGAGGAGTAAGAGGAGAAGAAAGAAGAGGAAGAGGAAGACGAAGAGTGAGAAGACTAATGATGAGGAGATAGAGGAAATCAGAGGTAAAGAGTAATGAAGAAGAAGAGAAGAAGACGAAGGAATAGGAAGAAGAAGGACAGAGAAGAAAAAAAGGAGGAAGAAGAGGAGGAACAGGAAGAGGAGGAGAAAGAAGAGGAAGAAGAAGGAGAAGAAGAAGGAGGAGGAGGAAGAGGAGGAAGGAGATGAGGAGAAAGGAGAGGAAGAGGAAGAAGAGGAAGAAGAAGAAGAAGAGAGAAAAAGAGGGAGAGAAAGAGAAAGAAGAGGAGAAAAGAAAAAAGAAAAGACAGGAAAAACCAGAGAAAGCCTCAGCCCAGCTAATGGCCGGGGGCTCCTCTGGGAGGGCCCAGGCTGGACTTTGCTGGGCTGGGAGATCCTTAAGGAGCGTTACCTGCGGCCTCTCGGTGCCTTGGTGGCACAATTTCACAAACCTGGTATTTATGCGCCTCCGGAAATGCGTGCTCGCACACAAAATACTAAGTTAATTCATTGGCCCCGTTAGGCAGAGCCCCGGCGTCATAGGTGAGGAAGCAGGCTCACAGAGTAGTGACGCACCCCTGCGGGCAGGCCCCGGTGGAAACCGAGACCCCATCCCAGGTCAGGTTCCTTCCACCGTAACTCAGTTATCCTGGTTCAGACCAAAACCGACGTGGGGCTGAACCGAGTGGAACTACTCAGGTAACTGTCTCAAGCCGCGTCTGTGACCCCGGGAGGCAGTTTTCTTAAACAGGCAGATGGTTCCTTTCATTACCGAGAACGTGGCCCCTCCCCAACACACACACCACCGTGAAGGGCCTTTTCTGGAAGGAGGCCTGTCCGCTCCTGCCCTGGGAGAGCCGGATGTGAAGCATCGAGGCCCTTTAGGTGGGTCAGACACATGGCAACCCGGCGGAGTTTGGCAGCTGCTTTCCCCCCCCCCCTGTCGGCAGAGGGCCCAGTGTGTGCCCGGACTGAAGGCAGCAGGCACAACTCTAGCTGAGAAAGAAGGACCTCTAGGGGACCCGCCATGCTCCCCGGGGACAAGCATCAACAGAGGGGCACTCCCTGATTGAGGCACACCTCTCCTGCTTTTCATACCAGGCCCAGATGAGCAAAACTGGCCTCTTTCCCACAGAAGACAGAGAAGCTAGAAACTTCTTATAATCACGTGCCTTCCATTTTTAGTTTTAAAAAATGCCAACTGAATCCAGTACGTGACTGACAACTTTCTTGAGTATCAAGGCGCTTTGCTGGCACCAAACATGCGAGGATATTGCTCCTCTTTTACTATTTTGTTTTTTAATTCTTTAGATCAGGATAAGCTGAGCTTTGCCTTGGTTCCAGAATTGGAAGAGTCCTTCAGTAAATATTTCCTGCTTTCAAACACCACAATATTTCTCTCTTAAGTAACAGACTTTATAGTTCTCTAATGAAACCATTAAACTTTTGTTATGCTTTAACAACATAATTTGTTAATTCTTAATGTTGTCAACAAATGGCCCTAATAAGTATCTTCTAAGAAGACCATGATCAAAAACATAAAAATGTAACTCTTCCCAGATTCGAGGTCCTCTTTCAAATTGGCAAAGACTCCGATGTCATGAAATGCTGGTTGTTGTGCAATAGTTTCTGCGCCGTATCTGTTCGGCATTATTAAGATGGATGGGTGATTAGAAGCAAATGTTGTTCCTGTCATTTGCCAACTTGCACACAGACTGGAAGGGAGAACCGTATTGACCTTCATTTTTGGTGAACTACAGCCAAACATAAACATTCACATAATACCACATTTCCCTTACCACTCCTGGACCCTCTCTGCAGCTCTTTTCAGGAAAAGTTTAACTTAGAAGACTTGCCATAACTGAGCCTTTTTATCACATCTGTTTGCGGCCCAGAATAATACACACACTCAACATCCTTGACATGTATTTGTTGTTTCTGACCACCAATTTCTATCCATTAAGGAAAAAGGTAGAAACGTTTCCCAACCTTTGGCTGGCTGTGCTCGCTGCAGTCAAGTGTCTGGTAATGCTCAAAATCACAAAAGTGGTCCATTCAAGAAAGAACTCAGAAGGCAAACTCAGAGAAGACCAAGTCTAAACCCTGGCTCTGTCTCTCACAGCTGTGTGACCTTGGGAAAGCGGGTCAGCCCTCTAAGCCCCAGTAGGACAAGGAGAGTGAGCTAGAACATACCACAGCTCCCAGCCGTGAAAACTTGCATAGCAGGTCAGAGAGGTCAGTGCAGATGGATGATTTTTCTTTCCCCTAAACTCAATCAACTTGGGATCAAATAGGTATTTCGGAGACAAGCTTCATGTTAACATTATTCGACATAATTAAAACACTCATAGACGTAGCGAAGCATATTGGAGACCACGTATACAAGGGCACACACAGGACGTGTCACTCTAGCGGATCATAACATGTATTTCCAATAACATTCCCCCCACCCCGCCCCGTGCATTCTCGACAACGTGAATTTTGCACAAAATCCTAGATTTCAGAATTAGGTATAAAGCACTAGCATGCTAATTTTGCAGTCTGGAAAGCAAGGCTGCGAGAGGTTGGGCTATTTTCAAGAGGTTTCATTAACAAGCAAGACATCCGGGGCTGCTTTCCTGGCTCTGAAGGCCCCCAGGTCAGGGCTCAAACCCTGGGATGAGAGGATCATATCAGCCCTTCATTTGTTTATTTAAAAGCAAAGTCCAGGGCAGCCCCGGTGGCGCAGCAGTTTAGCGCCGCCTGCAGCCCAGGGCATGATCTTGGAGACCCTGGATCGAGTCCCACGTCAGGCTCCCTGCGTGGAGCCTGCTTCTCCCTCTGCCTGTGTCTCTGCCTCTCTCTCTCTCTCTGTCTCTATGAATAACTAAATAAAAGATTAAAAAAATAAATTCAAAAAAATAAAAGCAAAGTCTAAATTCTCAGGATAGCAGAGTCAATACAACCTAAAAACGCAAGTAGCACGGAAAGGAACGTGTGAGCTATAGTTCGTGAACATGTCAGTTATATTTCACAAATATAATGTGAAAATACTAACATAAAATAAACGCGAGGTCACCAAAGGAAGGCAAATGTGGAAACTAGAGAAAAGTTCTAAAAATTATGAAACTAAATAGTAATGAATATTACTACTTAAGAAAGCACATTCTAGGTACATTCTCAGGCTCCGGGGAAGCATGAATGACAAGAGTCACACGATTCTCACAGAGAGACCCACACTCCCCTGGGGGAGCCGCTATTTTTCGGGGGGTATCGCCCATCCCAGGGTCAACAGCCCCGCTCCTGGTCCCAACACCCTGGTTTCTGAGGTCGAGCCACTTCTGCCTGCAGCGCACCACTGTGTGTGTCATGCTCTGCGGCCCACGGCAGGCCAGGAAGGCCTTCTCTTCCCCAGGACGCTGTCCCTGGAGCAACGCGACTCAAGGGCCAACCATGAGCTGAGTCCCCGCTGCCCCAGTGAAATGGTCCATCCTCTCCCGCTAAGGAACCCCTGGAGGTGCCATCGCTCTTCTCCTTTCCAGGAAAATCCTTCCAATCGAGTCCCACTTTGCCCACACTAGCCAAGCATCTGTCACCGGTAGTCTTGTCACAGTTCTGTGCCGTCAAGCCAGGCCGAGTTCAAGGCAGCCAAGATGGCCTCTGTGCTCTTGGCCGTTTCCTCCGGGAACTCTTCTCCTCTTCCTGGCCTGCCTTGGACACGCAATGCTCCAGCAGGAAGATGTGGGTGACGCAGAAACCGGGGAGGAAATGTCACATGGGTGGTCAGGCAGCCAGTGCACGCCTCTCCTCTCTGGGGAACCTCACCCTGTGGGTGGCTGCTCAAGAAGACAAAGGCCTGAGACTAAGTCCTGCCATGAAGGGACCCTCTACACGTCGGGCTGTGTGGAGGGAGCCAGTCCCAAAGGTCTACATCCACACCATTCCATTTACATGTATGACAGTCCGAAGAAGGGACAGAAATCTGATCAGTGGTCACCAGGGGCCGGGATAGGGGAACTCGAAGAAGCACGTGGGAATGTTGGTTGATGGAAATGATCTACATCGTCAACCTGGTTTCATGATTGCAGATGTTGGTTAAAACTCAGTGCTGTATACCTTAAAAAAAAAAAATCTGTGTTGCTCCATGTAGACTCTACTTCGATCACCTTGACTTAACAAATAAACTCAGAGAATAAATGCTAAGACTTACTGTATGGCCCAAACCAGTGGCATTTCCCAGTAACAGCTGACGTTAAAAGAAATAGAGCCTTATCTATACATTTCAGCTAACTAGAAGTAATTAGGGGAATATTTTCTGAACTTTCCAGGGCCTCTTAAATCCTACATGGCATTCAGCTGTGCCCTTCTCACTGAGGGCAGGATGGCCTACGGCGTGGGTGCCTGGTCCGCCTCAACATGGGAACCATCTCAAGGGCCACCGTTGAAAAAGGACATCATGCCGGGTCCTATCCTCTGTGTGCTCTTCCCGCATTCAGACAAATTGTCTTCTTCACCTGGCCAGTTAGCCAAGAAAGGTCAAGGGGCTGTGAGCCATCAGCCCAAGTGGAAGAGAAAGTCCCACCTGCTCCCTGAAGCCCAGGTTAATTCACAAAGCAACTCCTGGCGGGGCAGAGGGGGGGGGGCGCTGCTGCTATATCTAAGATCTGGATCAATGCCTAACACCCCTGTAAGGAAATGTCATCAAAAGAGGGACCCCAGAGGGAACTACAGGGCCATGTGACACCGCCCAAACCATCCATCAAGTACACCTACCAATGCTAAATGAAAACGATCACACCAGCGTGCTTGATTCCCCTTGCCCTCCGACCCCTCCCTCCACCCCAATTCTGTAATCACAAGGGTCAGAATGCTGAGGAAATGTTGAGCAAACTGGACACGTTTGACCCCTGACGGCAGTTACACAAGTCAGCAAATCTGAAACAAGATAATTATTAGTTCTCCTCTTTATTAGCTGAACCCTTTTGAGTAATAGCCTCTGGGAACGTTTATATATGCAATAAAAGACTTCATGGTTGTTAAGTGCAAAACGATGCGGCTCCTTTGGGGTCTGTGCTGCAGCAAAACCTTTGGCCGATGCAACGCCGTTCCCTAATTCAAGAAAGGTAAGAGCTGCGACTTGACCGTTCCCCACTCCTGTGTACAACTCCCGCGTCTGCCTTGTAAGTGCTTGTGGAACGGAGGGGTTTGAAGTCAGTAACATACGCGGGCCAATTTGGGTCCAGTAAAGATAAACCTGAGCCCATATTTTCCAATATGTCACCCCACAATGACTTGTGACTGAAGAGAGCTGTCTGGTGGCCCAAGTCACCTCTTCCAGCCGTGCCCACGGGCAGAGTCAAAATGCGTGAGCTCACAGGTTTGGCCTTGGAAGCAAAGTTTGCCCAACAGGGCTTTCTTAATGAGTCACAGGAAATTAAAACTAGTGCATCTTTTACTCACAGTTGATTCAACTGCATCAAGGCCTACTCCACATCTGGGGCCAACGGCTGGTGGCTCAACAGTGAGATTCATGGAAGGTGCCAGATAAGAGCTCCCTCCTCACACTTTGCTCACCAGCCCAGTACCATTCCCCCAGCTTAGTCTGTTGTCTGAAATATTGCTGTTTAAGTCGGTTGGGTTATATAATAAAGACGGGAAAAAAAAAAAAAAAAGACGGGGCATGAGCACCACTACAAGAAAAAGAGATGGGAAAAGGGCCAGGGGAGACGGACGCAATCGTTGCTCCATCACAGACACCACTTGCCCTTTCTCACACCTCTGCTAATTGCAGGGCCCCAGCAGCTTGCTGGCCTCGGAGCGCCCAGAGTCCAAACATAAAACACATCTGTCCGTAGACAAACACAAGTGACAGTCTTCAGGAAAATTCCCGGTGCCAACTTTAACTTTTATCTTATTTTTTTAAGGCTTTATTTATTTATTTGAGACAGAGGGAGAGAGAGAGAGAGAAAGCACAAGCAGCGAGGGAGGAGGCTCAGAGGGAGAGGGAAAAGCAGACCCCCTGCTGGGCAGGGAGCCCAAGGGGAGGCCCGATCCCATGACCTGGGCCCACCGCAGACACTTGACTGACCAAGCCCCGCCAGGCACCCCCAACCCTTATGTCCTATACCTCACCGGGAGCCGTACCCCATGTCAATGGGACGCTCCTGCTAGGCAGCAGTGGGCTCAGTTCATACGGTGAATTGAAGTCCAGTTCTGCGGCCCACTGGCCACCATCGGCCTCCCCTCTTGCGGCCACTCTTCCTTTGTCCCAGGCCGTGGTAACACCACATTGTGTACTTGAATCCATTTGCTTTTAAATTCCTTTGACAGATCATTTTTCTCCCGCTTACATCTTTTTACTGAAGTTAGAAAGCAAACTGAAGAGCTTAACAAAATACACAATCTATATTTAGAACCCAGGCTTCAGGGCGCCGGGAGTGACGCCGGCCGGGATGAGCACGGTGACTTGGGAGGAAGCCTGCCATGCTCGCCCCTGCAGCCTGGCCCTGGGGTCAGCCGCGGCCCTGAGGTTCCTGTTCCTCAACCCCCTCCAGCTTCCCCTTCGCCCTTGTGGAGGATGAAGATGTGTTGTTGGTGCTGAGCAGCTCCAGCTCCAAGGTGCCAGCGGTCTGCGGATAAGCGGATCACTGTGAGCAGACCTGTGGGCTCAGAATCTGTCCCCTGCCACACGCGGGGAACCGAGCAGTTCAAACCCTCTGCTTCCCTGAAACCTTCCCACAGGGAGTCTGCTGCCGCCACACCTGCAGCCAGGGGGTGACTCCCCGCAGCCGGTCCACGTTGCCCGCCTGGAGAGAGGGAGCCCCGCGGGATGGGCTCCAGGCTTGGCGGGGACACCTCTCCACTAGTGTCAGCCGCACAGTGACAGCGTCATGTTGCTCTTTCCTTCCCTGCACGCCTTCCCGGCCGCCAGGTACGCCAGGTACGGGGCTGTGCGCCCGGCCCGTTAGTTGAGCGGCCAGAGAAGACCTGGGGCACACGTCGCTGGGTGTTACACCGTATGTCGGCAAACTGGATTTGAATTTAAAAATATATTTTGGGGATCCCTGGGTGGTGCAGCGGTTTAGCGCCTGCCTTTGGCCCAGGGCGCGATCCTGGAGACCCGGGATCGAATCCCATGTCAGGCTCCCGGTGCATGGAGCCTGCTTCTCCCTCTGCCTGGGTCTCTGTGTCTCTCTCTCTCTCTCTCTCTCTCTCTCTCTCTCTGTGACTATCATAAATAAATAAAAATTAAAAAAAAATAAAAAATATATTTTGAAAAAAAGAAAAGAAGAAAGAACTGGAGCACACGCTCGTTTAGTAAGTGCGAGAAGTATCCGCAGGGGCTCGGGGGTGGAGCCGGGACTGAAGGTAAGTCAGCAGCCGGCCTCGGCCAGAGCCTGAGGCTGCGAGGAAACCCCGGGAGCTGCGGGAGCTGCGTAAGGGCCAGGCTCACACAGGTCCCGCGGGTGACCAGAGGGACAGGGGAGCCGCTGGTGAGGAGGCTCTGGGGTTGGTTGGGGCAGGGGAACGCTGGCTCCCGCACTCCCGGGCTGCCGTGCCTGCGGCTGACAGGCTTTCCCTGCCTCCAAAGGCCCCTTCCGCAGATTCCAGCAACTGAAAACATCTCATCCAGCCCAGCCAGGCCCCGGGGAAGGACAAACAGCAACAACGGCCACAGCAAACAAGCAAACCAACCAAGCCTCCATCCTGCGGTCCCACGTCAGTCAAGAGCAGGATGCTCCAGAGGGCTTCTGTTTGGGGCTGTGCTCCCTGATTTGCAGGGTCTGCCAATTTCCGTGGTGTAAACGCTCCCACCGTGGCCGATTCCAAGCCCTCCACCGTCGAGCACTGGATGCAGCATTCCTGAGTAGTTAGCCCACAATTCCTGTTGGGCCCCAAGTGGCAGAGGGCTGCCCCAGCACACCACTGAGACCGGGATGGGGAGCTCTAAGCCTTGAGACTCGGGTGGTGAGCACTGGCCTTACCCTCCTCATTTGCTCTCTCCTGGGCACTGGGTCTCTTGTCACATGACCCCTCGAATGCGATCCTCAACCCAGAACTAGCTCTGTGTCTAGGGCTGCCTTTTAAGGTTGGGGAATTCAAAGATACAGATGCAATGAAACACCGGGACACCTGCACCCCGATGTTCACAGCAGCAATGTCCACAATAGCCACACTGTGGAAGGAGCCTCGGTGTCCATCGACAGATGATGGATCAAGAAGCTGTGGTCTATGTATACAATGGAATATTCCTCAGCCAATAATAACGACAAATACCCACCATTTGCTTCAACATGGATGGACCTGGAGGGTATGATGCTGAGTGAAATGAGTCAATCGAGAAGGACAAACATTATATGGTCTCATTCATTTGGGGAATATAAAAAAATAATGACAGGAAATAAAGGGGAAAGGAGAAAAAATGAGTGGGAAATATCAGAAAGGGAGACAGAACACGAAGACTCCTAACTCTGGGAAACGAACTAGAGGTGGTGGAAGGGAGGTGGGCAGGGGGATGGGGTGACTGGGTGACGGGCACTGAGCAGGGCACTTGATGGGATGAGCACTGGGTATTATGCTATATGTTGGCAAATTGAACACCAATAAAAAATAAATTTACAAAAAAAAATTTAAAAAAATACAAAGTTGGGGAGTTGACTTCAGGGTTGAGAAGCAATATAGTAGGGTAATTAAAAGCACAGACTCTAGGGCCAGACTGTCCAGCTCTGCATGTGTTATTGTTGTAACCCTGGGCAAATTACTTAACTTCTCTGTACCTGTTTCCTCACTCATAAAATAGGAATAATAATGATAATAATAGTAATTATCTCACAGGGTCCTTATAAAGGTTAACTGAGTTATTATAGCCACAGTGCTTAGAACAGTGCCTGGCATACAGCAAGCACTACTTAGAGAATGCTGTTATCACTTAGGAATACGAGTGAGCAGTTGATAAACCAGGACCCTAAGAGCATAACATTGTGCTCATGATGTCACATTTCCACCAGCTAGAATTATACCCAGAATTGATCCCCTAGAAGAGAGAGAGAGGGAGAGAGAGATCAGAGAAACTTTTTTAATGCCACAATCCATGAAGCAGACCTTTCAACCCAGGGTCTTGGAAGAGCAGACCTACCTTGGTTGGAGGTTTGCAGAGCCCCAGGCTCAGGTGGAAGCTATTTTTAATAATGGATGCCTTACCTTTCTTTATCTTTCTTTTAAACCTATTGCTTTTTAGTCTGTCATATGCCTTCAATA